>NC_138206.1:104413861-104998861 GCF_964194415.1 Vipera berus
AAAGTAGAGACTTATGTAATGAAAGATAAATCAGGTGATTTGCAACTTTTTCAGGCCATGGAACCTATTTGTAATAATAAGAACAACAATGGGCTAAAAAGGATATAGGACTGTTGGTTGAGCAATAAGGGCCAGCAGCTGTAGGACTACTGGGAGAAAAAAAGTGTTTATCCATCACAAATATAAAAAACAAAGAAATAATGATTTGTTATTATAAATCAATCCCAATAAGAAAAGAATATCTGAAAAGGATGTACTAATTCTGGAAAGAACAACTGCAAGAGTCTATCCAGGACAAAGAAATCAAAGCATTGCCAGAAGTAGATCAGGCTGTAAAAGCAAATAGGGGAAGTCAGCAATAGAAAAAGCCAGCATATTTATTGAATCATTTTCATTCCCAAACCAGGCACCCTCTCCTCTGTCTTCTCCTCAGAAAGAACAAAACCATCTAACTAAAGAAGAAGAATTGAAACAAAGAATAACTGAGCAACTAGAATAGCAAAACAAACAAAAAAACAACAACAACAGAATGCCTGAGATACAAAAACAACAAAGGAAAAAAGCCAAACAGTGCATCACCAAAATGCAAGATCAGGCTGGAAAATAAGATCAACATGCTGAGAATAGATGCAAGCAAGCTAGAAGAGATGAAAGAAAAGAAGCTGAAGAACAAGAAGATCAAAGAATACTGGATCCAAGAAATATCACCTACAAAGAAAATCAAGTAAGCATTGGAAATAATAAAACAACAAATAACAGCTATAGCAAAGAAAACCAGAACTATGAACCTTGAATGGCACACTATAGGCAATATCTCTAATTTCAGTCAAATCAGAAACATTTCTACCAATCCAGTGGAGAGACTGCACTGAACTAGTCAATGTCTGACAAAAAAGAAATATTGCAGTTCTCGGTGCAGCTATGAGACAATCCATAGAAATACAACAAAAATGCAGCTTGGCTAAATGAGGTGAGAAAGAAAGAAAGAAAGAAAGAAAGAAAGAAAGAAAGAAAGAAAGAAAGAAAGAAAGAAAGAAAGAAAGAAAGAAAGAAAGAAAGAAAGAAAGAAAGAAAGAAAGAAAGAAAGAGAAAAAAGAAAGAAAGAAAGAAATTATAAGCAGAAATTTTGGAGAAAAGAGTACAGAAGATCAAGAATCTATCAGCACTAGATAAAAATGAATGCATGTTTTTTTTTTATTGCAAAGGAGTTTAACAACATATTGCAAAGAGATGAAATTGAAGATTGGTTAACATCTGGCAAAACCTGATAATAAAAGATTGAATAAAATAAGTAGCACCACTCAACTATGGGCTAATTACCAGCTTACCAAAAACTTACACATTACTCACTGATGTGGTAGCTGATGCGATCCAACAGCATCTGGTTGAAAACAAGTTCTTTTATGAACACCAAGGAGATTGACCAAAAAAGCAAAGGAACAGAAAATCATTTTTAAACTGACAAAACCATTTTGGAAAATTGTAAGAGAAGGAACAACAATTTGAATGTAGCTAGGATTGATTACAAGAAGAGTTTGACTCCTTGTTATGTGATTGGATAATGAAGCACTTAGAAATAATAGGAGATAATAGAAATATCAGAAATTTTGTGCAAATATCAATGGCAAAACAGAAGACATGGTTGCTGGTCAATGATGATAGTCTGGGAGAGGTTAATATCAAGAGAGGAATCTTCCAAGGAAACTCACTATCATCACTACTGTTTGTCATTGCAATGATTCCTCTGTTGACAATACTGAACAAGTCAGGACATAGCTATCAAACTTCAAAAACATCTGCCAGGCTATCTCACCTCCCTGATAAGAACAATCTGAAACTGTTTGGGAAAACACCATTTGAAACAGAATTGCTGCTCAGTACAGTCAAGATGTTGCAATGGACTTTGGATGGAAAAATGTGCTATCCTCACCAACAGGACAAAAAAAGCAAAAACTGTGGAATCAAGATGTTCTATGGCAATGACTTCAAGAGTCTGGATGAAGAAAATCACAACAAATTTTGGGAACGGCCAGAATTTGGTCTCTCAAGAATTTGGTTTTTCACCTTTCAGCCTTTCCGTTCCTCCCTAGTTGGGCCTCTCTGTAGCTTCAGTGAGAGCACACTCTTCTGGCTTGGAGGGGGGCCTGGCATGTGGGAGGTTTGGGAAACGCTATGATAAAGACTTCACATACATCTTATGCTACCTTGTTTTTGTGTGATCTCATAAGCACCTGAGTATCCAATTATTTCTGTGTATCCTGTTTGTGTGAGACTGATGTAGTTTTTGTAATATTGGAGGTGAATAAAAGTTCAGCAGACAGTGCTCTCCA
Organism: Vipera berus; assembly: GCF_964194415.1. Classification (NCBI taxonomy): domain Eukaryota; kingdom Metazoa; phylum Chordata; class Lepidosauria; order Squamata; family Viperidae; genus Vipera; species Vipera berus. The sequence continues at coordinate 104,416,192 of NC_138206.1, forward strand.
GAGTTCTTTTGGAGATGAGGCTGCCCTGCTGGTTCAGGACAACTCTATCGACCCGGGTCTGAATTCCTTTCCCTTCGTCTGAATTTCTTTTCCCTTCACAAATACCTGGGCATCCTTCAAGCTGACAATATCAAGCACACTGAATTCAACAAGAAGAGTAAAGAAGATATTAATGTCCAAACTCATTGGAGGAAATACCATCAACACCTGGCCAATTAACATCTGGGTAATTCCAGTCATTAGATACACAGTAGGAATAATGGACTAGATTCACACAGAACTAAAAGGTCAATATCGCAAGACCAGAAAAAATAATGATAATGAATCATACCATTCACCCAAGCAGTGATGTTGTTGGAGTCTATTTACCAAGGGAAATAGGTAGGCATGGAATATTGCAATTATAGCAGACAATTGATGAAGATAAAAGAATATTAGAAGAATAAGGTAAAAAGGTAAAGGTTCCCCCGCACATGCATGCTAGTCGTTTCCGACTCTAGGGGCCGGTGCTCATCTCCGTTTCAAAGCCGAAGAGCCAGCGCTTGTCCGAGGACGTCTCCGTGGTCATGTGGCCAGCATGACTAGACGCCAAAGGCGCACGGACCCAAAGGCAATGAAGAAGAAGCACTGAAGATAGTACAGTATACTATGAACACTTACTGAGTACTGGAGAGACCAAACTGATCTACAAGACCAAATGAAGAACAAATGGCAAGGCAAACACACACACACACACACACACACAGAGAGAGAGAGAGAGAGAGAGAGAGAGAGAGAGAGAGAGAGAATAGCAGACAAAGCAGATAACAACAACAATATTTGGCAATGGCTAAGAGCAGGAAAAGTGAAGAAAGAGTTAAAGGGACTAATTTTGGCTGCATAAGATCAAGCCTTAAGAACAAATGGATACAATGCCAGAATGGAGAATATAGCAACAGACAGCATATGCCACCTTTGTAAAGAAGCTGCAGAAACAGTGTAAGAAAATTGCAGACTGATTAGAAGAAAAAGCATGACAAAGCAGCAACAATGAATGCATTGGTTTATCTGCAAGAAATGCTATTTGCCTGCAAGCAAGGTGGGGCCACAAAATAGAGAAATTAATTGAAAATTAAAAATAAATAAATAAATAAAGTGCTGTGGGACTTGAGAATCCAAAACAGATAAGCACCTGCCACATAATATTCAGGATTTAACAATTGTTGACAAAAAAAGACAAACATGTTTGGATAGGTAACATTGCAGTATCTGGGCCAGCAGAATAGAAAGGAAAGAACTGGAGAAAATCACAAAAAATACAAAGACTTGTAAATAGAAATGGAAAAAAAGCATAGTAGCAATAGTGATGGGTTCCTTGGGTGCAATTCCCAAACATCTAGAGCACCCCTTGAATACAATCAGTAGTGACAGAATCGCCATCATACAATTGTAAAAGATAGCTTTACCTGGAACAGCTTACATCCTATCATGATATATTTAACACCAACAGACAATAACATCTACCTACCCTAGTCCTTTGGGAAGGAATCAATAGGTGGATAAACATGCCAAATTCATTCTGAACATCTGGTTGACTGTGTAACAAACCATCATCACTATCATTATCATCACCTTTATCATCTATAGGATTCTATGAAACATTTTTTTAAAAAAAAAAACATCTTGTCCTAGACTATTGCATAGATAAATAAACACATTCTTCATTTCCTACTACTGTACAACCAGGGAAGCAGTGGTGTTTCTAACTATGTGGGAAAGATGCTGAAATGCATTTTGAAGGTAAGCGAAGAAATGTCACTGCTTAACTCAGAAAAGAGGCATAAATAAGAAAAGTTATGTCCAGAACACTTTTTACCAGCAGCGATATAGAAAATCCCTAGGCAAGCTGCAAAAGAAGGAAAATCTATATCACTTTGGCTTATTTTTCCCCAGAAATCTGCAGATAGAAAGCATGTGATCACTTCCCTTATGCTCTGTGGTCAACTTAGAAATCTATTCCACCTTAGATTTTAATCTGCACTGGAGAAAAAGAAGGCACTTCTAATGTTCACCTCTCTCTGAAGGTAAGAGTTACTTACCGCTGTTATACTGCAGTATGTGTTATATTGCTGGAACTCTGCAAACTTTTTGGTAACTCACAAGCAAGGCCAAATGAAAGTCCTTTGATGCCCTAAGTAAGGTAAAAGGTAAAGGTTTCCCCGCACATGCGTGCTAGTCGTTTCCGACTCTAGGGGCCGGTGCTCATCTCCGTCTCAAAGCCGAAGAGCCAGCGCTTGTCCGAGGACATCTCCGTGGTCATGTGGCTGCTTTCGAACTGCTAGGTTGGCAGAAGCTGGGACGAGTAAGAGGCGCTCACTCTGTTATGCGGCACTCGGATTCAACCCACCAAACTGCCGACCTTCTGATCGACAAGCTTAGCGTCCTAACCCACTGAGCCACTGCGTCCCTCTATGCCCTAAGTACAACCCAGCAATTGTGTCCCTTGAAAAAAGTGAAACTCTCACACCATAAGAAAGAAACAAAAATGATACCTGATGATATTTTCAGACCCAATCTTAAACTTTAGTCACCCACAATGCCAAAGAAAGTTATTCTTTTTTAAAAATACAGATTAATGTTCAAACATGGCAGAGAAAGGACAATTGAGTGTCCTTTGTCAAGTGTGACAAAGAGAGAGTTAAGGACATAGTAACAAAGGGGGGGGACTCTGTGGTGCATCTTTTTCCTTGGTACCCTAAGCACATCCTTATTGTTTAATCCATGGCTGTCTATAAGTGAACAAAAGATTGCATGAGCCAAAATATACATCCAAACACTTCTGCGAACCAATATTGGTACAGGGCTTTCTCTAATGAGTCATGCATACACTTTTGCACACTGCCAGTACTCTGTAAAGATTAAGATATTGGACTAACTACTTGATGACTTTGAGTCATTAATCTCCCTTAGTCTTCCTGCTTAGCATGACTGTGGTAAAGAAAGCATTAAAGGAAGCCACTATTGTTTGTTACTGTTTTGATGGCCATAATCAAGAACCCTGGGCATTTTTGTTGTTCCTTTTCACTTAAACCAGAAAACACTGAATTTACTCCCAAACTTCCTCAATTTTGTGAAAGAAATTTTCTGCAAGATATTAAGTTATTAACAATAAATACAATTGGTGCTGCTTGGCTGTAGCATACTTCTGCACCCTGGATAATTGCTAAAAAGAGGCTTCTGCAGAAGATCTCACTTGTTTTGCAAACAGATCTTTGCCATTTCATTTATATTTTAGTTTTCTTAACTGAAAACTATACCTATGTTAAGTTAGGTTATTGGCATGAGCCAACCTGCACACATAATCAAGGATGGATGGATGGATGGATGGATGGATGGATGGATGGAAGGAAGTAAGGAAGGAAGGAAGGAAGGAAGGAAGGAAGGAAGGAAGGAAGGAAGGAAGGAAGGAAGGAAGGAAGGAAGGAAGGAAGGAATTTTTCTCCCCATGCTTCTGAAAAATTCCAAAACTATTATAGTTCTGAACAAAATGAACTTTCATGATTTATCAAATTGATTATAGGAAGACCAGACAATGACACAAAAAATGAAAGTAAAGAAGAGTTAAAATGCAATAGAGAGTATTTCCTCTTGTAACAGCATATGGAAAGGATGTGTCTGTCTGAAGACAAAGTAATAAACTCTGACATACCGCTGATGATGTTTATCTGTGGAAGTGGCTTGTTCTGGAACCTGAGAACAGGTAACAAATATTATCTATAGGCAATCCCCTTCCCACCATGCTCTGTGCATTCTTGCTGATCCAAACAAAATCTACATCAGAATGCACAGCCTCACCTTCTCAGCTGGTATGTTGCCAGATCTCTGGAATGAAGTCCTGTTAAGTCCAAATGTTAATAGGTAGGAGTGGAGAAATTATGAAAAATATGTAGTCAAGAATAATATTAACTTTAATCAATCAATTTAACTAAATTTAAATTAGATCAAGTTTGGGTCTGCCTGTTTTATTTCTCCTTGACCCCATTCATTTCTGGGATGGTGCTTTCAAATACGTATTCAAAGGTCAAGGGCTGCATTAACTTTGAAAAATTATAATTGCATATACTAGCAAGTATATGAGGTTATTATCTGAGGTTATTCCTAATCAAACTGCTGGGCATATAAACCTCTGCAAAACAACAAGGAGGTTGGAAATAACTGAACTGAATTAGCAGGTAGCTGGACTGAAGTCAATATTTTCTTACTTTTGACAATGTGAAAAAATTCTTAAATTTTTTAGTAGTGTCTTGGGAGAATTTGGAGCCCTGGATGTTCATCTATAAATCCTAACTTTAACTGAATACATTAGGTAAAGATTATTTTGTTTTCCATCACTTACCAGGATATAAAAGAGAGAGGGAAAAGGGAAAGTATCAATATCTACCAAATTTCTGCCATGTATGCTAACAATTATGGTCTAATTTTGGATACCGATCATCCCAAAGTCTGAAACAGATACACATGCATTACAAGATTTTGGGGGCACATAACAATTAGAATGAGTGTCCTTTCCATTTGCTTTTCTGCACATCATCGGAAACTCTTCTACATGCAAGTTTTCCTATTGTTGTGACTATTTTCAGTAACAATGAACCTAGTTGTTAGGTACTGGGTTTGGCATTCAGTATGTCATCCTAGAACAGACATGTCAAACTCACAACGTCATGTGACATTGCGCAATGTATCGGAGCCTTCTTGCCACTGTCGGCAATGGGGTGGGCACGGCTTCCAGATGACACATTCGGCCCGCAGTTTGACACCCCTGACCTAGAATAACTCCAAGGACTAACCATACTTTCATTAGTTCTACTAAATTTAGACTGAAGAAATGCATCTGAAATGTACTGAAATTGAATCAGTGGGGAAAATGAGATGCTGTATATTTAAATACATGCACAGGTATAAACACACACATGCTTTTTATCATGGCTTCAAATTACAAACTGAATCCAGCTGAAAGCAATAAAAACAAAACTAGATAAATACAGTTCAGAATGTTTTGTGCTACCTGCAAACAATTTACTGGAAGCACTGTAAACACAATCTTTTATTTTATTCACCTGTTCAGAAGTGTCTGCTAGACATAGTGGAAAAAAGTCATGCTGGCATTCTCAAAGGTCCACCCATTTCAGGGTGAAGTACTATTATGTCCATCATCTTCATATATTCACCATACCTTTTGAACACCTTGGACATATATCTATATCCATAGTTTAACCATACACTTCAAGAATAGATTAAAGGTAAAGGTAAAGGTTCCCCTGCACATGCGTGCTAGTCGTTTCCAACTCTAGGGGCCGGTGCTCATCTCTGTTTCAAAGCCGAAGAGCCAGCGCTTGTCCGAGGACGTCTCCGTGGTCATGTGGCCAGCATGACTAGACGCCAAAGGCACACGGAACGCTGTTACCTTCCCACCGTAGTGGTCCCTATTTTTTTACATGCTTTCGAACTGCTAGGTTGGCAGAAGCTGGGATGAGTAACAGGCACTCACTCTGTTACGCGGCACTCAGGATTTGACCCACCAAACTGCCGACCATCTGATCACCAAGCTCAGCGTCCCAACCCACTGGGAAAATTTACAACATACGACAGTTATTTAAGACACATTTTTGCATTTATGTGTAGTCAGGAAGGGCATCCAGCCAGTAAACACTCAGCTCCATCCAGTCACCCTGACTCTAGCTTGAATTAAAGGATTACAAGGTCATAAAAAGGAGGGGTTTTTGCATTTATGTGAAGTTTAATATTTAATCCAACAAGACATGGTTAGAAGACTGACCATTTTTTATGCTTCGAAACTGCTATGATCTATTTCATAGGTAAATTTGTATGGCTATTTGGAACAAAAATTTACTGCCCTAAATATTTACAATTTTATACCAAACACAAAGGAAAACTGAATATTGAACAATGGGTTATAATCAGGCATAATTTAATGTACTGCACTATACTGGGTTAAATTTCTGGTTCGCAGTCTAATTATTTTATTAAAGAGTAAACAAGTAAGTTATTTAACAGTGAGTGAACAACATTATATCCCTATCATCCCTGGCAGCCTTCTGTAAATTTAGCATCTGTGTTTGAACTTCACTCTCATTTTTCCTGTGAACCAGGGATCTAAAAATTAAGTAAGAAATAGATCACAGCAATACAAATGTTTGAAGGGCAAATATCTGTATGTCACTTTATCAAATGCTAGCAAATGACCATGAAATATGAAGTATATATAAAACTTAATATCCTGACTGCTAGATATATATTTGAAAGCAAAAACTAAACATTCTTAAAGATGTAAGGAAGAGCAGCCATTGGAAAGCAAAAGAATAAGAAACGCTTGCATGAAAAAAATGCTAATTAGAAAAATGAGCATGCACATTTATGCAGATGTGTGCCTATGAGTATTTGAGAGCAAATTTATCTCTAAAAGCTTAAGTATCTGGAGTGTAGAAGACCCTGTCAAATTTGCTACCTTCACAGATTCATAATTCATGAATAACTGGATACGTAGATAACTATTTCACAAATAACTTTTTCATTCCTGCTGTGGCTTCCAATTTAGGTCTACCTTATCAAAAATATGGACAGATACCAAGTGGCACCAGAGACTTAAGAGTTCTCTGAACCTCTTTTTTGATCATCTAATGCTTGTCTAAATATTTATCATCCCATGTCTGGTAGGTCTCATCAAATTAGTATTCTAAATTCCCTCTGTCAGGCGTAAACTCAATGGATGAAAGAACCTGACAAATAAAGAGGCACAGTCAACCAGAGATTTCAAGAATGTTGCTGATGCTGCCATTTTTTTTGCTTCTACTGTAGTACAGTATTTCTCAACTTCAGCAACTTCAAGATGTCTGGATTTCAATACTCAGAATTGCCCAGCCAACATGAACTGAGGTAATGTTAGGTACAATTTTGGTGCATGAGTGGGTTTTGTGTATGAATGAATAGAACTGTTAAAGAGTTGATGTGAAAATGGGAACATGCTGAAAGCAGCAAATTATAGGTATGAATACTAACCACCAAGCTGGGTCTGTGAAATAGCAGGCTAAGAAATGGGTAGGATATCAATCACAATGAAAGATGTCAATAAGGATTTTAGAATGTGAGCAGAGATGATCAAGACTAGGTTTTTCACAGAGATAGCCATTCTTGTACCAAAAGTCATTTGGGGCTGCTCAATCTAAGAAAATCCCTTCTTAATTGTTTCCTTCACCTAAGACTGATCATTTTAAAATGCATCACTATTTGTAAGAATATAAAATGAACCAAAATGCATTTCATACTAAGTAATTACTAAATAGGGACGCGGTGGCTCAGTGGGTTAGGACGCTGAGCTTGTCGATCAGAAGGTTGACAGTTTGGCGGGTCAAATCCCGAGTGCCGTGTAACAGAGTGAGTGCCTGTTACTCGTCCCAGCTTCTGCCAACCAAGCAGTTTGAAAGCACATAAAAATGCAAGTAGAAAAATAGGGACCACTCCGGTGGGAAGGTAACAGCGTTCCGTGCGCCTTTGGCGTCTAGTCATGCTGGCCACATGACCATGGAGATGTCCTCAGACAAGCGCTGGCTCTTCGGCTTTGAAACAGAGATGAGCACTGGGCCCTAGAGTCGGAAATGACTAGCACACATGTGCCGGGGAACCTTTACCTTTACCTTTAATTACTAAGTAACATATCTGTAACAACAACAGCAATATGTTGAATGACATATGTTTATTGGCTTGGCCAATATCCTTATCTATTGATCCTGCCTTGCAGACTTCATTGCTCTGTCATGCATGGGAAGATAATTATTTAAATACAATTACAATTTTACAATGCCTCAGAATTTTGGAAAAATATATCACAGTTGTTTGTAACAATTGACTCTACTAACCATTTTATTTTCAAATGTATGCATGGGTGTGCACATAAGCATTGCCCCCCCCAAAAAAAACAATACATAGAATAAAAGGAGATCAGTCTACCTTAAATAATAGAAATTTCTATGAAGCCATTTGTACATCCAGCTGTGTTATTTTGTTATTGTTGTTGTTGATCTGGTACTGCACTTAGCAAAGTAAAATGGTTTTAGAGACATTTGGCATAAATACAAACACACCCTCTTCATCTTCTCTGGATGAAGTCAGTGGACATTATCACAATATTCTCACTTTCCAACCCCATTCTGGGCTGTAGAACAACCCAAATCCATATCATTTCCCCCTCTTTTTCAAAGCCCCTCTCAAACACTCATCATCAATCATGATCATCATCATCTCATTATAATCATCCCAAATCAACCCACTGAAGGATGAACTATTATCTACCACACTTTTCCAGTACAGTTTGGTAGATAATTATTTTTTCACTTCCCGTTCTAGGGCTGAAAGAGAATGACTGTGTGCCAAAATCACCTGGTCAGCTGCCAGACCTAAGACAGATCTAGAAACTAGGTCTTCCTGCTCCTAATCCAGCCTCTTAACCACCACACCGCACTCCACAGAGTAATTTTTAAAACAGCTCTATCCCCTTAAATGCTGGCATTAATTCACTCTAATAGGGGATAACATCCATTACATTTATAGATGTCTTTGGGGATATCTTTGAATACATATCTCTCCACCCAGAATTCAGTCAGACTCATAGCATTTAAAAGGAAACAAAGGTATTCACAATTTAGAAACTAAAGTTTAAAAAAAAAGTAGTTTCACTATTGTGGTTCCTCGTTGTTTTCAGAGATATTCTAATATGTTTAACCTGCAATTGAACAATTGTACTCATTTCTGGGCCCACTTAACTTGATTGGACTGTTTGTGAGTCATTGGATATAAGAAATACTCCACTGGGAAGGGTCATTTCACACATTCTATTATCCACTCAAAAGATCATGCCTGGAAGTGATTTCCATGTCTAGGCCTGCTTGAAAATGAAATGTGTGCATCTATGTAGACCTATTAATTACTTCATTACCTACTCAAGCACTGCAAATGTACAGATGTGGCTGTGGAGCTTATGAGTCAGTAAGACATTACTGCAAGTTCTAATTTGAGAGCAATTACACTGGACATTTTTTGGAAAATGGTTTGATTGAGAAGTAAAGGATAGGTCCTGTAGCATTATTCCCTGAGTCTTCAATTATGCCTTACAGAAAAAGCTACATAAAATGTGTGTTTTGAGAGGAACACCTTATGCACCTGTTCTTGGAGAGCATGAATCTTCTTAAAATAGATTAATATTCCCCCATTGGAAAGTAATTAGGGTATTAAAAGACATTGGCCACTGAACCTGTTAAAGCCTTTTGACTACATTGGTAGCATAATAATCTTAAATGAACCAGCACATTGCATTTACATTAGAATCTACGTTAGAATCTAGGCAGATTACACAAATGAGAATCAAAGATGCTGCCCCTTGTACACAGTTTAAAGCATCTAATGCTGCTATATTTTGCTAGCAAAAATCCATTCAGCATCAAATCTAGAGAAGAAAATTCTCTCTGATGTTTTTCACTTTATCAGGATATATAGTTACTGCATTCTAACCAAATGGACTGTGTTATTGCTCTCCTGAAATGTAACAAACATTCACAATTCTCTGTTCAGTTTTCAATATCACAATGAATTTGTGTAGTGGTGTAACTGGCCCAGGAGAGGGGGGTTGAGTGGAATTCCTTAAAATGTTTGCTTCATTCACTTTTCTCCCCAAAATGAAGACCTGGTTTTTCTCCTATCTTTTGCTGACCATATTTAGTTGAGCTTTATTTGCTTCTTCCCATTTTAACACATATAAAGTGTTCGGGCTATGAAAGCAGATGATTATCTATGTTTTTAATTATTTTTGCAAGATGCTCCAAATGCATTTTAATTTAAAAAGTAGGACAAAAAATATTTTCAGTACATAAAAAGTGGGGGGACTGCATCAAACTGAGCTTAGCTTCTGGGACTTCATGGAAACATCCACATATTTTTTGTGCCACCAAGAAGTAGTTTATTAATAATACCATCTCACAGTATCAGTTGAAATCTTGCTTATTTTTTTACATCAGCCAAACTATTACTCAGTTGGACTCACTTATATAGCAGTAGACTTATATACCACTTCATAGTGCTTTACAGCCCTCTCTAAGCAGAGTCAGCAAATTGCCCCCATTGCTCCTCATTGCTCCATTGCTCCTCATTGTTCCAACCTTGAGCTGGTCAGGATCGAACTCCTGGCAGTGGGAATGCAAAAGTTAGCCTGCAATACTGGATTCTAACCACTGTGCCACCACGGCTCAGTGAAGCACACATTAGAAGCACACATTTATGCAACCAAGCACCAGAAAGCCTTCTATAATGCAACATATAATGCAACCTGAGCAGCATCACAGAATAACACTACAGTTACTACAACAATGGACTTATGATGTCTCCATTTTGCTAGACTCTGCCTTCTGACTGGAATTGCAGGGCCATCTGTGTCCTGTGTCCACAAATGAACAACACAAGTCTCTCCTCTTTAAACCTGAAGGACTACCACCCATACCTAATGCACACATACAGGGACATCCTAGGCACATACTCATGATGTCTTGACCCTACTCCATGTCAACTTTTACAATGGAGTAAGGAGAGGGGGTCATAATATAATAATTATGCCCCAATGAGGGGTGGGTGGACAAGAAGACCCCCAGATCTTCCAACTCTTATTCTGTATTCTGTATAATCTTCATAAAGCAGTAACAAGCTAAATATTATTAAATTGGGGGCTGAAGACAGGATCCAGGTGCTATAAAGACAGTCATTTATCTGAAAAGGGCGTTGGACACTAGACCTCCAAGGTCCCTTACAACTCTTTTATTATCTTATTCTGTTAAATCATTTGTTCTCTCTCTCTCTCTCTCTCTCTCTCTCTCTCTCTCTCTCTCTCTCTCTCTCTCTCTCTCTGTGTGTGTGTGTGTGTGTGTGTGTGTGTGTGTACGCGCACGTGTGCCTGCGCGCGTGTGCCTGTCTGTCTGTCAGTCTGTCTGTCTCTGTCTCATAAAACATTCTGGATGACACCAGTCCTTCTTGGTTCAAAAATAATAACAAAAATAATGTAATGCTATTAGCTGCTCTTTTAAAAAAAAGTCATTTTTCAAAGCTACTTAAGGTTGTTGTTTTTTTCAGTATTGAAAAGCACAAATTCATTTTCTGCGGCATGACAAAGAAATCCAAAAGCAATAAAGCAATTAAAACAGCAGTAGTAGCTTGAAATTGAAGCAAGCCAGCCAGCGCTAGTAATGTTTTCAGCATAGTCTTTTTTAAGTATGCTACTTTTTGATGTAAACACTGGCCATTATTGTCAATCATGTACCAATGCAGCAAGGAAATGGAAGTCAATAGAGCCATTTGTGCGGTGAAAATTAGCCACAGAACGGGTTGTTTCATGTAGGTAGCTGCCTGTCAAATTATGGACTGGAAGACTTTAATCTTTTAAAAGGACTGTTAGTGCTGGGTTATTCTTGATTGTTGCATCTCTCAGTGATCACAAAATAGCTCTTAATCAAATCGCATCCAATCGAATCAGGATTTTTACTTTAAAATGAATGCAAATGAATAAATGCCTCCAAAACCACAACTTGTTTATCAAAACGATAGTAACATTCCTTTTTATAACATATGTGTTTTGACAACTAAGTTTGGAAATATTGTTGGTTAAACATTACCCTTATAACACATTTTATAAATTGCTGTTTTGAATATGCCTGTGAAATTCCCCATACTAAATAAGTTCAATGTTTATTTAAATTAGGACAGTTTTAAAAATTGTATTTCTCCCCATTAATCTGTTTTAAAGAGGAAAATTCTTTTATTTTGCTGGCTGTTCTTTAAATTTTGTAGCATTATAGAATATAGAATTATAGGGATGGAAGGGACTTGGAGGTCTTCTAGTCCCTGCCCATGGCAGGAGATTCTATACAATTCTGGAATTTCTTTGGGCTTGGTATTATTAATATTATTCAGGTATACTCATATTCCCCAAAATCATTCACTGTTACTTCCAGAGAACTTCCAAAGTTACAGCCTAACTGTGATTTTTAGTGTTTGAGAAATGAAGAAGGATTAAATATCCAGCCAGTAAATTATTCAGTTAAAATTAAATATTCTCTTGGCTTTTCTCCTTTTTTATCCTGTTCCTGCTCAAGAGTTTCACGCCTTTAAAGCTCTAGGGAAAAAAGCAGCAGTCCTATTTTGACCATTTTTATTAAGTCACACAAGCAGTATTTCCCAAGCTATTTCATCTCCTTCTCAGACATTCAAGAATTGATCAGAACTCTTGTACAGACATAATTTAAACTATAAATTGCTTTGAATTAACTTCCTGATAAACAAATAGTGTCTATCTTTGCATGTGTGTGACTTAGCAGAGAGAAATTGTTTAAGCATTGGAATATCTATTTCCTTAACAAAACTGGGTATCTAAAATGACAAAGCCAAGAAGCCTGTATCCAATTACACCAGCATAATTATACTATCTTTCTTCTGAAATTATTCCAGATTTAATCTTTTGTATGCATCGGATGCATTCACTGTAAAGCAATTAGTTCATTTGATAACAGTTTAACTACTGCTTTCATTCCACTGAATTCCTCCTAACATCCCATAATCTATTTGTTTCTAACTCCTGCAGTAGGAATGCATCTCTTTTTGTGATTTTTTACCTCCTGCTAGACTGATTGGCAGGTAAGGAGAAGGGAGGAAAAAGATTTTCACTTGCAAACAGGATGGCAATCTTTTTTATTCTAAACTCCCAGGGCACTTCTGTGGGAGGGTAAGGAGACCTTCAGGTGTTATAAATGTAATTTACCTTTCCACTGCTGGAAGGAATAGAAACAGACCTTGCTATAAATAGAATCCGGGCCAGCTCTGCAGTATTATTGCTTAACTAGTTATTCTTCTGAGATTCATATGAATCATGAAAAAAATGACTGCAGGATAATATCAATACTGATTGTATGAGAGGCACACTTGATTTCTTTTCCTCTTCTGAATTTTGAAAAGATGCACACATGCCTGTGTGCGCGCGCAACCACACACACACACACACACTCATATAAGAATGATATATGTAGAAAGAAGCTTCAAAACCTCACTATTAACTCCATACAATCTCAGAAACAAAATAATTAAAGGGATGAAAGAATGGAGACAATAATCCTGAAATTATTCTCTTCGGATTGCCTTGCGAAGAAAGCCTGCATGCATTAATCCAACATATTTTGTTATATTTCTACTCCTGCCATTTCTTCTCTCTATTTTCTTTTTCTACCAGAGTAAAAATACAAACTATCACCAGATGCCAGCAAGCAAGTAGAACTGTCTTTCCTGCCATTGTCAGTGGCTAACTACTACAGGCAACTTGACAATTCAGAAATATACCAGATCATCTTGAAAGGCAAAGAAGAGTATAGACATTCCCAAAAGCTGCGCCATTTTGTTTTCTACTAATCTGCGAAGGAAGGAAGGAAGGAAGGAAGGAAGGAAGGAAGGAAGGAAGGAAGGAAGGAAGGAAGGAAGGGAGGGAGGGGAGGGAAGGAAGGACTCTCATTTTTGTAGTGTAATCCTGTGAATTATTTATTAATTTCATTCTTGAATTCTGAACATTTGCCATACATTCTTCACCATATCAGAGGTGCAAAAATCTTTGTGACCCCAGATGGCTGTAAAGGCTCACAGAATTGTACTTACTTTTTGTTATTTATTCAACTGTTACAGTTCTTGCAAATGTTTTCAACTCTAATACATCAGGCTGATTAATTGCCAGAAACTACGCTTCATTTAGACATTGTTAATGAATGAAATATGATTGGATGTGTTTACTCAAAATACTTTTTGGGTTGTTGTTTTTTTTTACAAATCACAATAGTTGGCTCTGCACAACATGATCATCCCAAATGAAGAAACCATAACGTGACACAAAGCATGGACCCATTCATTACATCAAAGAAACCACCAAGTTCACAGTTCTGACTGTCAACAAAGAATTAAGCATTTTTCATAAAAATGTAGCATTAAAGAGAATCACCCTGCAGTCAAATAAAAAAAGTAGATGCACTGTTTTCTTCTATTTGAGCAATTGTAATCAGGATTACACAGAAACAAATAATAAGGTGTTTTTTTTTCTCCCTATCTATTGGTCACCTGGATATTTTTAAACCAGATACAGTAGCTCAACTGTTGCCTTTCTTTAAAAAAAATGTACTAGAACATACATAAGACACCAACATTACAAAATGAATTCAAACAATTTCATTCTCAAAGAGAATGTACCATGTGGATACCAGTTTTCTCAATAGTTTGACATATTCTTGATTGTAGGTTAGAACTGGTTGCAAATGTTTTAGCAAAGCACATTATTTATTTCCAAAATGACAATAGGAATATTGATTCAACTGCCAATTTTTTTCTATGCTGTCCAATGGAAGTAAGTAGTTTTTTTAACATAACTCTGTAAAAAAAAACAACTACGGTAGTAAGAACACTGACATCTTGATGAAAGAAAAGCTATTTCCATACAGTAAGTTTTCCCCCCCTCCAGTTAAAAATGACATTGATTTCATAAAATATAATAAACCAACATCTTTAGATTTGATATGTGTTGTTCCTTGAGTAAAACATGTCTTTCAGGTACAAGCTTCACTATTGTCCTCTCAGGAAATGGACATGGCATTAGCAGGACACTCTTATCTGTAAGTAGCTGATTGATTTTGTGATTGACCTCACTGACCTTGGAAATTAAGCTGAGTTGGACCTGGTTATTAAATACATAAATTATTATATACAGGAAATTCTAGGGCTGTGGAAGAAGGCAATGCCAAACCATTTAATACCCCTGCAGAGAAAACTGCATGGATGTCTTTTGTTAGCAGGCAAGAATTGAGTTTGGCTACTGAGAGTTTTCTTTTTATCCATAAAGCCCTATATCTGGGACAAAAGGCAACTATTGTGTTGTAATAACAGTCCATGTTCACCTTGCAGACTACAAATATTAAGCACAATGCTTAATATTTCTAGATAAATTTCTTGGGGAGAAACCGTAAGAGAGAAACTTTTAAGAAACATTTAACAGCAATAGTCATTATTTTTTCAAAATGGTAGGAACAGTCAGATACTGTAAGTGGAACCCTGGCCCATTTTCAGTAAGTGCAAGGTGTATGTTGCACATGGAAAAGAAATAGGTCATTAATGTGCATTGTACATTAAAAAGAGGTAGGTCTTTCATTGCCTGGTTGCCTGGCCATTTTGAGGCTAGTAATTATTGCTGCACACACTTTAGAGATAAAGGCTGAATCATCCTCTAGCAGGTATAGAAGAAACATATATAAAATTGTCATGTCTTAAGTCAGACCACTGGGCTATAACTTGACTGACTGCTGATGGCATCCTTCGGCACTGAAAGTGTAGAATGAAATGCAGATTTTTGACAGCCCTCAATTTTATTACAATAGAAACAGACCAGTATTCAAAGATGACTCAATCTGATTCTTTAAAAGAATGTCTCTTCTATTTCTCCAAAGAAGAGGAAGAGAGGGAAGGAGTGGGGCTAAATTGTTCTTAGGTCTATATCCTTATAAAGGTCTTTGAGAGCCACAAAAGTAATGGCAGTAACACCAACCCAGTGTGCTGCACTCAATGGAAGCCTGGAACACAATAAGTCAAAAATTAAAATGTGCCATAGGGTTCTTTATCCCTATAGGAAAATCCAAGTCATCTTATAACCAATTTCAATCAAATACTGTATACAATGAAAAATAAATGCTATTGAATTATATATAACATTCCATGTAACATAAGTAACAACCATAGGAAGAGCTTAGATTGATGGCAGCAAAAACTACTGGGATCTGCATTCTGTAAATAAAGCCAAAAAACCCCCAACTATTTATAGTTTACATGTATAAATAGAATTTTAATGACAACAATAATAATGTACCCAGGACAATCAATCAAATGCATTCAAATAAATGATGTACCATAAAGGAGGTACTAAACTGCCATATTTAGAATCCCAACAAAGAAATATGGAGAAAGTAGCTATATATGACTATACAAAAGCATCTTAGATCAGGATCTAGTAATACCTCATCAAGGAATCCTACTTATGAAACCTGAATTCAAAAACGCTAACTGTGGGCTGACTTTAAACAGAGTTTGGTTAAAACACATTCCATAATAAAAGGTCATCTATGTTAACCAAACTTTACCTTTACCTTTACCTTTACCTTTATGTTAACCAAACAGATGATATATGGTAAACCCCTTACTATTTTTTATCTCCTCAGTTTCATTTTTCAAATACACTTAAGAATGTACTGTACTACCACATGGTGACAGCATTTACCATACCAATTTGCTTTCCCAACAATTTAGTATATCTTAGTAGTTGCTATATAACAGCAAATGCCTATGGTTTATTTCACAATGTGAAAACAAGAAGGTAAAATTATCCATTGGTTGCCACATTCAAAAAAGGAGAATCTGGCAATGCAGTCTATATGTTCGTATAATCAAACAACCATAATTTCTTTTCTGTTCTCTCAATTTTCATTGTCCTGATAGATTTATTTTCAGATCCTTCTCAATGCATAGAATACATACACATTTTAGGGTGCCCAGTTGCACCCTAAATGCAAAACCTGACTGGGGAAATGAAAAAGGATATATACAGATGAACCCAAATGATCATAAAAACCAAAACTTCCCAGGTTTAAACATTCTTTAAAATAAATAGTATACTAATGAAATTTCACTTTTGTTCAGTGTTAGCTCAGTGCCTTAGTTAACCGGTATAAAACCTAAATTGTCAACCAATTGAACTACTTGACAAAATCATCTCTCTTTTCAACCCAATCATTAATACAGTGTAATATTATTGCATAGCACTAAAATACTTGCACTGATATTCTAAAAACACATCGAACACATTGCAATGAATGTAAAAATTAATTTTAAAAAGTCATCCTAAATTATGACTTCCTTAAGAATTCTTTTTTTCTAATTGTCTGCCATAATTGTAACAAAAAAGACGTTCCTTTCAGTCCATTAACATTTGCTTCTTCCAATTAAAATTTGTTGCTGTCATTTAATTATACACTCTGAATAATTTCTAACGTTTTTATATATCTACCTACCTGCCTGCCTTCCAATTATCAAGAAAAGATGTGGTAATGTGGAGAAAGATGAGATTTTCTAATTTAAGAACATTAATATATTTTCAGAATTCTCCAATTTTGGATATCCTCAACTTTTGGTAGATATTACAAAAAGATAAATATGATATTGTATGGTAGCAAAAAACAGTCTTATAGCACTTTTCCAATGAAAGCAGTTTATTAAAAGGCATAAGCTTTCAAGAGTTGCAACTCATGAAATCTTATACTTCTTAATATTTATTAGAAAAGGACCTATCACATTCCTAGTTATTATCTTGGTTTTAATTTAAAATTGATATTCCTACCAATTCTCATACTCCTATAATATCCATGTATTATACTTAGTCATGACAATTTATGCTTGATTTGTAGAAGTGGCCATAATTGCCTTTGCTCACCGAACATAACATAATCTATAAAATCAAGATGTATCAACTATGATTCAAACAAGGATTTTTTAAAAAAAATCATATTAAACTTTACTGTCATCTGACCATATTTTAGCATGAGTCAGTTCTGGATGTTTGCATTTCTTAAGAGACAGCTCAAATAGCCCACTTTTTAAAGTTAAATCAGGATTAGTCCAGCCTTGCCCAAATTGGACATCCTCCAGATGTGTGAACTCTCAGAATTCTCAATGATCACCATCCTGGTTAAAGGACTTCTAGGAGTTGAAAATTAACCCATCTGGAAAATACCCAGATTAGGAAAAAATGGAGGTTGAACAAGGTTGTTCATGAACCTCTTCCTTCACAGGGAACCTATTAGACTAATTTTTTTCCACTTCACTTCTCTAATATGAAAAAAATGATTATCACTATCATCTGGTTCCGAGGATGAATGGGTTAAATAAATGGTTATGGTAGTCTTTCTTCCTTTTCTACTCCTCTTCACCCCTCCCCATCCCCATTTTCTCCCTCTGCAGAAATCTCAGCTGTTTTGTTTTTATCTAACTTTGTTTCTAAATGATTCTGGGAAACTCTTTGGCCAAGAGGGGATGGAAATACTTCCGGTAAATATTTCTGATTGTGGCACAATATACAATTCAGGGTGGGGCGGGGGAGGGGGAAAATTGCATCAGTGGGAAACTTGCTTTGGCAGAAGTCTCACATCCTTCAATAGAAATTCAGTGAACAGGCATTCCAGAGATGTATATACTCTGAAAGATTCCCCTCTTTCCATATTTCTTACAGCTCTTAGTCTATATATTTCACCTGAAGATATTAGGAAATCACTGATCTTTTAATGGGGAGAGGGAGGGGGCAATTTGATCAAATCACCCTTGAAACAATGTTCCAGAGCAGCACTGTTAATTCCAAAAGTTCAGAATGAAGTAGCTGTCCTTTTGGTTTTTAGCTAGGAACAGTAGCTGCTATGTACACCGATCATGACTGAATCAAGGTGGCTGATCAAATGAGATCAGGCACTCCTTGACACTACATGAAGGCAGAAAGAATGAGATCTGTAAAAAGATTTGCCTTAGTCGAAGTTGGTCATGTGGTCTGCATATGCTTAGAAATGCAGGTGGTTCTCGACCTACCACAGTTCATTGAGTGACCGTTCAAAGTTGCAACGGCACTGAAGAAAGCAACTTAAGACCGTTCCTCACAGATACAACCTTTCCATCTTCACCATGATCATGTGATCAAAATTCAGAAGCTTGGCAACTGGTTCATATCTGTGACTGTTGCCATGCCCCAAGGTCAATGTGATCATGCAACCTTCTGACAAGCAAAGTCAATGGAGAAGGCAGATTCACTTAACAACCAGATTACTAATTTATCAGCTGCAGCGATTCATTTCACAAGTCAAGAATGGGGAAAAATTCACTTAACAACAGAAATGTTGGGCTCAATTGTGGTTGTATGTTAAGGACTCCCTCCATCCACTTTGCACTCTTTCACAATGGATACTCCAGCATACTTTTTTTGCAATGCAATATTGCAGCAAAGTAATGTATAGGCAGCACACATGGTATGCAGTAAGGAGAACCAGCATAAACTGTTTTATAAACTTATTATTAAGAGCCAATCTGGTGTAGTATTTAAAGGCACCAGGCTAGAAACCAGAAGACCATAAATTCTAGTACTGCCTTAGGCACAAAGTCAGTTGAGACAATCATTTTTTCCTAGGAAGAAGGCAATGGCAAACACTTCTGAAAAAATACAGGAATTAAGGTATTTCAGACAGTTATTTCCTATCAAGTTTGACTTGAAGGCACAAAAATAAGCAAACAAGGCTGTTATTCCATTTCTGCTTTAAGCTAGTTCACATATACATTGGCTTCCAGGGTGCCAATGACAAAATGCATGTCAGAGTATCAAGATGCAAGTACATAATGGAAAGTCTTGTAGTAGGACTTCACAAACATGGACCATCATTTTTCCCATTATCATAGCTAGCTGCAGAGGCCTATAAGCATAACACAATGCTATGTATAGCATCTTCCTATGGACACTGATTTCAGGAAAGCTGAGGTCTACACAAGCCTATTTATGCAATGCATACAAATATTTCATATTTAATGGGCCATTAGTCTTGGAGGAAATCATTCACTTATTCCATTCCATGACATTTTCTGTGGTTTCTTTAATAAAAAGAAAATCCAGATTTTATTGTGATGCACAACTTGCAGTAACGATCGTGGCAAGGAATTTTTTTGTAATACACTGGTTCTAATATGATGCCCCTAAAATGTGCCTTTTGCCACTGTTTCCAGTAATTTCCATTTTTTATGCAACTATCCATAACACGTACAGTACTTGTTTGTATTCATTTTTTTTACAAATTGTAAGCTCCTTCTGTATCCATGAGTCCTCCTCCTCCTTCTCTTCTCCTTCTCCTTCTCCTTCTTTCTTCTCCTTCTTCCTTCTCTAAAGAATAGCAGACATTAAAAGACTCTATACACTGCTGTGCTTTAGAGACTTCAATATATTTGCTGCAAAATGTATTTCTAGTTACTTCCATTATGTTCTAATGTAACCACCTAACACAATTTGAGACTTCTATTTTGCTACTTACTATTTATTTGGTTAAGATTTCCCAAGCAATGATTTATTGTGATTTCCTTTCAGTAACACCAACATGAGTGCCTTTGACTGCCTTAATTTAGCTAAAGATTAAGAAAGCCTCTTAACAAATCTTTTACATGTCAGCATTTGCATCATAGATGTGCTTTTTTATGCTAAGATATCAAGTGCTCACTAAATTATGGCAAAGCGAAAACATTCTGTTATGATGAAATCAAGTTACAAACATAAATCATTGCAATTGGTCCCTTCCTCCCCACAGATCTTTCTCCCTCACATGGACACCTAGGGATTCTTGAATATAAGCCTTCCCTGATAAAGGTCCAGAAGACTGATCCCTCACCAAAAGGCAACAATTCCACAGATGCCACTGCATGAGTTACAAATTATTTAAATCCACCCACACTGATTTTGTAAACCTAAGAACATACTGAGTATGCAATATTGAATGAAATAAATTAGCAAAATCAAATGTAACAAAAGATTATTGTTCTCCAGAAAGCTATTGGGATATGTTTTCAGTGATAAATCAGGTATGACAATGTCAACAATCAGCATCCCTAAATGCTGGCATCTCTCATCTCGACAGTCAATAACTGACCTTCAGCACCCAATAGGAAATGAAACATATCCTTTATCAATTTTCCATCTTTTTTTTTTCAGTCATTCAACCAAAATAAAGCATCCATACTGTTTTCAGTTGTGATTTTTTTTCCTAACAATCAGTGAGAACTGCAATGTCAACAGCGAAAAACATTTGGACTTTTTTTGCATGGAATAAGAACATTTCAGTGTAACAATTGATGGATCTGACTAAGGTCCCATTCAAGCTAGCATTCTGCATCAGACAATCATGCAGGAGATGCCTTTGAAATCTCAGATGATCTTTTGCATTCTCAGCCTGTTGAGTAATCCTGCCAGACATATCAAGCTTGCAACATGTGACAACCTGATTTTCCTTAATTTAATCCAGTTCCCTTTTAAAACTATTTGAAATGATAGCCATCACCACTCTAGAAGGCAACAACATTCACAGTTTAACCCATGCACTGTGCACAGAATACTTTTTTTTCATTAAATTTTGTTTCAGTGAATAAATCTGCAAAGGAAAAAAAACAACTTTCTGTTCGCATTGTCCACCTCAAGTATAACATTAAACACTTTTATCAAATCACCCTTATGTCTTGCATTCTAAGCCAAGAACACACAAAAGCTGTAGTTGTCTTCTCAAAATTTTGCTTCCAATAACTTTTCGTATCTACATCCTGAAAAAAAAGAAGAAACGGTATCTCATTCATGGCCTCTGAAAAGCAAAATATTCTGGTCAGGCGAGTTTCCCAGAATCATGTTTTAAATGTGTGGGCTCCAGAAATATATTTTCATGATAGATTGCTTGGTTCTGATTTGCAGTCAGGAAGGAAAAGGAGAAGAATGCAGAATTATTTGTACAAAAGAAAATAATAGATCCTTTTTAAAAAACTACATATTTTATGAACCTGATTTGTAAGAAAGGCATCAAAGCAGCATGTCACCCAGACAATTCTTATGGGAAAAAATAATTCAAAGAAATGATCTTCTCTTTCAGAAGTCAAAAATTGGAAACAGTTAAAAAATGCACCTGAAATAACTTAACCAATTTATATAAGAAATTGTCAAGAAGAAATAAAATTGAAAGTGGAAACTGCACGATTACATGTAACTTCACAAGTATCCATTTAGAATAGCTGAATGTAAAGGCTTACAACACAGTGACAGGACTTTAATCCTTTTATAGCATTGGAAGTGGCGGGTGGGGGGGGAGAAGATAATTTTGTTCTGGATAACATGTCACTGGAAATAAATAACTGAACATCAGGTAAAGATTATTTCATTTCCTTCCATTTGAAATTGTTATCAAGTATTTATTTATAAAGTTGTTTTTTTTTTCTTAAAAAAAATATACATGTGCTGGAATACATAGAAGACATCCTGTCCCATCATACAGTTGATTCTGCATTTATGGATATGTTTGCCACTGCTTGGTGTTCAAAGAAGAAAGAATGGATACATCATAAATAGATTTGAACAGTCCACTGTATGGGCTTTCAAGATGCCAGGGCAACAGAGATCGCTTCAAAGGCAATTCTACTTGAATGAATGATTTGAAATGGGCTTCAGCAACTGCAACTGCCAGTATCATTTAAACAAAATTGAAAGTAACTCTGCCACCCTCCTGCTGAAGTAATAATAATAACAATAATAAAATAGGTTCTGGTGAAGGACTCAATAGGTTGATACAAATGCCAAATCCAGTCTAAACATCTGGCTAATAAAATAATCCTAATAACAGCAATTATTTTACACCTCCCTCATTTAATTAACCCAATTATTGACCCAACTGCGACTCTTAAAAGTAAGTATTAATGAACAGCCACAATTAAATAAATCTCATATAGCTTTCTTTTAATTTTCCCTGAATTATTATTATTATTATTATTGTTATTTTTGGCCTTAAGATTGTCAGTGAGGTTTGATCATTCTAGTTGTTTTTTCAAACACATCTGGCATTGGCCAGGGCTCTGACTGCTTCAGAAATCAGAGAATGCCACACTATTCTTCTGAGCCAATTGTAGACTCTGATGAATCTACATCCTTGTGTGAGGGTGAAAAACCCAACAAACTTAGTATTTTGGCCAAGGAGGAATCTTTTTGCTTACAAAATGTGGAAGTAGGTGTCATAGGTAAAGTCATAGTCAGATGTTTCATATATGCCTCAGGATACAAATCTGTAGTCACCAGAAAGCTAAAATCTCTTTTAAGGATGAAGAGCACCTAACCCTTAATAGAGATTTCATCCTCCTGGTAAACACAGATACTAGGAAGATGAAATTGTGCAGGACAGCAAGCAGAATTTATCCATACTGTCCTCTCTGCTAGCCATCACACACATTATACAGCAACAACCACTATGAGCCATCAGTTTTCTGCAGAACAAGGAACTGCCCTCCTTCCTAGCAGCTTGCCGAGTGTAGTTGTATGATATGCATGTCTAAAGATTTCTTTTATCACATTTTAGTCTATGGCTAAGAAAACTCTTCCATTCACAAGGGACCTTCCAACTTTGAAGGAAATGCTACCATGTGTGTGTGCATATAAAAATAGGAGCTACAATAAAATATTTCTTTTTTGTATATATTTCAATAAGTTATTTGACTAACCAGTTATGGACCATATATCTCTGAACTCTTTATTGATTTGTCCACATCTATGGTGATTCTTTTGAGATCATAATATTGGTTTTTAATCAAACTCCAGAAATATACAACTACATCCTCTTTTTTTGTTTTCTTTAAAAAAATGGGAAGGGAAAGAACAAATGCCTTGTATTAAATTCAGGGTGTGCTAATCTTGCCCTCTCCCCACAAATACCAATCTGACCCATTCATGGCTAAAAAGGGGATTTGGTGCCCTGCATTTTTTTTTCAACCAAGGGAGAATTAAATTGCCAGCAGTGCATATCCAACATAAAATAACAGGATAAAGTGACCTTTTTTGACATCCAGCTGAACGATAGCCTTTTGTTTTACAGATGCCAATGCTTCCTCTTAGCAAAAACAACACACCATATAAAGGGATGAGAGAACAAAAAACTGTGCCTATCTCACTCGATCAATTGGTTCCTATTGGAGAGAGAAATTGCAATTGTGAACTATGAACACTCCTTTCGATACTTCCCCCCCTCCCCCCAAAGCTGGAAATTCCTGTGCCGAGGCAATTTGCCTTCCAACAAATGAACCAAAGGCAGGTTGGGGAGGCAAAGGACACAGAGGGAAGCAGATCACCATTGTATTTCTTTGTGTGGTTATTAAATACAAATGCTTCTAGGAGAAAGGACGGGAGGAAAAAAAGATCTCAGAACTGACTGAATGTGGTCTGTTTTTCCAATACTTCGAGGTAGTCTGGCTCGGCATTTAGCTTTGCTTTTAGCTCCAGATATTCGTTCCTGTTGGGCTCTACATAAACAGTGCTTGGGGGAGTGTAGAGCACTGTCTCTCGAAGCCTACTGTCCCCCGAGCCGGAATGCAAGTAGGGGTGAGGTGGGCGCCTAATGTCATAGTTAGGGGAATAGGTGTAGGCAGTTGGAGGGAACTTAGGGTACTCAGGAAGGTTACTGCCCCCCAAGGTGGAAGAAGGGTGTTTGTCAGGCTCCAAAATGCCCCTGTAAAAATGATCAGCATCCTGAACAGGGGAAAGCAACTCGTCCCGAGGCTCAATGGTGCTGACACTGTATGTGGGGTTCCGGAGGGACTCGTCTTGTCCCCCTGGAGCTGCTGGAGGTGGCCCCAAAACCTGTGAGGGAGGAGGGGGTTGGGGCTGGAGGTGATGATTACTGTAGGTCACCTTGAGCTCATGGAGATCTTTGTAATCCTCACCCGCATTGCCCTCCCTGGAGCGGTAGATGGGGTTCTTGCACATGTGGCCTAAAGGATGAGGGATGTACTCATAGACGTGTCCTGCAGGGGTTTTCACCTTAGGCAAAGCTGGACCACCACCACCTCCTCCTCCTCCACGGTGAAGATGCTGTGGATGTTGCTGGTGATGGGTGTGGAGGTGAGAATGGGGAGTTCCCCCTCCTGTGTATACACTATACTGCATGTTGAAGGAGCTCACATCTGAGTTGTTGGTGCTGGCATGGTCACCTTGAACTTTCTTTCTACGTTTCATAACCAGCACAAAAAGACCTGCAGCCACAAACACAGACATGATGAAGACTAGCAGTAAGCTGAGAATCAGCACCGATAAAGGCACCGTGGAAGAAGAGGAAGAGGAGGAAGAAGAGCCACCAGAAGGTGATGCTGAACTGTCCTCTTCCATGGTGCTATTGAACTGCCCCAAACTGGAGAAGGAGGTGGTCCTTGCTGGTTCCTGCATGGATGATGGAGTGGGTGTGGAAACAACAATGTCAGAATAGTCTGGGCAGAGCAGCTCTGGTTTGATGTTCCTCATATAATTCTCAGCAAATTTCTTAGGGGATTCACAGATTACCTGGTCCACAAGGACTCCTGTGTTGAGTTGTTCAAGCCATAACTTCATGCCCACCACATCACATGTACAATCCCATGGATTCTCATGAAGATCTATCTGCAGCAAGGATTTCAGTTGGTCAAGCACCCCACTTACAGGAAGGTAGGAGAAATGATTGCTCCGCAGATTCAATCTATAGAGAGTTAAGCCAGAAAAAATTCCCACAGGCAAAGATCTCAGCAAGTTGTTGTTGAGAAACAAGAGCTGTAAATTGGGCACAGGATCAAATGTGCCTGTCTCAATCTCCCGGATGATATTATATTGCAGGAAAAGGTACTGCAAGCTCTGAAGCCCATAAAAAAGCTCTGAATTCAATTTTTCAATCCGATTCCCATTCAGGTAGAGCCTCCGCAAATTAGTTAAATCCCCAAAGGCCCGGTCCTGAATGACCGAGATACGGTTATTGCCTAGGTGCAGCAAATCTAACCCTGTAGCTTCCAGGAAATCTGACCTGCGCACCAGGGCAATGTAGTTCTCGGTCAGGTACATCTTCTTGGGGTTATATGGTTTGGGTTGGAGCTCTGAGATGCTCTCAATCTTCCTTTCTTGGCAGTTGACATTGAGTCCCAAGTCAGATATCTGTAGGTTGCAAGTGCAAGCTGTAGGACACTCCAAAGGCACCGGGGATTTGGTCTGGTAAGCAATGCTAGGGCCATAATTGCTGTATCCCAGATCCTTGGAGGGCAATCGAGAGGTGGGACGCACCCTAGACTTGTTAGGCTGGCGTGTCCCTTTGGGTTTCAAGGGTGTTTTGTAAACAGCTGAAGAGGAAGTAGCCACAGAGTTTACAGAGGCTGGAGTGGTATGAAAATACCCTGTAGTACTTAGTGGAGTTTGTGGTCTCATCTCATAATCTGAGATGAGTCTCCGAGGGCAAAGCTCCTGCTTGGAAACCTCATCCAAATCTCTCCCATGTAACCGGAAGGGAGTTTCACACACTACATCCCCCACCAAGGCTGAATAGGATATGCTGTCCAACCAATCCTTGAGAGAGATCAGTTCACAGGAGCAATTCCATGGGTTCTCTTCCAGCTGCAACTCCACAACCTTATCCATGTGCTGCAGAAGGCCCAGGTACGGCAGCAGTTTCAGTCGGTTGCCCCTTAGGTCAAGGTGAGTCAAGGGCACAAAGCGGAACAGGTTGTTGGGTAATGAAGAGAGGAGATTGTCATTCAGGATCAGCACCTGTAGCAGGTGGAGCTTGCTGAAAGAGTTGGGCTCAATGGCGCTGATGTAATTGTAATCAACTTGAAGATACTCCAAGCTCTCCAGGCCTACAAAAGTGTCATCTCTCAGTATCTCCAGTTTATTGTTGTTCAGGTGCAGCCTCCTTAAGCCCTTCAGACCATGGAAGGCTCCTGTTTCAATGTCTTGAATATCATTGCCCCCCAAGTGCAAAATTGAAGCCCCACTGTAATTCACAAATTGGTTGGGGTAGAGCCTATTGAGAAGATTCCCAGACAGCAGGAGATGATAGATGGAGAATCTGGGAGGACTAATCTCAGAGAGACTAATGATGCCCCGGTTCTCACAGCTCACTGTTAAGAGGCCGTCTTTCTCCTCACAAGGGCATTTATTGTCACAGATCTCGCCATAATATTCGATGCTCTCTGCCCAGGCCAGGACAAGAGATGTTAAAGCAAAAGTGATGGTCTGCACCATCCAGATACGCATTTTTCTGTTGAGATCCTGCTCCTGAGTCACCGTAGAGCAGCAAGCATACATGTTATCTCCTGTAAGAGGCAAAAAGAGAAGAACACAAATACCAGGCTGTCAAAAGAGTGAGCAGGAAAATCTAATCATGACACTGTTAGAAGTCAAAACACAGGTGGAAGAAGGAAATTGCCAAAAGTTTTGATTTTAGAACTGTTAGACCAAGGGCTGTTAAATGGGATTTTCTCAGTACAGCTTTTTCTAGATTTTCCAAAGGAAAGACACGGTAGGGTGAAACCCTCTGGCTTCCTAACCCTAGGAGTGCTTTCCTACATCATTACTCTTTTTTCCCCTCCCTGCCACACACACACCCCTCCCCCCATCTACAATGTGTCCATAAATATACATAAAATGGCTGTCAGTTTAGTTACTCAGTTCTAATGAGAACAGAAGCACCATTTTACAAGCCTTTCATCCTCACCTATTATCCGTGTCATTTTGCTCCTGTTCAGAATCCTTCAGTCCGAACAGTTCTCTGCGAAGGAAAAGTCTGCATTTTTTTCCTAAGACAAATCTCTCTCTCTCTCTCTCTCTCTCTCTCTCTCTCTCTCTCTCTCTCTCTCTCTCTCTCTCTCTCTCTCTCTCTCTCCCCATTTTTAAAAGAAATCATTTAAATGCCATTGCAAGCATCCTGCTGTAATATTTCAGAGAATCTCACTCTTTTTCTCTCTGTATGTGTATAGCTTTTTAGAACAACAACACCGAAAGCCTGGAACAGAAGTAGCTTTTCAAACGCCTGATATTCCTAATCAGTTTTGCTCTGAGTGTTTATATACTGTAAAAAAATGCTCAGAGATTAAAACTTAATTTAAAATTCATAATAAAGGAAAATACCAGAGCTGGGATTCTTTAACTGAGTAATTCAATTTATGATCTCCACCATCTCATTTTTTTAAAAAATAAAAAAATTACAGGTCTAGCCACTGATAAGATACTTGTGAATTCTTATCAGAATCAAATTGTCTGAAAAAGCACCATCATCACCCACTTGTTTCTGCTTTGATTGGCTGATAAGTAAGTTATTTTCACAAAGGTATTGGTTAAAAGACAGTAATACTACACACTCACAGAGGGGCACACAGAGACTATATGCATGTACACACAAGTGTTGTCCTTTAACTGATCAGCCAGAACTTCACAAGCATGCTAGAACTGGGTCTATCCCTGTGGCCTCAAACACAACTAGCATCTGATTTCCTATAGTTTTGGAAATACGCTATTCAAATGACCATGCAATGCTCTAAGTCACTTTGAGGGGACCAAGAATGGCCACCAAGAATTGGAAATGTGGAGCTTTCTCAGTTGCTGCCCTTTTGAGAAGGACAGATGGATGGAGTAATTCCACCCAAATCCATCTCTTTGCGCCCCCATTTTGACCCACTAACATAGCCAGTGTCACTGACTTGCATTCTGGCAAATAGGCATGCCCTATTCCCCTAACTCCTCCCAGTTTCTCTGCCTCCCAGTGGCAAATACTTCTACTCTCTGAATGCCATGTTGTAGGAATGGGTGAATAAATCATCATAAATCACCCCATCATAAATCATCTTCCTATTTTCCATGCATTTGCGGCTGGCTCGTGGGTTGACTGTTGTGATTTGTTAGATCAAGGGCTAGATGGCATTTGCTCAGATCAAATCTTGCCTTAAGTCCTAGTCTCCTACATCCCCCCCAGCTATGGACTTGGAAATTTCTTCCCATGCCTTCTTTGGAGTAGCTAGACAGAAGAGCCATGTGGCTCCTATTATTGAGTTTAAAGGCTGAGTTCAAGGATTTTGTAGCATCAGGTCCAGCCAGGTTAAGGAAGAAGTATTTTGTTCTCCAAAGGTTTGGCAAAAAAAAAAAAAAAGGTACAGCTGACACTCTGCATCAAGCAAGGAGATAACGGGGAAGGGGTTGCAAAAAGAAAAAAGAAAGAAAGAAAAAGAAAAAAAGAAGCAATCCTGCACTTCTAAGACAATTCCCAGCTCCACTACAGTCATTCATCCATGAAGTGACTAATCCCCTTGGTCCAAAGGAGAAATAAATCTCAAATAAATCAGCAGCCAAGCAACCCTTCCCGATTTTCCCCCCTTGCAAATATTCATTAAATGAAGTAACTACTCAAGAATGTAAATGCCCTCTCCCACTTGCCAAACAGTTGCGAGGGTGGGAAATAAAAGTTAAAAATGTAGCATCCAGAAAGGGATGCCTACAGATCAGGCAGCAAAGGCTAATGAAAAGGGGAGGAGGAGGAGAGGAGGAGGAGGAAGGAGCTTGCTAACTGGAACGGGGGGTATTGGATTCGATCTCCCTCTATTTCTAGATCTCTCCGAAACGGGAAAGGGTCGTCCCTTTTCCTCGTCGCCCATCCTTTTCCAATGCCCCCCTCCCCACCCCGGAGGGTGGGTGGGAAGAATCGAATGCCTCCCCTCTGGATACCGCACTGAAGTGGCAGCGGTTCGGCTTGCAAGCGAAAGCTGCCTTCCCAGTTGCTCCAGCAGTGGCAGTTGGGAGCAACGGTGGTGTTTGGTTGGGGGGGGGGGAAGGATGGGGGTTGGAGGGGGAAGGGGAGCCAAGAGCAACCAGGAGACACGGATCAACGCTCCCCATCCCCCCCCCACACACACACCCCGTTTCCTCCACCACCACCACCCCGCTACTTACGGAGGCTGAAATCTCCAGAGCCCCAGCATTGTTGCAACCCCGAACGCTACGCCGGCTCGCTCGCTCGCTCGCTCGGTGTTGCAAACCGCCCAGGCAGAGGCGAAAAGGAAGGCGGTGAGGAATGCAGTCGCAAAAGCTGCCTCGCCAGCGAGGGACACATAGGCGCGGGCGGGCGGGCAGGCGGGCGCGCGCGCGCGCACACACAAACACACACACACACACACACACACACTCACTCACACATACACACACACACGTACAGTCTTGCACACAGGCTGAAGCGCCCTCTTTCCAGTTCTCCCCCCCCCCCGGTCGCGCACACACATAGACGCAGCGGCGGTGCCGGGGGGCTGCCTCCCGAAGCGCTTTTTCCCCCAAAAGCGGAAAGTGGAAGGAATTGGGGGGAGGGGGGGAGCGACAAGCTGGGGAGACGGGGAAGGGCGAGGCGGGGAGAAGGGAGGTGGATTGGAAAGGGGAGGAGAAACGGAGGAGGGGGGGGGTTGCAAAGAAAATTGCCGAGTGGTGTTGGGAGGGGTGGTGTGGGTAAGGAAGGTGTGTGTGGAGTTGAATGACAAGCAGGGGAACGACGAGCGATCAGGTCTGGAGAGGGTAAATGCTAAGCGAAGCTGACCCCTGGCGCAAGGGGGACACGGAGACCCGGGGGGACAACTCGAGTTATTTTTTTTATTTATTTATTGTGGCTTATGTTGTTCTTCCAAAGGCGTCAACAGCTGGGAGCTTAAGGTGCTCCGTTTGGGAAAGAAGTCCTGGAATCTAGACCTATAAACCAGGCTGATTTGGGTCAGAGTTGGCGGTGAGGTGGGAGAGATGGAGCTGGGGAAGGAGGGAAAGAAGTGAGTGGGGCCTAAGAAATGGGGTATGTGTGTGTGTGCAGATTATATAGGGATATGGAGAAAAATTATCTTTCTATCTTTCTATCTATCTATCTATCTATCTATCTATCTATCTATCTATCTATCTATCTATCTATCTATCTATCTATCTATCTATCTATCTATCTATCTATCTATCTATCTATCTATCTATCTATCTATCTATCTATCTATCGGTATCTCCATATCCTATACTGGCACCTACGTGCCGACCGGTTAATACGGACTAGAAACCCCCCCCCCCAAGAGACTGCGAGTGTATAAGCGGGTGTGCGTGTGAACTACAGGGGGCGTCGGGGACCGAGAGAAGGAAGACGTGGGAAGGTCCAAGGAACCACTGCGGGGGTGAGCGAATGGGCTCCCAAAGAGCGGAGAGACGGGATCCTGCGGGGTGGGGGGTGGGGAAGGGGGGGTCACTGTAATGGACGTGAAGTGATGCGCTAGGGGGTAGAAGAAACATAAGGAAAAAAAAACACAGATGTGGGATTAAATGGGAGGGGGGAGAGAGAGAGAGAGAGCCAGTGCATCCCAAAAACATCCGCTTCCTCCGGCCTCGTTTCTCTCGCACCCTCCGCGGCATCCCCAAGCGCCCGATCGGCCAGCAGTTCCCAGCCCGCTGACGGTACTCACACTTTCCGTGCAAGAGGTCAACTTTCTCCGGGCTCAGCGACGGCTGAGCCGTTGCCCTGCTCCACCTCCTCCTTCTCCTCCACCTCCTCCTCCTCTTCCTCCTCCTGCTCTCAACTCTCGCCGTTTCCTCTCCGTCCTCGCACCATCTCCCAACGCCCCGGAGTGAGGGTGAGGGTGCTCGAAAAACCCGGGCCCGAAAGACTGAATCCGGCAAGCTTCTTCCCCTTTAAGCCTCCTCTTCCTCTTCTTGCAGCGCGCTCTGGACATGGTAGGGCTGGCGACCGGAGCGCAGGGAATCCCTTCTCCCCGGCGGCGGCGGCGGCGGCGGCGGCTGCCCTCGCCGATTCCCTCGCCGGAGCTTCCTCCGTTGGCTCCTTTGCAAGTGGGGCTGAGCCCCCGGGCTCTCCCTTTCCGCCCTGCCCTGCTGCATGCCACCTCAGACCAACCCGACCGCTTGCCCCCCCCCCCTCCCTCGCCCGCCTTAACTGGAGAAGGGGATGCCGAGCGAAAGCCCTGCAACCTCGCCGGCCTTGGCTTCCCCGAGCCGGCCTTCTTCCGAGGCGCAGCGCCAGCCCTTTAGCATCTTCTTTGCGTCAGGAGAGGACCAAGAAGGCGGTCTTGAATGCCGAGCTGCTTCTCTGTCCCGGCCAGAACAGCGGCGGCGTCGTCAACTTGGATTTCGTTTCTGTTCAATTCCTTCACTAGCGAAGGAAGCCAGGAGGAGGAGGAGGAGGAGGAGGAGGAGGAGGAGGGGAAGGGTGCGCTCCGGAAAGTGAGGGTTGCCAAAAATATATATAAATATATATATATGAAATGACATGAAATGAAAGAAATAAATAAAGTGGTGTGGGTGGGGAGAGCGCTTTCTCCTCCCGAAGCTGGTGGCGGAGCTGCCACAGTCAAAGTCC
The DNA here is from genome assembly GCF_964194415.1 of Vipera berus. Lineage (NCBI taxonomy): Eukaryota > Metazoa > Chordata > Lepidosauria > Squamata > Viperidae > Vipera > Vipera berus. The sequence continues at coordinate 104,448,267 of NC_138206.1, forward strand.
TTGGTGGAGCAGTGGGCTAATGCCTCCTTAAGTAACACCAGCTGCCTGCAATTAGTGCAGGTTCGCACCCCACCAGGCTCAAGGTTGACTCAGCCTTCCATCCTTCCGAGGTAGGTAAAATGAGGACCCAGATTGTTGGGGGCAATTAAGCTGACTTTGTAATAATGCCTCTTGGGGGCTGTGTGAAAGCCCTAATAAGCAGGCATATACATAGAATGAAGGCTACTGCTAAGCTTGTAAGCCGCCCTGAGTCTTCGGAGAAGGGCGGGATATAAATGGAATTAAAAAAATAAAGTCGAAGTGGTAGATCGGAAGCGAAAAAGCCAGCGAGCAGCGGTGGGGGAGAACAGTGGCTTTTGTCGGCCAATAGATGGCAGTGTTAGGCATCGAATGGACCTTCTTCGGGTGTCGACTTGAAGCCAGAAGCTCCCCCACCCACCCTTAAACACACACACACACACACACACACACACACACACACACTTTTTTTCTTTTTTCAAAATGATGATGCTGATAGCCACCAGTCTTGCTGCGTGCTTTTACAGCCAGAAGTATTTAGTGCATGGGCTGTGCGGCACTTGGATGCCAGGAAATCCGAGGCTATCCAGAGGACCTAACCCTTTGGGGGGGGGGGGAAGAAAAAGAAAACAAAATTCTCCCCCTCGCTCGTTTTGAGTGACCCCTTATTCTTGGAGTGACCCTTATTCTTTGCTTGCCAGCTGGCAGTGAATGCAGCAGAGAATATGGAAGTTAATTTCGAACGTGATTGGCTCAAAGCTAGGAACGAGTCTGTGGTTGCCGAGTGCTGATTTTTGAAATGCCTCTCTCTAAGCCAAATTTTAAAATGTCAAAAATGTTAAAAAGTTTCAGGTCGGCTTAAAAATATTCCTTCCCAATAATGCTGATGTTTCATAGATTTAAATGTGGAATCTGGGTATATTATAAAAGGTAGGCATGTGAAATTAATTGAGTGCCCTAGTTTTTAAGGACAGGCAATGCATATGAAGAGCCCTGGTCTTCTGTTTAAATAGAAGATTTCTACTGATGCACCCTGAGAGGGAAGGGGAGGGGCACCTGGCAGAAATGTAGGACATTTATGAGAAGATAAATGATTCCAGCTATGGAGGCTTCTGGCTTCGGGGATTGTCATTGATTTTGGACATCTGGAATCCCTCTACCTTCTGCTTGGGGATCCTGTAAAATTTAAATAGAAAGATCTCAGTCTTTCATAAGGAAACTGAGGGATGTGCAGCAGGATCATATTAAAATTTTGGTTCAGTTTCTTACAAATGAGTTCTGCTTTGCTGCACATCCAGAGATGATTAGGACATCCAGAATGGCTCTTCTAAATGACCAGGACTGTTGCAGCCTTCTTTGATCATGTACCATGGTAGCTGAGGAATGGTAGAAGGGCATCCATTCACCCTTCTAGGCCTGGCATCTCAAAACCGTTGGAATGTCAATATTTGTGGTGGGGTTTCATGCCTTCAATGCTTCTAGGTAGGGAAGCAGCCCATAATAGAACTGTGGGATAGTCTGTGGTGTTCTTAAAAGCTGGGAATGGAGTCTATTACCTCAGAATATTTTCCTGACAATGATGAGGCAATGAAAGACAAGCCCTGTTTACGGAGCTTTGTGACTTAGAAAGCCACTAAATAGCGTACTTAAATAGGTAGATAACATGAAAGGATGGCAAAGGTTTTCAGGTTAAAGCTATCATCTGGAATACACTCTCTGCCTTCACGATAACAGCTTCTGTGGTCTGGTGTGGGTGGGACAAGGGGACAATGTGGTCATTACAAACCATGAGAATTCGTGGTAAGGCAAGTGATGAGCTAATCTGTAACTCTTTCATCCAGTTAATTTTCCTTGATCTGCATATAGTTAATTTTCATATTTTTTCCCCCTGTGTACACTTACACATATTTCTCAGATTTCATTAATTAGGAAGGGTTTTCTCTTTTTGCCTCTCCTCACACTCAGCAATTAATTGCAGTCAGCTAAAATACTGACAGTGGCGAGGAACAGAATAGTGTAGTTGCAATATTTGCACTGCACCCAGCTCTTTCCCATTTATATATAATCATTTTCAAGCACCATTTGTTACAGAATGTTGAATTTGTCAACTGAATTCTCTGTGAAGTGCTACTTTCATGTGTAATTTAGCCATTTGAGTTTACTCTTGGAACTGACCTAAGTTGTGCTATTTTGTTAAGAGAACAAGTGTGTCTCTATATTCCATACTCCACTGAAAAGTCACAGTTCAGGTATACCGACAGTACTCTCCTTTCTGTCACCTATATATTTTATCCAGACAAGGATGTTTTCTTTACAGTCTGTCTGATCCTATTTTATCCTTCTATATACAATGCTGCATTTTTATCCTAAGTGCATGTATTCATATGAAAATGTAAATTGTTTACTACATTTTTCAATAAAGACTCCATGGACAGATTTATGGAGGACTGTGATAAATCTGATGACTCCTGGATTCAGGCATGGCATTAAACATATAATCCACTTGTTAGATGTCTTTTTTTTTTAAAATATCCAATTTTGTCTATTTTATCTGGCCAATACTCTCTTTCACAGCTTCATGTTGACCTACCAAATACTTAGATTATTTGTTATCTTCAAAATTCTGAGAGTTTTCCCATCAGTATCTCAGATTATGACATGGTATGTGAATTTCTAACTCATGTTAGATTCCAAAAGTAGGAATCTGTAACCCATGTTTTCTTTATCACCCTGTGTACAATTTAATGTGTAGTTACTCTGCAAATGTTCATATTGTTTTAAAATATCATTTATTTTAAATGCTGTCAGCTATGTATGCTTCTCTGGAAAATAAGGAATAATAACAATAGATTTAGTAACATATGGCATGTCATATATATTACTTTTTAATTTCATCATTGGTTTGTATACTAGACAGTTCTAGATCCAGGTTAGTGTTTCAATGTTTTATGGCCAAATAAATTGATTAATCAACTAAGCATTTAGGCTGCAACCCTAATATATTACAAGTAAAGCTTGTCTTGAGTCATGTGTAACTCCTATTAAATACGTGGATGAAAAGAAAGAGTAAAAAGAGTCCCTGTGGATTTTACTCCACTAGTCATTGCTAGGCAGTGCTCATCTCCATCTCAAGGCCATTAAGCGAGTGCCATCCAAAGACATTTCCATGGTGATTTGGCCAGCATGACATTACAGAGCACTGTTATCTTCCCACTGAAGTGATACCTATTTATCTACTTGCATTTGCATGCTTTTGAACTACTAGGTAAGCAGGAGCTGGGGCAGATAATGGGAGCTCACCCCATTGCATGCTCTTGGGTCTTGAACCTGGGCTGCTGACTTACCAGTTGACAACCCTAGCATCTTAACTACTGAGCCACTGGACCACCCCAAATATATGGATGACCATCTACATATCTGTTTGGCAACAATGCATAAAATATTTTCAAAATAATTTGCCAGCTTTCCAGTCCAGTTTATAATGGTCATTAGCTTTCTTCAAGATCAATCAAAAATTGTTGAGTACTTGCCTTAATATCCTGGTAGTAAACCCAACCAAACATAATGGGCGCAGAGTCAAGCAATAACATTCAATGTTATTGAATGCTTGACAAGAGATGAAGTAGTAGCTGTTTCATATGTTAAGCTTGTGTATTGCTTTAAAAGATTAGTTTAAGGTTGGGAGGAGGGATGAGTAGGAATGCACTTTCAAGGCCATCTCTCTAACTAAAGAAGATAAGGCCTTGGCGGGTCTTCTAACGGAAGGGAAACTGATTCTTTAAATTAATTGGAGAATATGATTAATGACAAAATTGGAAAGGTGGAGAATTGTGTTTTAATATATTGTGCAAGGGGGTGGAGATTTCGGATTCCAGCTCCCTTCGAGCAAGCATTTGCCGGTGTATTAGGCTGAATAAAGGACTTTTAAGGTAAACAATGCCTCAGAGTCACTCGAAAAGCCCATATGCCAGAAACCTGACACGTAGCTTCTGAGTAAAAATACATATGATTACATATTGCAACCTGGGAGATTGATGCAATGACAAATGTCACAGGCAGGTTACCCTCACGTTAATTATGAAGATGAAGAAATTAACTAGTGAAATTATTCCCAGATGGAGATTATATAATGTTATCAAATATTGTTTTTAATTTTCTTTTAATACAATTTCAGCTAGAAGATGGGAGTTTGAAAAATATGGTTACAAAAGCTTAATTAAAATTTTAACATATTAGTTACATTAGAATAGCATTTGGAAGGGTTTTTTTTAAAATAAGTTCTCAGTTATTGATGGTCAAATTATAATATCAGAAAACAATGGAATCTTCCATGATCTTGTAACACAATTATTATGCAAAAACAGAGTTGTTTTTATTTACAATAATTCTAGAAAGCATGTATACCCATGTAAAATAATGGAGTGTCCTGTGGGTTTAAATATTTTGACAAGTTGCAAAACAGATGCAATACATAAAAATAAATGCTTATTTTTAAACCAGTTAGTGTGAAATGATGTGAATATGGATCATTTGAAGCTGGTTGTTTGTCAAAGAATGGCTAAACTATAGTATAATATAGTATGGGATAATCAATCTTTTCCCTATAAATAGAAAATACAAATATTATTTATTTATTTACCAGTTTTATTATTTTTGCAAATAAGTTGGCAAAGACACCCAACACACCTTTCCCCTCTTATTTTCCCCCAACAACAACCTTACGAGGTGAGTTGGGATGTGTGTGTGTGTGTGTATATATATATATATATATATATATATATATATATATATATATATATATATATATATATATATATATATATATATATATATATATATATATATATATATATATATATATATATATATATATATGCATGTATCTCTTACAATCATGTAAGAAACACTTGCTTTATATCAAATTTTGTATGCATAGAATATAATTTCTTAGCCAGAGTGCATAAGTGGTTTTAATTGCCTTCCTGAGGGGTCTTTTTTTTAGTTTATTCCCCAAAATAGCCTATATGCTTGGAGATTTATCGTCCACATGCTGGCCCTTTCTATATTTTTGAAAACAGTCTATGCCAATTTAGTGTTGTCATTCTTTTAAGAGCAAAGGCATACATAAGAAACCATCAGCATGTCAGTTTAATAATGCAATTAACATAATATAGTCATTTTCATGATGATATCCTGGCTCATGTGATTCACTTATTTCTTTCTTGTAGACATCATGACTTAGGGAGAGAAGTAATAGCATATTGTGTGTTTTTATAGCAAGAACATACATGTTTACAATCTGTAGCCTTGCTTAACCTGTAAGTTGTTACAAGGGATAGGAAAACAGTCATTACAGCTACCTATCGTACAGTACTTATTTTTATTTAGCAATTCTGCATTAACAACTATGAATGGTTTTAACTAAGATTCGTCTGACTGAGCATTTTCCACATTTTATTCCAAGCAATTATTATTGCATGGAAACACAAAATGCTACAATGGATGATAGGATTTCTTATTTGAGTTACCTTCTTGATGACAACTTTCTGAACAATAGTCGTCGTTCTCATGCCCAGGTGAAATAAGGTTAAGTGGCACACTTATACTTACAGAGGAACTTCTAGCCTTAGTAATAATGGAAACAATTAATAGACATCAAGTATTCCAGATTGAAGTCAGAACCTGTCAAATCTCTAGGTAGGCCTAGTATACATCTTAATGCCTTAGGGATAATTATGAAAAAATATGCACAGGTCAAAACAAAACCTGCATGCTGATCACATATAATAAAATGGAACATGGAATCATAGGACTGGAATGGATCTTGACAGCCTTCTAGTCCAGGGTTTTTCAACCTTTTCACTCATTGTACCACTTTTAGATCCTGGAGGAACGTTGTCCATAGGGTCGCGATGGGTCGGACACGACTTCGCAGCTAACAACAACAACAACAGCCACTTTAAGGATATGGCAATATCCAAGTACCACCAGTCACCTAGCAAGGTGTCAAAAACGTGATGACCCAAAAAAAGAAAAGGAAAAAAGTGATGAAGTACAGGTAGTCCTCGACTTACAACACTTCGCTTAGTGACTGTTTGAAGTTACAATGGCACCTGTCTGCCCGCCCGGTGGCACTCTTCCTTCTTTCCGAGGTTTTCATTGTTGTGAGCATTTTTGTTGAGTATTGGCAGCAGGGGTGGGTGGGTGGGTTGGGGGTGTTTGGTTTTTATTCCCTCCCCATCTGCTGGGTGGTTGCAGCAGGTTTTGGTCACTTCACATGACCCTGGGACATTGTGTGTCATAAATATGACTCAGTTGCCAAGCATCTGAATGTAAATCACAAGACCCTGGAGATGCTGCCTCATTCCAGCTGATCGGCGCTTCTTCTAGGCTCAGCAGAAGCACCAGGATCAGTGCTGCTTTCCAGCTGATTAGTGCTTCTTCAGGGCTCAGCAGAAGCACCAAGATCAGCACCGAGCTCCAGCTGGAGCCTGGCGCTGATCCTGGCACTTCCACTGAGCCCTGACAGCCCCAAAGAAGTGCTGATCAGCTGGAAAGCAGCACTGATCCTGGCGCTTCTGCTGAGCCCTGACAGCCCTGCAGCTCCAAACATCTCTCACTCAGGCTTGTGCTGTGCTGCCACCGGTTCAGCTCATTCCCCTCCCCCACTACCACTTCTAGGATGGTTGCGTACCATCTGCCAGGTGCCAAAGTACCACAGGGGGTACCCATACCACTGGTTGAAAAGCCCTGTTCTAGTCCAACCTTTGACCCAAGGTAGAAGCCCTCATACCATCTCAGAAAATGGTTGTTCAATCTTTTCTTGAATACTTCCAGTGATGGAGCACCCACAACTCTAGAAGGGAAACTATTGCAATGTTCCATAGCTCTCAGGAATTTCCTTCTTATTTTCTGGGTGAATCTCCTCCTGATAAGCTTTCACCCATTACTTCTTGTCCTACCCTCAGGCATTATGGAAAATAAATCAATGCCCTCTTTCTTGTGGCAGCCATTCAATTGTTGGAAGAATGCTATCATGTCTCCCTGCAGTCTTCTCTTCATTAAGCTAAACTTTCCTACTTCCTTTAGCTATTTTTCATAGGATTTAGCCTCCAAACCCTTTATCATCTTTGTTGTTCTCTGCAACACTCTTTCTAGAGACTCATCATTTTTTTTGTATTGTAGTGACCAGAACTAGATGCTTTATTGAAATGTGGCCCACCACTGCAGTGTAGAGTGGTGCTACCATTTCCGTGATATTGATGCTATCCCACTGTTGATGCAACCCAGGACTATGTTGGCTTTTTGGGGAGCTGTAGCACAATGACTCATACTTAAGCAGTGGTTCATCAGGACACCTAGATCCCTCTCATAGGCACTACTGATGCAGGCTATTTACTGTTGTAAACAGACAAGCACCTGCCACGTAACCCCAGTCTTAGCAATAATTGATAAGGAAAAAAAAGGTCTGAATAGTGAACATTGCACTACTTGGAGCAGTATTTTCTTCATCATTGTGGTTTCTTTTTATGATGAGAAACCAAACATTAATTCATTCAAGAGACCACTGCATAGGTCATACTCCTTAGTAAAATTGTGGAGGGCTTAAGAATAGGAAGACAATCCTATGAGATAGGATATAAAGGGATTTATGGCTAATGGGAAATCATCTGCTCAGCAATCCCAGAACTATATCTGTAGCTTTTTTTTGTTACAGCATCTGAACTTGTATCACTTTCCCAACTCCATTAAGAACCACAACAGATGTTGATTTCATTTCACTGGTGCTCTTATATGGGGAAGAGGGCAATTGGTTAAAGCAGAAGAATGGTTGAAGCTACTACTTCATTCCTAGCTCAAGATACTTTCTCAGACTGGTTCCTAATTTCTGTGCACCAAAACTCTATATTTTGGATGTAGGTCCTATGTCAGTACTGCTGTGTAGGCAGAATTCTTACAATCTTTCCAATGACTGAAGACTGATAGATATATAGAGTTCAGCGATTGGGACAAGCTATAGCAACCCTATTCTTCTATGTTTAGAGTGACCACATAAAGAACATAAAAATCACTTTGAGGAATGATTTAGTAGAAAACTCACTTTAAAAAAAGAAAAAAATATTTTAATTAACACATACTCTCAAGAGAAGCTGACATCTTGGGAACACCAGCCCAGCTTCTGGACTCCAAATGACATAAAATCTTTCTTAGGGAAAAAAAAATGCTGACAAGCTATAGCCCTCAAGGCTGTCCTAAGAGACTAGAATACTAAAAATGCAAGGAAGAACTATGAATTAAAGTGAACACTAATGATAATCAACCTTCTGGAGGAAGAAGAAGACACTTAAATGTATGGAAATAGATGCTGATCACACTTATTAATTTAGACTGATATAAGTATTCTATCCAGGAATAGGGGGGAGGTTCAAAATTTTTCCTCATGGTGCTTAAAAAACACCTGAACACCTGAACATCAGCAAGACAAAGGAGATGGTGTTAGACTTCTGGAAGAAAAGAGAGGAACCCACCCCACTTTACATCAAGGGGGGCTGCGTGGAGAGAGTTTCCTCCTTTAAATTCCTGGAAGTCTGCCTCTGTGACGATCTTACACGGAAAGTCATTACAACCCAGGGGGCCAGAAAGGCCCAACAGAGACTCCACTTCCTTAGGGTCTTGCGAAAGAACAAAGTAGAACAACGACTAATGACCTCCTTTTACCAGTCCACTATAGAAAGTGTCCTCTCACATTGCATTATGGTGTGGTATGCTGGCTTGACAGCCGCGGATAGAAAGACACTACAGAGGGTGGTGAGCACAGCACAAAACATCATGGGCTATCCCCTGATACCACTAGATGACATTGTTAGGGTTCACTGCCTTAGAAGAGTGAGGAAAATCCTCAGGGATGACTCACACCCTGGTCAGCACCTCTTCACTCTCCTACAATCGGATAGGAGATATAGAAGCATAGCCAGCTGCACCAACAGGCTGAAGAACAGTTTCTACCCATGGGCTTCATGTAAACTTCATGTCAACATAGTATAATAGACTTATGGGGCCAGCGCGTAGTACAATAAGATTGTGTGTTTGTTAGTAGGATTCATTGTGTTGGGGGGGTGCACGAAGGGAGGCTCAGTTAATCTCATTGTGCACATGTTGCACTCTGACAATAAAGGTTGATTTGATTTGATTTGAATTGACCAGAGTACTGCCTATTTAGGTAGGATTGCCACTGATTACATGTTCTAGAGCATGAGTGTCAAACTCATAAGATATCATGATGTTTTTTACCTTTGCAAAGCTGGGGTGGGCATGGCCTGCATATAACACATCTGGCCCGCAGGCTGACAGTTTGACACCCCTGTTCTAGAGGATTCTAGCCATCCTTGTAGTGATGTCATGGTAATGAAGGCAAGTTTCATACCTTCTAAACAAAAGCTAGGTGACAGCAGAATACTAGAGGGGAAGTAACATTAGCTTCCAATGTAGAGCTCCATTATGTTTGTGCATTATATGTACAAACAAGCAAATAAACACAGTTGTTTTAAATCTAAATTTAAATTACCACCGTGTTTTCAATTTCCACTCATGTACCGGAATGCCAGGAAACTGGAATATGAAATACATGTTTCACAAACGATGCCCTTGAAATTGTGAAGAATTAGTTCAGTTTTTAACATTATGTTGGCTTTATATGTGAAGATTTGTGTTTCTATAATTAATCTTATACTTAGAGGTGAAATTGGGGCTGAGGAGAGATGTTTGGAGACAGATGTTCAACAGACAAAACTTGCCCAATCATTTTTGGCATTGGCCCTGATGTATCTTTTCCAGAATGGAACTTGATGTACATTAATGTCCATTCAGAATGTCAAACAAGCGAAGCAGTATCATTCAGTAGTTTTCTATGAAACCTTTCCACATTTGTTATTTAAATTTATGAGACTGCAGTATCTTCCTTGCTACCATATGAATTACGGAAAGGTCAGACATTTTCATATTAAAATTCATCAATTTGTACTATGGATTGTGAATCTTTTTCATGGCCAATGGTAAGTGCATAATTGCAAAGGCAAATTTCTCCAAAAAAGGAGCACCTGTCATGGTACATGGAGCAGTATAGATACTGTAAGTTTATAATCTATTAATAGACTAAACACCTGGCGCATTGAACCATCAGTAGTTAATTTGCCATATTCCTTGAATAATATTTCACTTTTCTTGTCTTCACTTATATGTGTACTTCTTTAGTTCACAAGAAACCAAAATCATCATTACATTCACTTTTGTTGAATTGGGGTGAGTGTGTGAGAAAGAGAGAGAGACCTCAGATCACAAGTAATTTTGAAATGATACATGTTCTGTGTGTCTCTCTGCGTGTGAGAGAGAGAAAGAGAGAGAGACACACAGAGAGAGCTCAGATCACAAGTAGTTTTGAAATACTCTTTTGTGTTTGGGCATGTCCAGTAAATTATTATGATTGCAAAAGGTTGTACCAAATCTTCAATTAAATTCTGTCATTTGAAATTAATCAGCTTCAGGAGAAAAACTGAGTGTACAGTACATACTGAAATAGGCTTCTGATAATCACAATTGCAATCAGATAACCCAAACATATGTTAATTTATTGATGATACATTTTACTGATGTTTGGGATACCATGAAAATATACCATGAGAAGCTTGAACAAGGTCAACCATGTTGTGCTATGAGTTCTTTGATTCTTTAATCCATTAAGAAAGACATCTCATTACTCCCTTGGTTTTTTGTTGATTGTTCTTTGTTTATTCAAAAAATGTTAATTGGATAAAAATAAAAAGTAAAAAAAAATTCCCCTGAAAAAAAGAAGAAGGTGGTAACTAGGTTTTGAAGCTAGGTAAAGGTAAAGGTTCCCCCACACATGTGCTAGTCGATTCCAACTCTAGGGGCCGGTGCTCATCTCCGTTTCAAAGCCGAAGGGCCAGCGCTTGTCTGAGGACGTCTCTGTGGTCATGTGGCTGGCATGACTAGACACCAAAGGCACACGGAACGCTGTTACCTTCCCACCATAGTGGTCCCTATTTTTCTACTTGCATTTTTATGTGCTTTCGGCAGTTTGGCAGGTCAAATCCCGAGTGCCGCGTAACAGAGTGAGCGCCTGTTACTCATCCCAGCTTCTGCCAACCTAGTTTTGAAGCTACTGCATTTCAAATAAATCTCAAACTGCACCAAATTTAGCCTCCTGTTCCTTTATACTTCAGCCTAGGGAAGTATACACTTTTTGTGAAAGTAAAATAAAGACATTTGATCTTATAAATAATAGAATGATCAGAAAATAAATGGAATATATTGTATATTATATATACATACAAACACGTATACATATATGTACATACACACACATATGCACAAATACAATGTCTATACCTCCATAATGTAAAAAACAAGAACAAAGGAGAATTGGAAAACCATGAGAATAATTACGCTGCTAAAAGAAATGAGAATTTCCCCAGTAAAACAATTGGCTATCCTTTAATATAAAGCTAGAATTATATAATAAAATCATTAGGTATTCCCTAATTGTAGTTTTGAGCAAAAGGGTAAGCAGCTGTTCCCTATTTATCCACATTCATAGTTCTATATAAAGATGTCATATTTTTCTTAAGCCATCTGTTTTCTAATTTTTGTACTCTAGTTATTTTGTTAGCTTTCTCATTTGGGTAATTAATACATGCACCATCCATGCACACCCAAAGAACACAAATGCAGTGGTTAGTAATGTCAGATCAGGGTGTAGATGCTGTAGCTATTAAGGGAAGAATGATAAATTCTGCATTATGTTACTTTCTTTTCTCAATATTATTAGTCTTTTAATTGCAGGTGTACTCTGAATTTATGTTTTCTAATGCATCACGATTCCTATATGCCATAACTAGCTGCTAACAAATAATTCAGTCATTGCCTATGGGCAAAACCAGCCTGTGAATCTATTATAACACCAACTGATGTCTGTATTCAATAACAACTATGACTTATCTGACACAAACCTACTGCATACACTCCAAACTCAGAAGTACAGTATATTTTACTTGTAGTGAATCTTCTTCCTCTGTTTCTGAACAAAATTACAATGCAAGTGTTATCCTTAGGAAACACCCTTTTATCTTGCAAAGGCACATTCATTAATATTTACATATTTGATGGCCATTGGGATACCAACGATGACATTCTAGGACAGGCAAATACCAACTTATTTAGACCCCCCACATACTATCTCCAAGAATGTTGAGATGGTCTATTTTCCTATCTGCATACAGTTTTAAGTTAATTCACAAACCAGGCAAGGAAATGGGACATGCTGATGGCCTCAGAAGACTACCACTGCCACTAATGGATCCAGCTCCAGCTCCTGCTGCTAGAATATTGTCCATACAGGACATACCTGAGTTTCCCCTCCGTGCAGGGGACATTGCTGTTGAAACTGCCACAGATAAAACACTTAGTAGAGTGTTGTCATGGGTATACATGGGCTGGTTGGATCAAAGTCCAGGCTCAGAACTTCAGAGCTATTTTGTCAGGAGGCATGAGTTATCTGCCCATAAAGGGTGCATTTTATGGGGAAACAGAGTCATAATTCCCCTATTAGACAGGGTTTTACAATCATAACATGAAGGCCATCCAGGCATTGTCAGAATGAAAGCTTTAGCTAGAATCTACCTCTGGTGGCCTGGCCTTGATAAGGACATTGAGGCTCATGTCCATGGTTGTTATACATGCCAGCAATCTAGGCCTGAAATGCCACAGGCTCCAGTTCACAGGTGGGAGGAAATGCACACTCACTGGTCTAGGATTCACATAGACTATGCTGGGCTCTTTCAGGGACAGCTCTTCCTTATAGTAGTGGATAGCCACTTCAAATGGTTGGAAGTAATTCCAGTTCGTAACATGACTACTGCTAGGGCCATCCAGGTGCTGAGAAAACTCTTTGCCACACATGGGTTGCCAGATGTCTTAGTTTCAGACAATGGGGCCCAATTCACTGCTGCTGAATTTCAGGCCTTCCTGAGAGCTAATCTCATCAGACATGCAACGTCTGTGCCTTTTCATCCATCTTCTAATGGTAAAGCTGAATGCATGGTGAGGACAACGAAGGAATCACTCAAGCGCCTTGTCACAGGTGACTGGCATCACAGATTGGCAGATTTTTTTTACTCTGCCAGCATTCTACACCCTGCACTGCTACAGGCAAAAGTCCTGCAGAACTACATTGGGGGAGGTGTTTGATCACTAAACTGGACAGGTTGCATCCAGCTAGAGTGGCAGCAGAAGCCTCTCAAACAAAACCCTCAAGGGGGCTGCACATGGGTGATTGGGTTTGGGCCAGGAACTGGTGTTATTATGGTCTGTTCTAAGAGTGGAGCTGTGTTATGTGCTGGGCTCTTGAGGAATACCACGTGGGTTGCTGGAGCAGCTAACGGCTCTCCAGCAACCCAAACTACAAGTCTCCTGTGCTGTAATTGGCTATCTCCAGGCAGCAATTGTTGATTCAAACCTATTTTCTGCCACCTAGGGGCTAGACTATATATTGTGGCTAGTTGCAGCCATTTCCCCAGTACAGTTTCTGCACGAAATAAACTATGAGTTACCCTGTACTCAGTTCCGTGTCTTCATTCCTGCGCCAAAGAACCCACTATTTAACAGTATTCATATCTGATTATTACTGTACCATAATATTACTTGTTTGTGGATTTATTACTGGGTTGGGGGGTTTTTTGGGGTGTGGATTTTGTTCTTGTTACTTAGTCTAAGCATTTGTTATTTTTTTTTTAAAAAAAAGTATTTATGGGAAAAAATAAGCAAAATTTCTCTGACTGAGATTTGCTCAGAAGCAATGGTCTTGAAGTAGCAAAATATACAGAAATACTACAAGAACATAAAAGCATTTCACCATGCATGCCATTTCAGGGAGTCTACCAAGTAGTGGTAATAATAATAATAATAATAATAATAATAATAATAATAATAATAATAATAATAATAATAATAATAATAATAATAACAACAACAACAACAACAACAACAACAACAACAACAACAACAACAATGCAAGCAAGGGTAGTACCAATAGTAATAGGCACCTTGGGTGCAATCCCAAAACAACTGGAGCACCACTTGAACACCATTGGCATTGACAAATTCACCATTAGTCAATTGCAAAAAGCAGTCTTACTAGGAACTGCTTCCATCCTGCAACAATATCTATACATAATACCATCAAACATCCACATCTGCCTATCCCAGGTCCTTGGTAAAGACTTGATAGGTAGACAAAAATGCCAAATCCAGTCTGAACATCTGGCTGACTGTGCAATGATCAATAACAACAACAACAATAATAACAATAGTAATAATATCTTAGGTCCATGGTTAGGACTTGAACTGTTAAATTTTTACCAGCCCCAAACTGTGAATCAAATTGAAGATTAATCATCATCCTCATTCCCCCCAAGGAGATTTACCGTGTCGTGCTGGTGGGGTTTGTGTAGTGGAGCCAGACTAAACTTTTTCCAAATATATTTAACTATAATGGAAACAAAACAAGTGAATTCTATGCCAGATCAAGTGTCACTCAGCTCAACAAAACTTGCATTGAATATTACGGCTCCTGCGGGTTCAGCAAAAAATATGCCATAGGACTCAGCTCCCACTGCTAGGCAACCAGGGCATGGAGTTGACAGGAGACTGGAAGAAGAATGAAAAAAAAAAATCTAGACAAAGGAAGAAAAAAATACTCAATTATGGAAGCTTATTATAGATCTGAACCAACAAAACATGGATTTCAAAACTGCAAGTTCAAGATTTGGAAAGAGAATCACCTGGATATGAAAATCAATGAAAAAAGACTTATGGACCAGAGGTGTAGTTATTTTGAAGCACAAGCTTTTCACTAATGCAGAACAGATTGCAATCAGAGCGAGATCAAGGCTCATGTGTAATTGATAATAGAGATAATTTAGAAGTGGAGTAACAAGTATTCCAGAAAAGGAAGAAAATCAGAGAAATGGATGAGGAACAAGAAGCAAGAGCTGAATTACATCCCAACAGCCAGAGTCTAACTAGCTAAGAAAATTAAGACTCGGATAGAAAACATGGAAAGAATTCAATTGCCAAAACTGAATCAAGTAAGAGAAATTTGGCTAAATTATTGAAGAATATGAATGAAGCTGTCCAGATAATTGCAACAGAAACATTAGTTCAAACAAATCAGCTAATGTATGCAGCAGCTTATGTTACTACTGAAGAATTAGGCTTGAAAATTGGAAAGAATAAAGCAATTAAGAAGAAGAAAAATGGAAAATCTGTCTGGAATTAAAAATAAAGAGAATTTGATTGGATTTAAGTAATTTGAAGAATTTGAGGCAAGGAAACCTGAAGAATAAACAAATCAGAATTAGCCTGACAAGAAGATATGATTTGGAAAACAAGGAAATTGCAGTTATGGTTGAAGAGCTGAAACAAAGAGTTGTAGCTATTGCAGAGGAAAAAAAACAAAGCTATATGATAACCAAATAATACAGTTTCAGCAAATTTCACAATTTTGAGCAAACCAGCATCATTTCTATAAGACCCGTGGAAGTGGATATGGTGCTACCACAAGTGAAAAATCTAACAGAATAGTTACCCTGAAATTTTGGAAGAATCTGTGGGAAAACAACAAGAAGCACAATGAGAATGCAAAGTGGATCAATCAGATTGAAAGCACTGTAAAAGTGACTAGAATGGAAGATGTTCACATAAAAGAAATGGTGCAAAAACAAGCAAAAAAGGTCAAAAACTGGAGTGCCCCTGGTTTAGATGAGCTGCATGGTTGAAATCACTAAAAAGTTAGCATGCAAGATTAGCAAGTCAGATGAATCAGGTTCTGGAAACACCAGAAAGTGAAAAATGGCTAACAATTGTAAAAACATTTTTTATTCAGAAGGATGCAGAAAAGGGAAATAATCCTGAAAACAACAAGCCAATCACTTGCCTGCCAACAACATATAAATTACAGGCATTATTGCAAACCAAAGTTATGGATATCTAGAAAACAAGGATTTGCTACCTGTAGAACAGAAAGGATGCTGCAAAAATTCAAGAGGAACCAAAGACCAACTAATGAAGAATTCAAAGAAAATACAAACAAATTTGTTCATGGCCTTGATTGATTATAAGAAAGCCATTGATTCTGTTCTACACAGCTGGATTGAGAAATGCTTAGATATTTTTTTGGAATTAGCAGCAACATCCGGAAATTCCTTGAAGACTTCCATGAAACGATGGCAAACTAAGTTGATGGCCTGTGGAGAAGAACTTGGTGAAGTTGAAATCAAATGAGGAATTTTCCAAGGTGACTCATTACAGGTGAAACAAATTGTGGAACAGGAAAAACATGGCTTAAATTATTACATAAAAAGGCAAAAGAGCCTCTACTGAAAGAGTTGGACAAGGGAAATCTCTTGAAAATGAGATTGAAAGCAGAATATCAAAAGGAAACAATTGAGAATCAGGTTTCTAACTGAAAAAAGAAGCCTATGCACAGTCAATACCTGAAGGACTTTGAAGAAAAGGTAGATACAAAGCTAACATGGAGATGGTTGTGACGGGGTGCTGAAGAAAGAAACTGAAGGCTTCATTTTGGCTTCCCAAGAACAGGCCCTGCAGACCAATTCTATGGAAGCAAAAATTCAACATGTCAGCAACAACAGCAAATGTTGGTTATGCAACAAGAAAGATGAAACAGTGGATCACCTTATCAGTAGTTGCATCAAAATCTCACAGACTGATTATCTGTGTCATGATAGAGTTTCCAAAATCATACATTGAAGCTTTGCCAGAAGTTTGGGTTTTGAATGCAGCAAAAATTACAGCAAATTGACAAAGTTCTTGAAAATGATCAAGTCAAGATCCTGTTGGAGTTTCAGATCCAAACAGACAGACATCTGACCCACAACACAGCTGACATCACTAATGTAGAAAAGAAAAAAAAAGTCTGGTTCATTGATATTGCAATATCAGGTGATGCACAAATTGAAGAGAAACAATTAGAAACAATAACAAAATATTGTGATTTGCAAATTGAAATTGAGTAAATATGGAAGAAGAAATCAGTGGTTGTACCAATAGCAATAATAACCCTTGGAGCAATATCCAAAGGGCTGACTAGGTACATGGAAATTTTTAATATTTTTAATATCCTGACTTTGCAAAAAAAACCCACTCTACTTGGAACTGCCTATATACTCAGATAGCAATAGCAATAGCACTTAGACTTACAGTATATACCACTTCATAGTGCTTTACAGCCCTCTCTAAGCAGTTTACAGAGTCAACATATTGCCCCCAAAAATCTGGGTCCTCATTTTACTGATTTCGGAAGGATGGAAGGCTGAGTCAACCTAGAGCCGGTCAGGATCAAATTCCTTGCAGTGGAATGCAGAGAGAGCCTGCAATGCTGCATTCTAACCATTGTACCACCACAACTCTTGCTACCTTAACAACTCTTAGGTCCTTGGTTAGGACTTGAACTGTTAAGTTTTTACCACTCCCAGACTGTCAATTGAATTGAAGATTAAATCTTAAATAAACATAGTGGTCTGCACAATGAAAGCTCCTATGAATGGTACTTTGATAACATGATTTCAGGTACCATCTTGGCTTTTTTGACAACTCTCTATGGACAACTCTTTAAGGACACTTTATGTCCTTAAAAAAAAGTGGGGGGAGAAATTTCTGGAGAATTTCATTTCTGCATCTCTCTCTCTCTCTCTCTCTCTCTCTCCCCTTCCCTCCCTCTTTCTCTCTCTCTCTCTCTTTCTCTTTCTCTCTCTCTCTCTGTCTCTGTCTCTCTCTCTCTCTCTCTTTCTAGATTTTTAGCCTGAGCTTTTATTCCATATATCACTCAAAGCAACAAACAAACCAATCCTTCTTCCTCTTCCTACTTTCCCCAAAACTACAACCCTGTATTATGAGTTAGACTAAGAGACAGTGACTGTCTGAAAGTCACCAACTAATTTTTCGTGCACACAGTGGGACTAAAAATCACAGTCTCCTGGGTTCTTGACCAGCATCTTAAACACTATACCAAATTGGCTCTTATCATTATTTATAATGAAATAACATTCTAAAAGTATTGTAGTTCATGTAGGTATTTGGATTTATTCTCGCATGTTATATTATGTTATGTCACAAACTCTAATTGAGCTATTTTCTCTATATTGCCAGATTTATGTGAATTAATGTACTGACACAAAGATTACTCAGTGAGGAGAATCACAAAGAACCACATCCAATGAGCATAAAATTTAATTGGATAACTAAATGTCTTGTGATCCGTATTATTCAGTCATGACAAAATAACTAATGCCCTTGTCCATATCTTTATAACTTCGGTATAGCCATATACAATACACATATGTATCAGGCTTAATTAATTCAGAATGTTGTACTTTTTCCAGTTTCAATGAACATTCTCACAAAAAATTCCATACAATACTGAGTAATACACCCTCAAGGCCAATAAAATGTCTCTAGGGGAAACAAATCAAGGAAAAGAATTTTCAGAAGGTTTATACTTGGAAAAAAATGCCAAGCTCTATTAAATGTGGAGGGGTTTCTAGGAAATAATACCATTTGGTACTGTAAGGTCAAATCATAATCAGCTAAACATTCAATGTCATTCTTTTCTTATCAACCAAAGCTTTTCTAGATGGTTTGGACATAAATAACATGCCATTTCAAAGGTACATTTTGACTTAATTCCTGAGGAAGTAATTCAAAATCTAATGTAATGCCAATGCTCATTTTTCTCTACACTAATAGAAATTACTAAGTTCTTTTGTCCAAATGAACAACAAGTATTTATTGTCCTTATATCCATATGGGAACAGAGAAGAGCAACATAAAAAAAGATATTTCTTTATCTGCAGCGAGTCAATTGATTTTGCAAAGTGTAACACAGGGATGGGGAAGAATTGTATTGCGTCTGAATTTTTAGGCAAATGTGTTCATTTGTCCCTTTCAAAATGGCCAATAAACCAGAATAGCATAATCTGCACTTCCAAAATTTGTTGATTCAATTGGCAAACAAACAAGCAAATAAATAAATAAATACACAAAGGCAAAGTATGCACAAGTATGCTAAGGGATTGAAAATAGAAACTTTCCACCTTAAATGGGCTGGAAACCAATTATAAACTGACATAGAACATAATTTATGTTTAGAAGTAAAAAAAAAAAACAGAAACAAAACAAGCTAAATAAAAACAAATATAGCACTCCCATCAATCTCTTACTAAATCTTCCAAGTAACGAATAGGTCAAAATTCATCTATTCTGAGATGTGGATATCTTGTATTTCTCTGTAGTCATAAATTATTGATTCATTACATTGCATACCTTAAAATATGTAGCTCTTAAAATCTTACATGGAAGAGGAAACACATTAATGAGGGAGAATAAACAGATAGGGAATTGTAAGAAACAACGTTTCCTTTTTTCTTCTTCTGGAAACTGGCTTAGAGGTTAGTAAATAGCAAACATCAAGACTTCACCATTGAACTCTCTGAAAATGCACACAAATATAAAATCTTAGCTCACTTTTTATTAATATCAGGCTTTACATTTCTAATAAGGGACGCGGTGGCTCAGTGGGTTAGGACGCTGAGCTTGTCGATCAGAAGATCGGCAGATTGGCGGATCGAATCCCGAGTGCCGCGTAACAGAGTGAGCGCCTGTTACTCGTCCCAGCTTCTGCCAACCTAGCAGTTCGAAAGCACGTCAAAATGCAAGTAGAAAAATAGGGACCACTCCAGTGGGAAGGTAACAGCGTTCCGTGCGCCTTTGGCGTCTAGTCATGCCGGCCACATGACCATGGAGACGTCCTCGGACAAGCGCTGGCTCTTTGGCTTTGAAACGGAGATGAGCACCGGCCCCTAGAGTCGGAAACGACTAGCACGCAAGTACGGGGGAACCTTTACCTTTACCTTTTTTTTACATTTCTAAATAAAGACTGGCATTTTTTCCCTATGATATTTGGCTTTCAACTTTCACTTCAGACAAAGCTAAGCATAATGCAAAAAGAAAATACAAGGGCAGCATTTTCTGGAAAAATAATCAGGCCTGAGTGGACAATGTGATTAAGTCTCTTTTGCCTGTTGGCTTAATCAATACATGCAAATGGTAAGTAGCATCACCTTAAAATGTAGTTGTAATCTTTCAGATAACAAAAAGAAGATGGGTGTTAGAAAGATAGATAGAAAGTCCAAGTTTGCAAAACTTATATATGGTATATGTTGTCAAACCATCAAACCAATGTCAAAATACTGTAAGCTATTATTCATATATGTACAAGGCAATAATTCTTAGGAAGGCTTTATTTTTACCTATGGCTAAGGATCTCTTAACAGGCATTTGGATGATCTTTCAAGAGAATTAGATGCTCCCTTTTTGAACTGTTTCCAGTAGCTCAGCTTTGAGTTAAAAAACGAACTCACAAAGAAGCATTCATGGCTGACAGAAGTTAAATGTTGGTGAGATTCAAAAGTACAGCTGCATTTCTTCTAGAATGTTGACAAATGCTACAGGAATGATGACTCATTTTCTATAGCTGTGATTTTCTTAAAACTTCACGAGGAGAAAATTATCTTTTAGTAAGTGTCCAGATGTATGAAATATAAGCTTTGAGTTGTACAGTGGCTTTATTAAAATTATAGATGGTTCAGGACTTGGCAATTTGAGGGACATTCTATTTGATTAGGAAATCCATCTTCTATAAACTATGCCGAAGAGGATTCGGTGAAGATTAACTTTGGGCTGCATCACCCCACAATTATGAAACAAGTTTTGTAAGCATGCAGTTGTGACTTATTCCAGTTTGTCTACTTTTTTAAATGGTAATTTTAAAGGTAATAATTACACTAATGAAAATCAATACAAACTGAAAAAATACAGGAATAAGAAGAAAAATAGAAGGTGTATAAGAGAAAAAAAGAACTAAAAATAGAAGAGAAAGAAAAAATGAGAATATAGTAAAGAAAAAGAAAAGAAATATATCAATAAGTGGTGGTTGTCCACTGGGATACTTAGATCCATCTCACAATTACTATGTTTGAGCTAGATATCACCTATTCTTTATCCTTGCATTTTTTTCTTAAGTGTAAAACCTTACTCTTCTCACCACTGAATTGAATTTTGTTGGAGAAGACCCAGTGTTCAAGTCTATTAAGGTCCTTCTGCATGTTGAGTCTATCTTCTAAAGTGTTGGCTTCCCCCCACCCCGCTAACTTGGTATCATCTGCAAATTTGATGATTTAGATCAGAGGTCCCCAAACATTTGGGCACCAGGGACCGATTCTGTGGAGAGAGCTTTTTCCGTGGACTGGAGGATGCATAGTTTTGTGTGCTGCTTGCATCCCACGAATGGGGCTTTGCTTGCTTGTGTGGACCAGTTGATATCATACCATGGTCCACAGACCAGTTGATATCATACCAGGTCCACAGACCTGGGATCCCTGGTTTAGATGAGGAGATAGAAATGGAACCCATTTCTGAGGAGTACTGGGCTAAGTACTATAAGGTACCCCAGTGCATGCCTCCCTCCATTTAGATGTAGTTCTATTAAGGACTATACATTGAGTCCAATTGACAATCTATCTGGTAGTGATGCTGTCTACCCCATATTTTTTATATTACAAAGAAGTAGGCTGTGGTCTACTTTGTTAAATGGGTACAATATAATAAATTTAATAAGCCAAAAATAGGTGTTGACTTCCAATATTGCTAAACTATAAATTCCAACATTTCTCAGAACAAATCATGTTCACAGTTGCCGGGATTTAAATTCAACACTATCTGGAGAAATACAAGTTCCCTAAGTTTGAAATAATTTCTTGGTCTCACATCCCTCCAACCAAATTTTCACCATCATCATACATTATCCATTTTAGCAATTAACAGGAGAATTATAATAGCTCATGAAATGGGAGGGATTAGAATCATCTTTCAAATGACTCTTTCCATTAATTAGCAGGGAGCGGTACTTAAGTAACTGTATCTATACATTATCATGAAAAGTTTCTTTATATGGTCCTCCATTGAAAATATGTTTATTGATGTGCATACGTAGCATCTTTTCCTTTTGCTTTTCTAACATCATCAGGGATTTATTTTTTCTTGAAAGATAAAAGAAAAGAAAAGTTTATCCAGTATATTTATTTGTACTGTCTTAGCTAGCAAGTATCCTAGATCTGACTTGAGTTATATCTCTTCTGAATAACATTCCCTTTACATTCCTTTTAATCTCCTTCGGAGATCTACTGTTTTGCCTGTTTAAAATATAAATGCACCATCTCATGTATTGAGGATCATGACTAATAAATAGATTTTAGCTGTGTAATTGTGCAGCTGTTCCAGCCAAAAATCTTCTTTACTGGATGGTGCATCAATCTCCTACGCATTAAAAGATGATGAGGGGAAAGTAAGGTGCCACTGAAATTCAGACGATTTTAACTTCAGCATATACTTTCCAAAAGATTTTTGATTGCAATGTAAGGTAGATTTATATTATTATTTTATAAGCTAATAGTGATACTATATAAGGTAAAGGTAAATGTTCCCCTGCACATGTGTGCTAGTAGTTTCTGACTGTAGGGGCTGGTGCTCATCTCCATTTCAAAGCCGAAGAGCCAGCGCTTGTCCGAGGACGTCTCTGTGGTCATGTGGCCGGCATGACTAGATGCCAAAGGTGCACGGAATGCTGTTACCTTCCCACAATAGTGGTCCCTATTTTTCTACTTGCATTTTTACTTGCTTTTGAACTGCTAGGTTGGCAGAAGCTGGGACAAGTAACAGGTGCTCACTCTGTTACACGGCACTCCAGATTCGACCCACCAAACTGCTGACCTTCTGATCAACAAGCTCAGCGTCCTAACCCACTGAGCCACCGCATCCCTTGTGATACTATATACTATAACTTAAAAAAAAGTTTTCTTCAGTTTGATCATGTTCAATTCTTAGAGACTATCTGGAACACTTGTCTTGGAAAGGTTTTTCAGGAATTCCCTCCTTCCTAGGGCTGGGACAAAATGACTAGCCCAAGGTCATCCAACTGGCTTTGTGCCCAAGGTGAGGCTAGAAGTCAGAGTCTCACATTTTTTTCCTGATGCCTTGATAAAGCAATTTATCATATAGTAAGTAAAAGTAAAACTGCTACACTCAATTTGCCAGCAAATTTGGAAAATCCAACAGTGGCCACAGGATTGGAAAACATCAGTTTATATTCCAATTCCAAAGAAAGGCAGTGCTAAAGAATGTTCAAACTATAGCACCATTGCACTCATTTCACATGCTAGTAAAGTTATGCTTAAAATCCTACAAGCTAGACTCCAGCAGTAAAGAACTAAAGAGCCTCCTGTTACTAGTGAAGAAGGAGAGTGCAAAATTTGGGTTGAAACTAAACATCAAGAAAACCAAGATCATGGCATCCGGCCCTCTAAATTCCTGAAAAATAGATGGGGAAGAAATGGAGGTAGTGAAAGATTTTATTTTCACTGCAGATGGAGACCGCAGCCAAGAAATTAAAAGATGCTTTTTCCTGGGGAGGAAAGCCATGGCAATCCTAGACAGCACACTAAAAAGCAGAGACATCACCCTGCCAACACAAGTGCATATAGTCAACACTATATTAAGATTGCCGGAAGAAATATCAACAACCTAAGATATGCAGATGATACCACTCTAATGGCAGAAAGTGAAGAAGAACTAAAGAGCCTCTTGTTGCAGGTGAAGAAGGAGAGTGCAAAAGTTGGGTTGAAACTTAACATTAAGAAAACCAAGATCATGGCATCTGGCCCTCTCAATTCCTGGCAAATAGATGGGGAAGAAATGGAGGTAGTGACAGATTTTATTTTCCTGGGCTCCAAGATCACTGCAGATAGGGAGTGTAGCCAGGAAATTAAAAGACGCTTGCTCCTCGGGAGGAAAGCAATGGCAAATCTAGACAGCACACTAAAAAGCAGAGACATCACCCTGTCAACAAAAGTGCATATATTTAATGCTACGGTCTTCCCAGTTGCAATGTATGGCAGTGAAAGCTGGACCATAAAAAAGGTTGAGTGCCAAAGAATTGAGGACTTTGAACTATGGTGCTGGAGAAGACTCCTGCGAGTCCCTTGGACTGCAAGGTGATCAAACCGGTCAGTCCTAGAGGAGATCAACCCTGACTGCTCTTTAGAAGGCCAGATCCTGAAGCTAAAACTCAAATACTTTGGCCACCTAATGAGAAGGAAGGACTCACTGGAGAAGAGCCTAATGCTGGGAAAGATTGAGGGCAATAGAAGAAGGGGACGACAGAGAATGAGGTGGCTGGATGGAGTCACCGAAGCAGTAGGCATGAGCTTAAATAGACTCCATAAGATGGTAGAGGACAGGAAGGCCTGGAGGAATGTTGTCCATGGGGTAGCAATGGATCAGACATGACTTCACAACTAACAACAACAACAACAACATCAATGAAAATTGTGTATAATGCCATTTATTTATATGGGACAAACTGATCTATTCTAAATAATTCTAAAAGAATGAATAAGCATTGCCTTTAGTTTAGGAGCAGTATGCCTTAGGTGTGCAAATGTTTTATAGTTAAAAGGTTTTACTTTGTTGTTGTTTTTTAATATAGCACATTTAAAAATTTCTATATAGAGCAAACAATTTGATGCAAAGTTTAAAATGATTTAAAATGAAATCATTTAAATTTAAAATGATTTAAAAGTAATCTATAGCATATTAGACCAACTAGTGCCATTTTATCTGCTGGCATCTTCAACATTAACAACAGCAACAACAACAGCAACAACAACAGCAACAGCAACAGCAACAGCAGCAACAACAACAATAACAATAACAATAACAATAACAATAACAATAATAATAATAAAAAATAGAGTTGGAAGGGACCTTGGAGGTCATCTAGTCCAACCCCCTGCTCAGGCAGGAAACCATATATTATTTCAGACAAATGGCTGTCCAGTCTCTTACAAACTTCCAGCATTGGAGCATTCACAGCTTCTGGAGGCAGGTTGTTCCACTGATTAATTATTCTAACTGTCAGGAAATTTCAGCATTAGTTCTAGGTTGCTTCTCTGTTTGATTATATAATGATTAGATAATGATTAGATAATCTGGTACAGGGAGACAGGAACCAATCTTTTCTGTAGGTTTTCAAACTATTTTAGAGCCTCAATCATCCTCAACATTTCTTATATCATGGTGGGAAGAAAATAACATACTTTTATTAGCAGTAAGATGCTACATATTCTGATATTTATCACAAAAGTTCAAGAATACTCATATGTGAATATGCCACTGTACCAGATTAAATGGTGACCAAGAGCAATGACCAAGTCAAGTGCTGGATTTCTTAATTACAGCCACAATTTTCATTCTCTCCAGTTGTACAGAAATCACATTCCCCGTCGTTTTCCAGGGCTGAATGCACAAAGGTAAGGAGATAAGGACCTCACTATTCTCATAATATTTGAATACATTTGAAAGAAGGAGATATTATATTTTTAGCATATTTATTAGTACATCACATGAATTACAAAGTACTCATACTAAATAACTTTATACTTATTGAACTTAGGCAAGGTGTAATATTTGCCAACCACTTGTTTGAGATTAACAACTACATAGTCTACATAGAGTAAGGAAAATAATAGTAATTATGAGGTAGATAAAGGTGAACAAGGTGAAATTAAAAGCCAGATAATATGGAGGTTCTTTTAATCATAGGAAACTGTTTGGGAAATGACTAATGTAATAGGGATGGAGTGCCCTTCAAAGAATATTTACTATGCATCTTATCAATATTATCAATTTCAATAGGTATAAATATTACAAACTATAGAAGGACTAGAGGAAAGTATCAGTAGCAAGAACACTTAGACTTATATTCTTCTCCATAGTGCTTTACAGCACTCTCTGAGCAGTTTACAAATGTCAGCATATTTTCCCCAACAATCTGGGTCCTCATTTTACTAATCTCAGAAAGATGGAAGGCTGAGTCAACCTTGAGCTGGTCAGAATCAAACTCCTGGAAATGGCAGCACTACACACTTTCCACTTTGCCACCATAGCTGCTTAGGGTACTTAATTGTAGCATATATAATTTGAGGTGGACATTTGTTCAGTCTCAACTTCTTTCATGTAGCTTTTCAAGCAAAAGACTGGCAAATCTGTTTCAAATTAGAACTACTAAATTTGTCAACCGCTCACTAAGAAGGTAGGGCATTTAAAAAAACACAACCCAGCATTTTAATAGCACCTTTTCTGTCTTGTCTCAACTGGAATAATTTGCTCTGTTCTAATTGTAACATGTAAATAAAGGGTTTGGACAAAGCTCTGCTGAGCAGAACAGCAGTAAAACTGATGAACAGATGAACTGAACAGAACATTTGTATCTTAGCCAGAACAATTTCTTTGAAATGGTGGTAGGCCAGAGGCAGTAATATTGACTGATATGGCTTTATCATATCACTTTTAAATAGGTCTGAGACAGGTTTACACAGAATCTCAGTTCATTAAGCTAATAAGAGCCATTCGTGCTTTCCAAATATCCAGGCTTCCTAATCTCTTAAATTACAAAGTACAAAATTTTCAGACAATAAATGTAAGCGTTGGGCATGCTGCTTGTTGCAACCTGGACATTGACAGCATGAAAGGCATATAATGTTATAATTGGCCCATGTAGTGCTAGACAACTTGCAAAAAATAAGTCAAGCTCTCCTAGCAATTAATTTGGAAAAAAGAAAAAAATGGATTTCTTTTGCCTCCACTGATAACCATAACTGAGTTCGCCTGAGTAGGTTTTTCTGATCACTGAAAATGCTCCCATTTTATATTTCTTTGAAATGTATTTCTGAAGAATGGCACAAGTTGCAGAGTTTTTGGATATAAGCCAAATCAATCAAACAATCAATCAGATAATGACCCAACTATCCAACCAGTCTTTGGGTTCAGTTTTTGATAACTTTGTGGCATCTGTCTTTTATTGTTTCTTAATCCCACTAAGAGCCAAAACTTATACAATCTACAAGAACAATTTTCTGAGAATTGGTGTATGAAGATAAGTACAAATCCACTCAGGAACAATTACAAACATCTCTCTCAGCATATCTTTTGAAGTGTATGCTGGGGGGTAAAATTGTTGCTGAAACACAAAGAATACATTTTATTTTTTCTAACTGAATTTTCAGTTCCCCCCAATTTGCAGAGTACTTTGATTTAACCCAATATTGATTTCTTAAATCTTGAAAGGATGCAAATGCATGTATGAAAGGTAGAAATTTCACTGTCTACAGTATTTTATTGAGATTGGGCAAATGCATGAGTTAAACATGCAAAATGACAAACTCTTATTTGAAATGCATCTGTAGCTTACTGCAGGAATGTGATAATTTTTCATATTATGATTGATTATACTGCAGGCTGACATACATAGCTTAAATATTATTAAAAATATAGATCATGTTTTAGAGTTGGGTGGAGAGGATACACATTTCTATCAAGTTCAGACATTCTTCAGCTGAATCCTTTGCAATAACAATTTTATGATATAAGATCAAACTAAGTCTGAACAATTTGACTGTACAGATGCAGGAATTACTTAAATAAATTCTAAACAAGATAAAAATGATATCAGAGGTGGTGGCATGTTTACAAAATTCAAAATGGTTTCTGTGGTCATGCATAAAAACTCTTTTTATGTGTGTCTCTATCCAAGAGATTCATGTATCATAATATTGAAGTATGCAAGAGTTAATACCATGTAAATGTTGTGATCATGAGGAATTTTTAGTCTTGCAAAGCTATGTTGATGAATGTTATAAGTCTGGTGAAAAATGCCTGGAGCCCCTCTAACATACAGTAGTAAATGAAAGAGTTCCTGCTTATGAAGCATTAGAGAAGAAATGCTTTTCTAAGGTTGACATATGGTAATGAAATACAAACATTGCCTTTAAAAAGTCAGAGAGGAAGTGGAGTCACAGGTGGCTATGAAGCAATTGGTGCTTGACATAAGAAAAAGGGAAAGAGACTGGGGGGAAAAATAAAAAAAAACTCAATTGGGCAACAGGCCAAAAAGAAGGATGCAAGAAGAAAAAAAATCAAGGAAATGAACTGTTCCATCTGCTGCATAAAAAAAAATCTTTCGTAATAAATTTCAGTGGGCTAAATAAATTTATAACCATGATTTGGCATTATGCATGTAGAGGAGGGTGAGGGAATAAGGCATTTATAAAAAAGCTGGAATAGGATTGTTAGATGGAAAGGTACTAAAACAGATTGATATTTAATTTTATATGGGTTTTCTAAATTTAGAAAAGATTGCCTGCTAGAAACAAACCTAATCAATGAAATACACAAGAAGCTGGGTCATTTTGAAAACTAGGAGAGGATTTAACCAGAACTCTATTATCAGGAGCTTCTGGCAGGCAAACTCTATATTGTAGATTAATATGCAGGAGGAATATTATTGTGATTACAGGGAATATTTTACCTTGACATATTCTCTAGTAAATACATATATTTATGTTGTATAGTATACAGAACATGGGTGTATGTGTGTTACTCAAGATGGAACATTCTGCAATAAATCACACACCCAGATACGCATGGGGAGGGCTTCTCTCTCTCTCTCTCTCTCTCTCTCTCTCTCTCTCTCTCTCTCTCTCTCTCTCTCCCTCCCTCCCTCCCTCCCTCCCTCCCTCCCTCCCTCCCTCCCTGTATTTTTAGAGGCAGAAATAAAGCTCTTCATAACCAAATTCTACCCACTATGATGCAGAGACTTCCATCTGTAAGTAACTGCAGTCTATCTTGCACTTCTGCTCAGAATCCCTGGTATGTGTGGGTAGGACCTGATCCCTGTACTACTGAATAAAGAATTTCTGACTGGTTATCAGATCATGCATCAATAATATAACAAGGCATCCCTTAAATGCATTATTAAGAAAACTTTTCATCAGTCCATTGACTCACATTTTCATTGCAGATGATACAAATTTCTTTAAATTCATGCGCAGTAGCCTAATCACATGAAGATTATGGCAATGAAGTCCTTTCATTCCATTTCACTGTAGTAAAAACTGGCCTTGGGATTGAATAAAAAATATGGGCCCTTCCACCATGTGGTAAAAAACAAGTGATGCACTATTTACATACCTGCCACAGCATGAGAGCCAGATCAGTTCACAATTTGTGCAACTGGATGCTTTGAAAAAATTTACAGGACGAATCAGCACATCCTTTTTATAACTGTAGACCATACCGGTCAGGTGGGAATATGTAGCAATAGCACTTAGGCTTATATACCACTTCATAGTGCTTTACAACCCTCTCTAAGTGGTTTACAGAGTCGACCTATTGCCCCCAACAATCTGGGTCCTCATTTTACTGACCTTAGAAAGATGGAAGGCTGAGTCAACCTTGAGCTGGTCAGGATCAAATTGCTGATAGCTATCAGAATTAGACTGTAATAATGCATTCTAACCACTGTGCCACCATGGCCCAACCAGGGTGGGCATATATGGATATATTTGTGGGTATAAAACCAATCACTGTAGAAGCAAAGATTTGGTGAATCCTACTATGCCATCACTGAGTGTCGCTGAGTTTTGTCATCTGGTTTGCCGTGGTGAGAGAACGACAACCTTACTCAGCTGTAAACTTTTGGAGACTTCCAGAACAGCACATGGTCGCTGTGAGAGAGCGACCATGCTCGGGATTACACTGTCCAGTTCTTTACGTAGCTTATTTCCATCATTTACATTTCCATCTGTTTTTGCTGATTTCATCCCTCCCGGCTGTCTGATTGTTACTGATGGCCTTTACATTGGTTTATTCTGTGGCTGAATTGCTAGCCCTGAGGGAGTCCCCCCCTCTCTCAGGAATGGCCTTCTAACCTGTGTCGCCTTTTTCTTAATGACGGGTCTTGGGACCCCGAGAGGTGGCATGGCACAAAGAGGAAGTTACGGGGTTTTTTATGTAAATTTTTAATGGGTTAGGGAGGGGAGAGGAATGTAAGATTCAACTAAAATGTAGGGAGGTTCTGCCAGATCAAGTTCAGTCCAGGTTGGCTGAGGGTTGTGGCAGTGGGGGAACGGGGTGGAGGGTTCTCGGGGCTCGGGGGGAAGGGGTGGGGACAGAGATCCCCACGGTGATTGGGAATAGCGGCAGATGGATGAACAGAGGGCCATACCGAAACCTGGGAGCGTGCCACCGCTGTCTTCGAGCGGTAGCGCGCTCTGACCCTCTGGTTTCAACCTGCTTTCCCAGGGGTGCGGGAGGGCAGACCCCTGAACTCAGGCTGGTTTATTTGAATGCCAGGTCTGTGGTGAATACAGCTCCCCTCATCTGGGAAGTGATTGAGGAGGAAGGTGCGGACCTGGCATGCATTACGGAAACTTGGTTGGGCCCGGAAGGAGGGGTTCCTCTGACTGAATTGTGCCCACCAGGTTTCCATTTGCTGCACCAGCCTCGGGCTCAGGGTAGGAGGGGTGGGGTGGCAGTTGTCATTAGAGAGGCCCTTTGTCTGCAGGAGGCCTCTGCCCCTCAGATAGACGGGTGTGAGTCTCTCCTTCTGAGGTGGGGCCCTGGAGGTCAGTTGGGCCTGTTGCTTGCATACCTATCTCCCAGCTGCATGACAACGGCCCTGCCCGGGCTACTCGACACTCACTCGGGGTTGGCAGTTGAGTTTCCCAGACTGATTGTTCTGGGTGATTTCAACCTACCTTCCCTGGCAGGGGCGTCAGCAATGGCTCGAGAGTTCATAACTTCCATGATGGTCATGGACCTGACCCAGATAATTCAGGGTCTGACTCATGAGGTGGGAAACGCGCCCGACCTTATTTTTATCTCTGGGCAGTGGCTTAATGATCTGGGTGGGGGTTCCCCAACTGTTCGACCCCTTTCATGGACCAATCATTACCTCCTATGGCTTGGCCTCCGTTATGCCACCTCCCATCACTGGGATGTAGAACCGACTCGGTGGTTCCGCCCCAGGCGCCTGATGGATTCGGAAAGGTTCCAGATGGTGCTTGGGTTGATTCCTGCCTCCCTTTCCCACAGCCCAGTCAGAACCTTGGTGGACGCCTGGCAACGGGCTGCCTCTGAGGCTCTTGACCATGTTGTGCCTCTGCGGCCTCTGACCTGGCGCAGGTCCTGGTTAGCCCCTTGGTTCTCCGTGGACCTGCGAGAGATGAAGCACCAGAGGAGGGGCCTAGAGAGCAGTTGGAGATCCAGTCGGTCCGAATCTGACTGAGCACAGTTAAGATCTTTTACTAGATCTTATCTTGTGGCAATGGAAGTGGCAAAGCGTGCTTACTTCACCACTCTCATTGTGTCCACAGATAATTGCCCAGCTACCCTGTTTACAGTGACCCGTTCCTTGAATCAGGGGACGAGGGAGGACCCTTTGCGGGGATGAGTTGAGGAATTTAGTCAGCATCTGCTGAACAAACTCGCTCAGATCCGGACCAGCCTGGGCTCTGAATGGACAGTATCTGACAGGGGGGGGGGAGTGACAGATCTTGTTGATACCATTTGGGAGGAGTTTGACCCTGTGACTCTGGATGAAGTGGACAGAATCATGGGAAGACTGAGTGCTGCCACATGTTTGTTGGACCCGTGTCCCTCCTGGCTGGTGTATGTGACTCGGGAGGTTACACGAGGCTGGCTCCAAGTGGTTATCAACACTTCTTTGAGTGAGGGGTGCTTCCCTGCTGCCTTGAAGGAGGCGGTGGTAAGGCCCCTCCTCAAGAAGCCTGTCCTGGACCCAGCTAATTTGAACAACTTTTGTCCTGTCTCCAACCTTCCCTTTATTGCGAAGGTTGTTGAGAGCATGGTGGCGCGGCAGCTCCCGTTGGTTCTGGAGGAAACTGAGTATCTGGACCCATGCAAATCGGGTTTCAGGCCTGGGTACAGCATGGAGACGGCATTGGTCACGCTGGTGGATGCTCTCTGGCGGGCCTGGGATAGGGGCCCAGGGGGGCATTTGCCCAGGTTCACCTGGTGCACCAGTTACACCCCTATCTGGACCTAGATGCCCTACATATGGTCACTCATGCGCTCGTTACCTTCCGTATAGACTACTGCAATGCTCTCTACATAGGACTGCCCTTGAAGACCACCCAAAGGCTTCAAATGGTGCAGAATGCGGCTGTGCAGGTTGTGATGGGAGCGTCCCGACACTCCCATATTACACCCCTCCTGCGTGAGCTGCATTGGTTACCGGTTGTCCTCCAGGTGAGATTTAAGATGCTGGTTCTTACCTATAAAGCCCTACATGGCTTAGGTCCGGTATATTTGCAGAACCATCTGCTGCCAGGAACGACTGCCCATTGCCCTGTGTGCTCGACTGGCGACCCCCATTGGGAGGGCCTTCTCTGTGGGGCCACCTGCCCTTTGGAATCAACTCTCCTTGGAGTTCCGGATGGCCTCGGATCTCCGTTCCTTTCGTCGCGACCTTAAAACATGGCTTTTTCAACAGGCTGACCTGGACTGATGGAAGGGAGGTTTTCTTAATTTTGTTTCATTGTGTTTTTAATTGGACTATTTAT
The DNA here is from genome assembly GCF_964194415.1 of Vipera berus. NCBI lineage: Eukaryota > Metazoa > Chordata > Lepidosauria > Squamata > Viperidae > Vipera > Vipera berus. The sequence continues at coordinate 104,480,915 of NC_138206.1, forward strand.
GAGATAATTTGATTTAATAACTTTTAATATTTGTATTTTGTGTTTTTATCATTGTTAGCCGCCCTGAGTCCTTTGGGAGATAGGGCGGCATACAAATCCAATAAATAAATAAATAAATAAATAAATAAATAAATAAATAAATAAATAAATAAATAAATAAATAAATAAATAAATCTCTTCTTGCTGAGCTTCTTAAAATCTGTGCAGTTAGAGAGAGAATACTAAGCTAGATGAAACTTGTTTTGATCAGGAAAATTTGTTCACTGTTTTTTAATACCAGTCTTGCATCTTGGTCCTTTATATTTAATGCCCTGTTATATGGAAAAAAATATGTAATGAAAATTGGCAGCTTGAGTTGCCACAGTTCATTTTACAGCCTGATGCTATTCAATTTGAGATCACCAGGAACTTTCATTAAAATCATCTTATTCTTTCCCCCTTCCTTTCTCTTTCCTTCTTTTTCCTTTCATTCAAAGCTATCCTCTTTTTGTCTGGAGGAAAAAAAATTCCAATTAAAAATTGAGGTCTGCATTCTTCTCCTCAGCTGTCTTATCACGGTCCTTGTCTTCCTCTGCTGTTATATAATTTCTCGTTTGCCTTGCCTGTTCATTGACTTTGTATTAAAAGAAAGAAAGAAAGAAAGAAATAACCTAAACTTGCTCTGTGCATTTAAGGGAATTCTTGATACTTATATTGCCTTGATTTCTAGTACACGTGGAACTGAGATGTCCATTAGTCCTCTTATTGTATTACTGTTTTTAACTGGGCATTGATTTAATCTTTTTTTTTTAACTTTTGTATTGTATTGTATTGTTATTTATATATGCCCTGTGAACCGCCCTGAGTCCCTAGGGAGAAGGGCGGTATACAAATCAAATAAAACTAAACAGAATGCGGCCGCGAGAGTTGTCTTGGGAGTTTCCCGGTACTCCCATGTTACACCTTTGCTCCGCGAGCTGCATTGGTTACCAGTTGTTTTCCGGGTGAGGTTCAAGGTCTTAGTGATGGTTTTTAAGTCCTTACATGGCATGGGTCCGGAATACCTCGGGGACCACCTGCTGCCGGCGTCAACTCCCCTCCGCCCTGTGCGTTCCCACAGAGAGGGCCTCCTCAGGGTGCCTCCGGTCAGAGAATGCCGGCTGGTGGCCCCCAGGGGGAGGGCATTCTCTGTGGGCGCCCCGGCTCTGTGGAATCAACTGCCGGTTGAGCTCCGGATGGCACCGGATCTCCGCTCCTTCCGGCGCGGGTTAAAGACCCACTTATTCGAACAAGCTGGCCTGGCCTGATGGGGAGTTAATTTAGGGGTTTTAAATATTTGTATATTTTATTGTTTTATTTTGGGCATTAATTTAATTCTATTTTAACTTTTGTATTTTTGTATTTTTATTATATGCCCTGTTCACCGCCCTGAGTCCTTCGGGAGAAGGGCGGTATACAAATCAAATAAAACTAAACTAAACTAAACTAAACTAAAAAACTAAACTAAACTAAAACTATTACTGCTCTCCATGCTGCTTAGTGCAGTTGCTTCTGCAATAGCAAGGCATAAAGGATTCTAGAGTCATCATTCATCATTCTACCAACATGACAGAAATAAGGACAGGCTTTAACTATTTCACTGATGTCTGATATGAACCAAGGGGGAACAATGATGAACGTTAGTTGTGACATCCCAATACAAGCTCCACCCCATTTATACAGGTAGTGCTCCACTTAGGAAAAACAATTGAGCCCAAAATTTCTGTTGTTAAGTGAGACTTTTGTTAAGTGAGCTTTGCCCCATTTTACGACTTTTCCTGCTTCAGTCGTTAAGTGAATAACTGCAATTGTAACACCAGCTGCCTGCAATCAGCGCAGGTTCGAGTCCCACCAGGCTCAAGGTTGACTCAGCCTTCCATCCTTCCGAGGTAGGTAAAATGAGGACCCAGATTGTTGGGGGCAATTAAGCTGACTTTGTAATAATGCCGCTTGGGGTGTGTGTGAAAGCCCTAACAAGCAGGCATATACATAGAATGAAGGCTACTGCTAAGCTTGTAAGCCGCTCTGAGTCTTCAGAGAAGGGCGGGATATAAATGGAATTAAATAAATAAAATTGATAAGTCAGCAACTTGGTTGTTAAGTGAATCTGGCTTCCCCATTGACTTTGCTTGTCAGAAGGTCACAAAAAGCGATCACATGACCTTGGGACAAGGCAACAGTCCTAAATACGAACCAGTTGCCCGGCATCTGAATTTTGATCGCATGATCATGGGAATGCTGCAAAGATTGTAACTGTGAAAAATGTTCATAAGTCGCCTTTTTTCAGTGCTGTTGTAACTTTGAACATTCACTAAATGAACTTTTATAAGTCGAGGACTACCTGTACACATGCCAAGATATACATAAGCAAGGATCATGTATCTTGACAGCAAGGTGCTACCTTCATCAATTGGATGACAGCTTTGAAGATGGGAATCCCTATCTATGAAGATGCTATAAGTTGCCAGCATAGAAAAATGCTCTATTCTATCTAACAGTGTAAGATAATGATTATTCCTGCTCAATCTCTTATTTTTACTTCCTGAGAGTACATGATTTGGGGGGGGGACCCTGTAGGGATTTAAACAGTGTTAATGCATCATATCAACATTAAGAATAACACAAAAACTAAGCAAAACAAAAAAAGTGAAACCCATCCTCACATTAGTATAGAATCCAAATGGGCCTAGTAATGATAATGCAAATAAACTTGCCAGTTTATTCATGCCTTATTCCTTCAGTCTGTTCGTACTATATATAGTTTTACCAAAACCAATATGACTCGGTAAAACCTACCATATCTACATATATATGTAGCTTCATAATAAATGCAAAACAGTAGTTCAAAGAGTAGGACTAGGAAGAAGGAGGAGGAGGAGGAGGAGGAGGAGGAGGAGGAGGAGGAGGAGGAGGAGGAGGAGAAGAAGAAGAAGAAGAAGAAGAAGAAGAAGAAGAAGAAGAAGAAGAAGAAGAAGAAGAAGAAGAAGAAGAAGAAGAAGAAGAAGAAGAAGAAGAAGAAGAAGAAGAAGATATCCACACCTCTAAGTTATTTTCTGTAGATTGGCTTAAAATAAAGATTCCTGCATGGGTTTGGGTGACAGGTGTTCTAGAAGAAACACCTCTTTCTTGCTGGCTGGCAATATGTTTCTAAATAAAATTCCAAGAGCTGCTGCTGATCGATAAAGCCTTTAATGGGTCTCTAGAAGTTTATACTCTGTTCAGTAATTCACAGCCGGTGAATTACTGGGAAGTAATTCTGGGAAGGAATCTTTTGATTCTCTTGCTACCTCCAATTTAATTTGAATTTTTAATGGGATATTTTCTGGTTTTTTTAAAAAAAAAATTGTTAGCCGTCTTCAGTACACTCCAAAGTGGAAAGGAGGGTATAAATAAAACAAAATGAAAAAAAATATGAAAATGATTTTCCTTTGTCAAGAGAGTTTGTTTGTTTTATTATTTCCTAGCATAATCTATAACACTAACTTCCCCTCCAAGCCCTAAACAGATTAGATCTTGATTAGGTTTTTAAGATCACACAAAATCAGGCAGATATTGCCACCTAACAGGATAGATGTATCTAACAACAAACAATAACATAAAATTAATTAAAGAATAAGACCCATTTAAATCCTTATTTCTGCTACCAGGAGACATGTTTTTTTCTTGAGACTAGAAAGAGCTCAAAGATTTATTCAGAGCCCAGGATTCCTATGCTTTTAACCTACTACAACCTTCTGCTATCATAGTTACTCATCCCTTGGGAGGGCCTTCTCAGGGTACCACCGGCAAAAGATTGCCGGCGGGTAACACCCAGGGGGAGGGCCTTCTCTGTGGGTGCACCTGCCCTTTGGAACCAGCTGCCCGTAGAGCTCAGGACTGCCCCTGACCTTTGTTCATTCTGCCGGGACCTGAAGACCTGGCTCTTTGAGCTTTCCGGCCAGGACTGAGAATTTTAATTGTAATTTTATTTAATTGGGTTTTAATTGGAGTTTAATAGGGGTTTTATTTTATTCAAGGACTAAATTTAATTATTTTAATTGTTCTTAACTTTTGTAATGTGTATTGTTATTTTAAATTCCTTGTGAACCGCCCTGAGTCCTACGGGAGAAGGGTGGTATATAAGTCCAATAAACATAAACATAAACATAAACATAAACATAAACATAAACATAAACATAAACATATAAACATATAAACATATAAACATATAAACATATAAACATATAAACATATAAACATATAAACATATAAACATATAAACATATAAACATATAAACATATAAACATAAACACATAAACATAAACATAAACATAAACATATGCATAGCAGTGGCTTCATTGGATGAGATTCATCAACAAAGAACCCAAATTCACTTGGGTTACAATATTTACTTAGGTTAGAAAGAAATGATTTAAATTTAATGTTTGAATGTATTGTTACATAGTGAATTTGTAAGAGTGCCGGACAAATTTCCTAGTGGACTGGTAATGCAAGAAAACTAATTAAAATCTGGAATAAATCTTTACACTAAATGAAAGCCAGACAGAACAGTACCACCACATATGGAAAATATTACACTTCATATGTATTCAACACAGATCTGTGTTCTGGCCTAGCTTGATTCAGGGAATTCCTGTTCAACCTAAACGTCTTGAAAGCATTACAGCTCTAACAAGATTTTCAACCTCTCAAAGATTGAAAAGACAAAGGAACTTGTAAGCTTTCAAAGATAACCTTTACTTGTTATATTGTTGTTTCTGCTGCTACCAAACCAGAAAATAGGAAGGTAAGGATAACACAGGTCAAAGGGCTGATGAAGCTAATATGTCCAAATGGAGCTTCAAATGTCATCAGGGGCATTCAGAGCAAACAATCACATAATTTAGTTTAGTGAGACAGCAAAAAATGTATCTTCTATTCACTGGCTGTATGTTATGTATGTATAGTGTAATAGCACCTCTACCACCAACAATGCTTACATTTTGAAATATTCACATAATTTTAGTTTGTTTTACTCAGAAGACTCCCCAATAAATAAATATATTTTTATTAATATCTGTTAATTATTTATTAACAATGTGAGATTGTTTCACCTCACAATGAAACAATTCTGGATGGCTTACAGTATTAACACAAAAGTCTTGCTTTTTTAGTGGGAAATAGGAATACTAATAAACACACACACACACACACACACACACACACACAAACAAACACACACACACACACACACACACACACAGAGTCATTTTTCAGACCAAAATACAAACCTGGTGAATGTGGACATAGCTGTATTCAATATCAATTCAGAAATCTAACTGCATTCAGAGAGGTGTATTCATAAGCAAGCAAATACAGAGTAATAATAATGTCACATTTATTCCTAATAACTCAGTCTTTCTCACTGGCCTTGAAGCTTCTGCAACTTGTGCTCCATGAAATACAGTATATAGCTTATGAAGCATGTATAATGGTCCACCGTCATTATCAATTTTTCTCTGCTTTTCTGAAAGAGCAAAAATACAAATAGATGATGATGATGATGATGATGATGATGATGATGATGATGATGTTATCCATTCAATTGTGTCTGATTCTTGGTGATTCTATGAGCCAAATCTCTGCACATCTTCTGATCTTGCACTTTTTTGCATTGTTTTGTGCTCTGGCTGCTGTCAATATATTTACAGAATACACCAATATGGCGGGACATCATCCAACATCTAGAAAACAGACAAGATCCAGAAGTATCTCTACAGACTTGAAAACTGGGCCCTTCCAACTCTGCTATTCTGATTTGTCAGACATCTAATGAAACCTGAGACTCTAAACTACTTTGGACTACTTAGTCCATGTCTAGACCCAAATAAGAATCCAAATTCAGAACATATTAAAGAATGTAAACTGTGTCACTTTCAATTATGGGGAGATTATTAATGATTAAAAAGTTACAGCCAGTTTGGAGAATCACTTTTTGCAGAAATTTGGGGTTAGGAATAGAATCAAATTTTCCAGATTGGATTTATGGACACAGATTCTGTATCTGATTTGTTTTTTCCCCTGAACAGACATAATAAATAATATTAAGGAATGTGTCTATCTATCTACCCATCTATCAACTGTTTAAAGAAGTACATAAGCTTAACACTATTTACTATGTCTATTCAGAATAGATGATAGATAGATAGATAGATAGATAGATAGATAGATAGATAGATAGATAGATAGATAGATAGATAGATAGATAGATAGACAGACAGACAGACAGACAGACAGACAGACAGACAGACAGACAGACAGATAGATAGATAGATAATAGAGAACGGAGGGAAGCAGAGGCAGTAGCTAGTAAATGAAACTGCCATGACTATCTTGAATGAAAGATTAAGAGAATATAATCATACAGAGCATGTCTGATGTCACCTAAAAAGGAACATTTTGAGGAGATTATACAGGATGTGTGTCTTTTCTTGAAAACTATGCAGTTTCTTTAATGTTATACAGTCAGAATAATGCTCCTCTACTGATTAACCTTCTGATTACTGTCTTGACGTGGTGAAGGGGTTTGCATAATTCAATGAAGCTATGAGCTATGCCATGCAGGGCCACCCAAGGCAGACAGGTCATAGCAGAGAGTTCTGACAAAACATGATCCGCTGGAGAAGGAAATGGCAACCCACTCCAGTATCTTTGCCATGAAAACCCCATGGACAGTACCAAAAGGGAAAAAAGATATGACGCTGGGAGATGAGCCCCTCAGCACAGAAGGCATCCAATATGCTACTGGGGAAGAGCAGAGGGCTAGTACTAGTAGTGCCAGAAAGAATGAAGTGACTGGGCCAAAGCCGAAAGGATGCTCAGCTGTGGATGTATCTGGTGGTGAAAGGAAAGTCCAATGCTGTAAAGATTTTTTCTCCATAGGAACCTGGAATGTAATATCCATGAATCAAGGCAAGCTGGACGTGGTTAAACAAGAGATGACAAGACTGAACATCGACATCTTAGGAATCAGCGAACTAAAATGGACAGGAATCGGTGAAACTAATTCAGATCACCATCAGGTAAGAAGAGGTGGCAAAATTACACAGAACAACTATACAAGAACGAGGTTAACATCCTTGATAACCACAATGAGGTGGTCACTGACCTCAAGCCAGACATCCTAGAATGTGAAGTGAAATGGGCCTTAGGAAAGCTGAGCAACAACAAAGCTAGTGGAGGTGACAGTATTCCAGCTGAGCTATTCAAAATCTTAAAAGATGATGCCAGCAAATTTGGAAAACTTAACAGTGGCCAAAGGATTGGAAAAGATCAGTTTACATTCCAATTCCAAAGAAAGGCAGTGCCAAAGAATGTTCAAACTATTGCACCTTTGTACTCATTTCACATGCTAGTAAAATTATGCTTAAAATCATACAAGCTAGACCCCAGCAGTACGTGGATCAAGAACTACCAGAAGTACAGGCAGGATTTTGAAGAGGCAGAGGAACTACAGATCAAATTGCCAACATACGCTGGATCATGGAGAAAGCTAGGGAGTTCCAGAAAAACATCTACTTCTGCTTCATTGACTACGCTAAAGCCTTTGATTGTGTGGATCACAACAAACTGTGGCAAGTTCTTAAAGAGATGGGAGTACCAGACCATCATATTTGTCTCTTGAGAAACCTATATGTGGGTCATGAAGCAACAGTGAGAACTGGACATGGAACCACTGATTGGTTCAAAATTGGGAAAGGAGTGCGGCAAGGCTGTATACTGTCGCCCTGCCTGTTTAACTTACAGTATATGCAGAGCACATCATGAGAAAGGCAGGCTAGATGAATCAAAAGTTGGAATTAAGATTCCCAGAAGAAATATAAACCACCTAAGATATGCAGATGATACCACTCTAATGGCAGAAAGTGAAGAGGAACTAAAGAGCCTCTTACTACAAGTGAAGAAGGAGAGTGCAAAAGTTTGGTTGAAACTTAACATTAAGAAAACCAAGATCATGGCATCTGGCCCTCTCAATTCCTGGCAAATAGATGGGGAAGAAATGGAGGTAGTGACAGATTTTATTTTTTTGGGCTCCAAGATCACCGCAGATGGGGACTGCAGCCAAGAAATTAAAAGACACTTACTCCTGGGGAGGAAAGCCATGGGAAATCTAGCCAGCACACCAAAAAGCAGAGACATCACCTTGCCAACAAAAGTGTGTATAGTCAAGGCTATGGTCTTCCCAGTTGCAATGTATGGCTGTGAAAGTTGGATCATAAGAAAGGCTGAGCACCAAAAAATTGAATCCTTTGAACTATGGTGCTGGAGAAGACTCCTGCGAGTCCCTTGGGCTGCAAGGCAATCAAACCGGTCAGTCCTAGAGGAGATCAACCCTGACTGCTCTTTAGAAGGCCAGATCCTGAAGTTGAAACTCAAATACTTTGGCCACCTAATGAGAAGGAAGGACTCACTGGAGAAGAGTCTAATGCTGGGAAAGGTTGAGGGCAAGAGAAGAAGGGGATGACAGAGAATGAGGTGGCTGGATGGAGTCACTGAAGCAGTAGGTGTGAGCCTAAATGGACTCCAGAATATGGTAGAGGACAGGAAGGCCTGGAGGAACATTGTCCATGGGGTCGCAGTGGGTTGGACATGACTTCACAACTAAAAACAACAACAACACTGATTAACCAGGTCCCATTTGAACCAAATGTCCTGTTTCTTTTTTTTAAAGAGTTCAATTTGTTATTTTTTTCTGAATTAGAAATCTTCTGTACATTCCCTTGGGATTGAGGATACCCTCTGTTCAGTACTTTTTTTTTCCTCCATTGATTTTAACACCTATCTTGACTTTGGGCAAAAAGCCTCAACATATTACCAGAGAGAGTGTATGCACAAAAAAGTCTTTAAAGTGGAGATAAACAAAATACTTACAGGAGGGAACACAGAACAATTGAGGGAATGTGTCAATAGCTTGAATGAAAGCAAATAGAGCTGTCGAAAACATTCAGCCATTTCTGCAAAGGTTGAAAGGCAGTTCATTCTCTTTTCTTTTTGTCCCTCTCAAAAGCTTTCATTAAACTCTCACTGACTGTAATTGTGCATTCAGATAAGGCAGTGGTGTCTAAGTGAAACTTGAAATTGGCATATCCAAGGAAGTGGTTCTGCTGCAGAACAATAGTCAAAGAAGAACCCAACTGTGGCCAAGGTGTGTGACTTTTGTATACGGTACAACCTCAAGCTTCAGCAGCAAGGCACACACAGTCTCCTTTTGTTGCTGAATCACAATCCCCAGCATTCTGGTAGATGCCTACTGGAGGGAGGGAGGCTCTGTTGTTCATAAGCTGAAGCAAATTGTGTGCTGTCCTAATTGTCCAACCAGTCTTAAGCTGTCTCAAGGGTATTGGAATCTCAATGCATGCAGGCATAGGCACATTGGTGGCCTCCACACATTTTGTATTATAACTCTCACAGCCTGTTGCCATTGGTTATGTTGAAAAAAATACAGACATGCAGAAGGCACCATAACAATTGGTTTTGCTGGTTACACAGCTGGGATTTTCAGGTTAGCAATACTTGTAGAGCCACAGGTTTCTCATTCTTTCTATAGCCCATCTAACGAGACCTTCAATGGCTTAGGATCCACTATTTATATTGCTCTAGTTCTGATGACTCCAGATTATTGATTGTTATTATGTCACTTTTTAGCAAGAATGGGAACTTGAAGCAATTGGGCAAATAAGGCAATGCAGCAAATCTTTACTCCCCCCATCTATTAAATTCTGGCGCAGCTCAGAGTTGGTTCTGATTGGAATGGCCAAAGAAATAAATAAGAGTTATCAGTGGAAAAGTGCCTAGCTAGTATACAAGGATTATGTAGTCTCCCCTACAAGACATGTAGTTTTCTTGGCAACAACACAGAAAAGGTTTGCCACTGCCTTGTAGATATTTGATGGCTTCTCAGTTGAACATGTAGCTCTGGTATTTCATGATGCTTCTCCATTTAGATCTGTCCCGTCTTAGTTTTTCTTGGCAATGCCACAGTTAACATAGTAACTTAAAATTCCTTTTTTCTAGTTTAATTTAAATATTAAAACCTGTTGAACATGATCTTTTTCTCTGTTCAGTGGTTGGATACCACTTGGGGCCAAGGCTTAAATTATTTGGATGACTTCTTTTTAATATCCATCATCAGCTGCCAGAAGTGTAAAATGGCTAAGAGTGGTGAGTAAAATGCAATACAGTTTAAGTGGAAAGTACCCATTTTCATCTTGAAGGTAGTGGTTTCAGACTTAGAAGAATAGTTGGGAACTTGGACCAGGTCTTGCGCAGTAGCGCAGCAGCCAAGGGATTTTTGGGCTCCTTTTTGGGCTCCGTGCCCTCTAGCTGAATTTCTTCCTGTTAGCGGGACCCTAAATGGGCCAGAAGCCACTCTGAAGAGGTGGCAAAGAAGGAAGGAAGTCCCGTGGACCACAGAGAGACAGCGGTTGACCTGATCAGTCCAGGAGAACCTTTCCAGAAACCAACAGGAGAAAGGCTAGTCTAACTTCAGAGTCTAGACTCTAGCCCAAGCTACAAGCAACCAAAGTCAAAAAGCACTATTTTAAGCTGATTGTAAACAGTGCATTTGAATCTGGGTAAGAACATTGATTTTCTCTATCCTACTTATTAACTTTCCTGGGGAAAAAATTCCCAAGAAGCAAAAAACCTCTGAACATGTAGGAGAGGGATTTTTGCCCCACCTTTTTACTAATGGAAGTGGTGGACCAAAACATACAGAAATGAAATGAAATGAATATAAAACCTAAGTTTAGATAAATTTGGAATTATTGAATGGTTAAGATTCTCATTTTAAAGGCAATTTTCTATTTTGATAATTTGAAAAATACACTGGTGCTGACATCTAGTGGTGGATAAAAAGTATGACAGCTATGACTTTTATACAGGACTTGGAAAAATCTGGAAAAAAACTAATCTGTGCTTGTGACCTTCAAAGCTATAACAATAGAGAACAGCTGTGACAAAAAAAGAAAACAATTTGGGTTGCAGACAATGAGAGGATTATAAACTTTAGGAAACCTTTTTGAACCTTTTTGAATTATAAATATCTACTAAACTGTGTCTTTAAAGCTATTTGCAGAGAAAGGAAAATTTCGATTCTTGACCACTATGGAAAATCAGAGATTTGCAGATAGAACTTATCAAGAAAAAATAAATAGGAAGAGACATATTAGATGCTGCAACTAATTGAAACAACTATGACTTCAAACCACAAAGAAATCCAAAATAACTTTGAAAACATAAACCAATTCATCTCCAATTTAACTTTACAACAAAAAAATCTCAGGAAATAATAATAGAGGAGGAGCAGGTAAAGCAGAAATACAAGAAATATTGGTTTTGGAAAATGCAACATAATAAATAATAATAATAATAATAATAATAATAATAATAATAATAATAATAATAATAATAATAATAATAATAATAATAATAATAATAATAATAATAATAATAATAATAATAATAATAATAATAGAGTTGGAAGAAACCTTGGACGTCATCTAGCCCAACCCCATGTTCAGGCAGGAAACCATATATTATTTCAGACAAATGGCTGTCCAGTCTCTTAAAAACTTCCAGCATTGGAGCATTCACAGTTTCTGGAGGCAGGTTGTTCCACTGATTAATTATTCTAACTGTCAGGAAATTTCAGCATTAGTTCTAGGTTGCTTCTCTGTTTGATTATATAATGATTAGATAATGATTAGATAATCTGGTACAGGGAGACAGGAACCCATCTTTTCTGTATGTTTTCAAACTATTTTAGAGCCTCAATCATCCTCAACATTTCTTATATCATGGTGGGAAGAAAATAACATACTTTTATTAGTAGTAAGATGCTACATATTCTGATATTTATCACAAAAGTTCAAGAATACTCATATGTGAATATGCCACTGTACCAGATTAAATGGTGACCAAGAGCAATGACCAAGTCAAGTGCTGGATTTCTTAATTACAGCCACAATTTTCATTCTCTCCAGTTGTACAGAAATCACATTCCCCGTCGTTTTCCAGGGCTGAATGCACAAAGGTAAGGAGATAAGGACCTCACTATTCTCATAATATTTGAATACATTTGAAAGAAGGAGATATTATATTTTTAGCATATTTATTAGTACATCACATGAATTACAATGTACTCATACTAAATATCTTTATACTTATTGAACTTAGGCAAGGTGCAATATTTGCCAACCACTTGTTTGAGATTAACAACTACATACTCTACATAGAGTAAGGAAAATAATAGTAATTATGAGGGAGATAAAGGTGAACAAGGTGAAATTAAAAGCCAGATAATATGGAGGTTCTTTTAATCATAGGAAACTGTTTGGGAACTGACTAATGTAATAGGGATGGAGTGCCCTTCAAAAAAGTAGTAGTAGTAGTAGTAGTAGTAGTAGTAGTAGTAGTAGTAGTAGAAGAAGAAGAAGAAGAAGAAGAAGAAGAAGAAGAAGAAGAAGAAGAAGAAGAAGAAGAAGAAGAAGAAGAAGAAGAAGAAGAAGAAGAAGAAGAAGTACTCAAAACTGGTCATCTAGTCCAACCCCCTGCTAAGGCAGGAAACCCTATACCATTTCAGACAAATGGCTGTCCAGTCTCTTCTTAAAAACTTCCAGTGTTGGAGCATTATACTATAAAACCATAAGACAAATTTGAGGATAAGAAAAAAAGACTGGTCAACTTATCAGAGAGAATATTTAAAAAAAGAAACACCTGTTTGAATATGGTTAAAGTAATAGAAAGATTTTGGATATGAATTTTACTCTAAGAGGGAGGAGTCCCTCAAATAACACAGTACTCTCTCTTCTCTTTTCTTGTCTTATTTTTTGATATGAATACTATAAAAGAGTTAGAATGGCTTATATATAAGGACATATTTTAGATATTCAAATGTGACTGATTTTAAGAAAAGTACAATGGATTAAAAATGTTTTGAATAAGAGTTAAAAGACCAGATGACTAGATTCATTAAATGGAATATTTAAAGATTAAATATATTCTCAATTATTGTAAAAAAGAATGGAAAATTTTGGAAATAAATATGTATTAGCAAAGAGGAAACATGGACTTTCAGTAGTATACTATCTTTTTATCTCTCTTTACTCTTGTCCTTTTTTTTCTTTAGTCTTAATATATATATATATATATATATATATATATATATATATATATATATATATATATATATATATATATATATATATATACATACATATACATATATATATATATATATATATATATATATACACATACATATACATATATATATATATATATATATATATATATATATATATACACATATATATACATATATATATATATATATATATATATATATATACATACATATATATATACATATATACATATATATATATATATATATATATATATATATATATATATATATATATATATATATATATATATATACATACATATATATATATATATATACATATATATATATATATCAATTATTTTGAGCTTGATCTTTTATACTCCAAACACATCCAGTATTGCAACAGCATTGCAACATTTGGAGGAAGAGTGGACCAACCAGTTTTGAGTACATCTCTTATTCGAAAACTTTTGAACATCTGTAAAAATTATATTTCATGATGTGAAATTACAGCCACATAAGAGCTATAAGGAAACTTGCCTTAAAGATTTTTTTTAATTGCTGTGGTTATTTTTTTAACATGATGGTTATTGGAGAACTTTATAAATGTCACAGTGTACCCTCCATATTAGATATATCATTCAGTCATGACTTCTCAGATTAACTTTAGAGGTAAACATTTATTTTCAGTATTCCGGTCAAAAAAAGTATTTGGTCTTAAGTACAACATCCCTTTCCTTTATGTATAACTCTTCAAGAAATGCCTCATCAAACTCTGCATAGAATGTTCCAGCTGCCTTGCACTATGTAAAAAAAAAATTCTAATTGAAAATTTCAGAAAGCCATTCCTGCTGTCATTTCTGTTGGACTGATGATATTAATAGAAAGTTGCATAATGGAACTTAAATCACAAAGGCTATCTGGGTTGGAATCAGAGCTGTCAAAGTTATTATTTAGTATCAGTTTGATAATTCTTCCCCTCACAAAGTGCCAGGAGAGTGTTCCTGGGAAGTAGAAATAAGCATATATGCCAAGAGTGTATTTATTTATTTAATCAGTTTTTTTTATCCTGACACACAGTACTCCTTCCTTTTTCCTTTTTCCCACAACAACAACAATAACAGCAACACTATGAGGTGGATTCAGCTGCGAGAACATGACTGCCCAAAGTTACCAAGCTGGGTTTCTTGCCAAGGCAGAACTGGAACTCACTGTCTCCTGTTTTCTAAGCCAGCACTTAACCTACTACTCCAAACTGGCTTTCAGTATAAACTCTCAGCAGAGTCATCCAGGGTGTGAAGTTTATCTTAACTGCCTATCGAAAGAAAGCAGGGACCTATGAACAATAGCAATATAGGAAGATGTTGCTGGCAACTGATCACTTTATTGCCAATGGAAGAGACAAAATTTCATAGTTTGTAGGAAAACACAGTGGGAAACCATTCTTGCATATATATTTTTTACCAAGAAAACCACATGGTAGACAAGATACATGGATGATATAGTGTAAGATGATGGGTGTCTCAAGTCAGATGGCACTCAAAATGCTACTTAGCAACAGCTGTGCATCTTTCTGAATAATTATAGTACTTATGACATTTCTAGCTTGAAGCCTTTGGGATGGTCTGATGTTGCCATGCAGGAAAAGGAAATATGAAGCTCAAAGACAGAATAAAACTGGGAACATGGCATATAAGAAGCATGAACACGGAAAAGCTCAACACAGGAAAGATGAAACTACCTATTCACATCTTAGGCCTCTGAAACTTGCAATGGAATTGGACACTTTTAGTCAGACGATCACATTGTTTCATATTCAGGTCATGAAAAACACAGAAGGAATGTCACCTCTTTTATATGAAGGGTATAGTAAGAGCAATAATGGAAAACAATGCAATCAATGACCATGTAATATTAATTAGAATTAATGAACACTTATGACTATTATCCAGGTTTATACTCCAACCACCGATGCAGAAGAAAAGGAGATTGATGAGTTCTATGGTTAAGTTTGGTTTAAAGTTCACATAATATCCAATATTTAGTATGTTCCTGGTAGTTGGAGACTGGAATGTCAACACTGGCAATATTAAGGAGGAAAAATACTACTACTATATCACCCCTAGTTCTTTTCTTCACTAGAGTAGACATACTCAGTTCCTGCAACTGTTCATCATATGCTTTAGCCTTTAGTTCATCATATGATTTGTTGCTCTTCTTTGCACTCTTTCTAGAGTCTTCACATCTTCTCAGAATTCAGCCTTATGCCTATTGTTCCCAACCAAGTAATTTATACTGAACCTGGCATCCTCCACTGTTCTATAAGCCTGTAATAACAATTCCATTGCCTCAACCAGTTTGGAAGAAAATTAATAGTAGAGTTATGTATCATGTACATACTGCTGATATCTCACTCCAGATGAACTCAATGTATTGACTGCACATTGCAAAAAAAATCACAAATCTCTTCAATGCTGTTCACCTTGAATATAAAAGGAAGACTTGTCAAATGAAGCCATTCCAGTAGACAATTCATAAATCATAAGAATGGATAGTACAATTTTTCAATTATACATAATCATTCAGAAACAAACAGAAAAAAAAGATCAAGGATCTGACCTCACAGTGTGTCAGATTACTGCTGTACTGAGAAAGCCCTATAGTAGCCCATTGTTATAGTAGCTGTAAAGTTCTGAGCCTATCCATTTCCAGTTCCCATGAATATTTCAAGGGACTAAAACTTCAAGGTTTTCCAACATCATACCATGGAATCACTTGAATCAAGGATGAGAACTGTAAATCTGTTTCTTTGATAACAAATAGGTTTCAAAGATAACCATTTGAAAATGCTTGTGTAAAGGGAAGTGTTATGTACATAGAGTCTTACAGCATTGAGCCACTGACACCACCAGGTGGTGACATACTCTATCTGGATTGGCTGGATAGTCCACGGTGGGAAATCCAGATGAGGAGATTGGTCCCAGGTTCACCTGGCTAGGTGTATATTAAGGACCAACAGTGGCCTTTGTCTCAGTCCGGTGTGTCCATTCAATAAAGAGTGATCTGATGCTGTAACCTGTTATCCGAGTCGTCCATGTGGTCTATGCAGTCCAGACTAGCTATATAACAGGAAGATTTACACAATTTTCAATCAAAACAAACATTAGACAGCAAATGTTTGTTTTCCGTACTCTTAGGAAAACCATGCACTAACATATCTCAAATTGTTTCAAATGAATGTTAAAAATTATGTCAGAGAGTCATTGAAAAATGCAGTGTAATTAGAAGGGCCTTAACTTTTTCATATATTTTTTTCTGCTTGCATTTTTACGTGCTTTCAAACTGCTAGGTTGGCAGAAGCTGGGACGTAACAGCGTTCTGTGCACCTTTGGCGTCTAGTCATGTCGGCCACATGACCACGGAGACGTCCTCGGACAAGTCCTGGCTCTTCGGCTTTGAAACAGAGATGAGCACTGGCCCCTAGAGTTGGAAATGACTAGCACGCATGTGCAAGGGAACCTTTACCTTTACCTTAACTTTTCCATGCAACTCTGTAAGATTAGTTGCAATCAATGCAAATTTAACTCTTTCCATGCAATGCAGTTATTAAAATTTAGCATCCTTGGTGATAATCAAAGTTTCATAAGGAAAAAGTTGAGGAAGACTAAGAAAAACAAAAGGTAAAAGTTACAAGAAACAAAAGAGTGTGAGCCAGGCAGATTTCAGAGTGATTGCCAAAGTACCCTCAGCTAAAGGCTGTAATGTTGCAAGAACATTCATTATTATTTTTAGGTTCTCTGACTCTATGGCTTGCAGCAATAAATCCATACCTGGTTGGATTTAGTGAATTGCTAGGTTTTTAGATATGGATAATTTGAACAACATTTTTATTTATTTATTTGTGGAGTCCTTGGTGCTCTTTGAGTTTGGTTACTTGCTTGTAGGCATTTATTTATTTATTTATTTATTTAGTTATATTTATATACCGCCCTATTCCCTGAGGACTCAGGGCGGTTTACAGGGAATTAAAAATCCAAAATACAAAAATTAAGAACCAAATTAAAAATATTAAATTGACCCTGTAGTCAGTTAAAAAGAACCCCAAATTAAAAATTTCTCCTCAGTCTGGGCCCGAGAGCTCGAAGAGCCAGGTCTTCAGGCCCCGGCGGAATGATCGGAGGTCGGGGGCAGTTCTCAGCTCCACCGGCAGCTGGTTCCAGAGGGCAGGCGCTCCCACCGAGAAGGCCCTATCCCTGGGTGTCACCCGCCGGCAATCTCTTACCGGTGGGACCCTGAGCAGACCCTCCCTGTGGGAGCGCACTGGGCGAAGGGCGTTTGATGCCGGCAGCAGGTGTTACCTTAGATATCCCGGACCCAGGCCATGTAGGGCTTTATAGGTGATAACCAGCACCTTGAATTTCATCCGGAGGGCAACCAGAAGCCAATGCAGCTCACGGAGTAGAGGTGTTACATGGGAGTATCGGGAAACCCCCATTACAACTCGCGTGGCCGCATTCTGCACCAGTTGAAGCCTCCGAGTGGTCTTCAAGGGCAGCCCAATGTAGAGAGCGTTACAGTAGTCCAAACGGGAGGTCACAAGCGCGTGAGTAACTGTGCGTAGGGCGTCTCGGTCCAGATAGGGACGCAACTGGCGCACCAGGCAAACCTGAGCAGAAGCCCCCCTGGTCACGGCTCCAATATGGTCTTCGAAATTGAGCCGTGAATCCAGGAGGACGCCCAAGTTACGAGCCCTATCGACGGGGGGTAACACCTCACCCCCCATCATTAAGGATGGAATAACTTGGTTAACCCGAGATGCCGATATGCACAGCCACTCAGTCTTGGCGGGATTGAGACGGAGCCTGTTTCTCCCCATCCAGACCCGAACCGCCTCCAGGCACCGGGACATCACAGAGAGGGCATCACTGGGTTGGTTCGGGGTGGAAAGAAAAAGTTGGGTATCATCAGCGTACTGATGATACCCCACCCCAAAACCACGAATGATCTCGCCCAGCGGCTTCATATAGATGTTGAACAGGAGAGGCGAGAGAACCGACCCCTGAGGAACTCCACAAATGAGAGACCTCGGGGCGGATCTCTGCCCTCCTGTCAACACCGACTGCGAGCGGCCCTGGAGGTAGGAGGAGAACCACCGTAGAACGGTGCCTCCCACTCCCAGCCCCCTGAGACACCGCAGTAGGATACCATGGTCGATGGTATCGAACGCCGCTGAGAGATCTAATAGGACCAGGACAGAGGAGCAACCCCTGTCCCTAGCCCTCCAGAGATCATTCACCAGCGCGACCAATGCCGTCTCCATGCTGTGTCCGGGCCTGAAGCCCGATTGGTACGGGTCCAGATAATCAGTTTCCTCCAGGAACAGAGGGAGCTGATGCGCCACCACGCTCTCAACAACCTTCGCCAGAAAGCGAAGGTTGGAGACTGGACGGTAGTTGTTTAAAACAGCCGGGTCCAAAGCAGGCTTCTTGAGAAGGGGTCTCACCACCGCCTCCTTCAAGGCGGCAGGAAAGACGCCCTCCTTCAAGGAAGCAGTTATTACTGCATGGAACCAGCCTCGTGTACCTTCCTGAGCCGCATAAGCTAGCCAGGAGGGGCACGGATCCAACAAACAGGTGGTGGTGCTCAGTCTCCCCATGATCCTGTCCACATCATCAGGGGAAACAGGGTCGAACTCATTCCAGATAACATGCTCAAGACCGCCTGATTCCTCCACATTAGACTCTGCCCAGTCAGAGTCCAAGCCGGTCCGGATCCGAGCGATTTTGTCCGCCAGATGATGACTAAACTCCTCGGCTCGTCCCTGCAAGGGATCCTCTCTCACCTCCTGATTAAGGAGGGAGCGAGTCACCCTAAACAGGGCGGCCGGGCGATTATCTGCGGATGCGATAAGGGCGGCAAAGTAGTTAGACTTCGCCGCCCTTATCGCCGCAAGATAAGACCTTATAAAGGTTCTTAACTGCAATCGGTTGGATTCGGATCGGCTGGATCTCCAACCGCTCTCTAGACCTCATCTCCTCCGCTTCATCTCCCGGAGCTCCACAGAGAACCATGGGGCCCAACGGGATCTGCGTCGGGTCAGAGGTCGCATGGGTACAACGCAGTCGAGTGCCCTGGTGGCTGCCATTTCCCAGGCCTCCACCAGGGCATCGACTGGGCTGTGGGTAAGGGTGATAGGTATAGGCCCAAGCGCCCTCTGGAACCGATCTGGGTCCATTAGGCGCCTGGGGCGGAACCACCTGGTCGGCTCCGCCGCCCAGCAGCGGGGGATGGCATGACGGAAAACCAGCCTCAGGAGGTAATGATCTGACCATGACAGAGGGGTGATGGACGGAGAACCCCCTCCCAGATCATCCAACCACTGTCCAGACAGGAACACCAGGTCGAGAGTGTGACCCCCCTCATGAGTCGGGCCCTCAATAACCTGGGTCAGGCCCATGGCTGTCATGGAAGCCATGAACTCCCGAGCTAACTCCGACGACCCTCCCAGTGATGGCAGGTTGAAGTCACCCAGGACTACAAGCCTGGGGAACTCCACCGCCAACCCTGCGAGGGTGTCGAGCAGCTCGGGCAGGGCTGTTGCCACACAGCTGGGCACCAGGTATGTAAGCAACAAGCCCAACTGAACCCGAGGACCACACCTCAAGAGGAGGGTTTCACTCCCGGCCATCTGGACAATGGTGGCCTCCCGGGGACACAATGTCTCCCGAATAACCACTGCCACCCCACCACCCCTGCCCTGAGCCCGTGGCTGGTGCAGCACCCGGAAACCCGGTGGGCATAACTCGGTGAGAGGCACCCCTCCCTCCGAGCCCAGCCAAGTTTCCGTGATGCACGCTAGATCCGCACATTCCTCCTCGATCCGATCACGGATGAGGGGAGCTTTATTAACTACGGATCTAGCGTTAAAATAGACCAGCCTGAGCTCAGGGGCCTGATCACCCTCATCCCCGGGTAAGAGGGTGCTAACCGGGGGGTCGGAGCGCGCCACTGCTCGAAGATAGCGGGGGCGCGATCCCAGATGTTGATATGACCCTCCGCGCAAACACCTGCTGCCATACCCTATCGCCGTGGGGATTCGATGCCCCACCCCCACATTCCCAGCGCCAGCAGCCACCTCCCCCAACCCCGTCCCACCAGGACCTCTAACAGGACCAGACTGAGTGCCGGTTACAGATTCCCTCCCCACCCCCCCCTCCCTCCCCCTCCCTAACCTCTTAAAATAACCGGCTAAAAATCTGATCAGGGGCCTCTTAGCGCGTCTTAACTCGAGGCCCCTATCCAAGCCCAACCACCTCTCGGAGTCCCAAAGCTTGGGCCCGTCATTAAGGGGAGTATGAAAACAGGCGACAGGTCGCGCCCATGAGGCAGGAACTGCCCTAAGGGCATACAAGTCCGCTTCGGAATAACGATGGATCATATAGCACTCAAATAGTCTCTTGGGGCCGATGTTGTAAATATGGCCAAGGATTGTTCGTTGATGGTACAAAGATGGAAAAAGAACAGGTCCAGTGGGCATATCTCTCAATCTGCAAAGCCATCTCAGCTCTCACCTGAGATGGAATTCCAAGGGACAACCTCAGCCGTCCTCTCACTCCGGCTGAGGAGTCTAACTGGAGCAGAGAGAGAAAAGGGGAGTCCTAAGCCAGGCCCACCCCAACTGGTCTCCCACACCAGTGAGGTGGTCACTGACCAGTCCAAAACCATCCTCCCACCACGGTTCGGTCCCGTCCACACTGGATTATCCATAGGGAGATCTTAATTCCCAGGTATGGAGCTAGCCGTAATGCCTGCCTGTCAACAAAAGAAGTAAGGAACAGGCAGGCCAGGCCTCTGTCAATCCTCACAACGCCAGCCCGCACCGCCAGTCTGGGGGGGGGAGAACAAAACATTCTCTCCCCAATGTCCATCCACCAGTCCAAGCCATCCTTCAACGGCGGAGAGAAGTGATCCCAGCAGTTATGTTGAGTCCTGGAATTCACTAACATGTCCGCCGAGGCCGATAACCAGGCCCACAATCTGAAACCACCATCCGGGAGAAAAAGGAGGCTCCTCGCCACCAAAGAACGGTGTCAGATGGTCGTAAAAGGATCTCCATCCGGTGGGGTCGTCGCCGCTGCCCCTCCGACAAGCAGAAGGTATCCACGGCGAACAGGCAGAGGAAAGAAGGCAGGTGAGGCATTACCCAACTTGGCAACATCATCAGAACTAGTGAGAGTAGGGTTTGCTTCTTGTTTACAAACGGTAGCTTGCCCTGACAGTGCTGGTGAGGTGCAAATTTTCTCCCTGGTAGTTCCTCAGTTAATCTATTGTTTTCTGCTTGATTGTCTCTTTGGTATTTCCTTGATTAGAATATTGTTTTCTGTTTGTTTGTGTGGTGTTAATCTCTGTTTATATGAGGCTGTGTTCTGTTCATTTTGTTTCCTTCAGAGTTCAGAATCACAGAATCACAGAGTTGGAAGG
Organism: Vipera berus; assembly: GCF_964194415.1. Classification (NCBI taxonomy): domain Eukaryota; kingdom Metazoa; phylum Chordata; class Lepidosauria; order Squamata; family Viperidae; genus Vipera; species Vipera berus. The sequence goes on from NC_138206.1 coordinate 104,502,586, forward strand.
GACCCTGGAGGGTTCTAGTCCAATCCCCTCCTCAAGCAAGAGACCCTATTGGCCTCTTTTTAAAATAATGTTCTATATAATTTGCACAGCTTCCCCATTCCCACCCCCAGAGATTGCTCTGAAGAGAAGCCAACCTTTCTGTACTGAAACCCAGTGAAGATCCATTTGCTTCTCTAGAGAAAGTGGCTGTTGTTAGCATTTCAGCATGGCATCCATGTTTCCTTTGTAGTTCAGGAAACCGTATTTTCTCTTTAGCCAAACTATTTCTTTTTTTCTTTTTTACATGCAAAAACTGGCCTACAAGTAGTCCTTGACTTACAACAATCCATTTAGTGACCATTCAAAGTTACAACAGCACTGAAGAAAGTCAGTTATGACCATTTGTCACACTTATGGCCTCTCTCTTATTGACTCTTTTGAATAGTGTGTAAATGTAGTTGAGCTCTATGCATCTATTGATGGCTGAATGCCAGGCTTTCATGAATTTGCTAACATATTTGGGTTTAGCTTAAATATATTTCATTTATTATTAAAGAGTTTAATATACCAGCAAAGTATGAAACTAAAACTATATAAAAAGCAAACATCTGAGTTTCACTATTGTTGACCCATATGTCAAAGTAAGTCTTTACAAGCAAGTAATAATACTGAACTTTCCCCATAGTTTTTATTAAGGCTTACTTTTCCCAAGGGATGATTTTATTTAATCTTTATGAAAAATACTTAATGTTAACAAACTTCAGTGTTAAACTTACAAATTCATGAGTATAAAAAGGGATAGCTACGTATACGTCTAATAAATTAAAAGTCACATTGTAGAAATGCTTTGGCCGCTGTTGAATACTTACTTTTCAGTTACATCACTAGCGCAAGGAGAGAAAAAAATAGAACACAGTTTCATTATTAGATAATTTATTTTCCATGGCAACAGGACCAACTACGAATGGCAGTCAGAAGTTGTCCCAATTATTTTTTAAACTAGACCAATTCATTGCAACTGACATTCTGAGGGAATGTCATTTTAGGGAGTATAGGAGAAAATGCATCCAATTACATTCAAATATCTCCTAATTCCCCCTTCCCAAACTTTTAAATTCTTTTCCATCTGGACATTTTCCTTTCATGCCAGACTACTTGATATAGTGGGACATAGGCAAGGTGACTGATGGTCATTTCCAATAAGGTAATCAAAACAACTCTTTCCAATTTGGCCTGCCAATTTAAGTAATCCTTACATAATTCAGAGTCTAAGCATTATTTTCTAAATGCATAGATTATATACTATATGTATCTCCAATTTTAAGGCCTTATTGACATTTTTTTAATTAACCTTTTAAATGGAATACTGGGGAAAATAGTGCAGGCATTCTTTCAAAAAAGCACTAATAGTTATGTATAGCTAGATGGGGAATAGTTGTATTTATAAGTAGCTATAAAGGTAAAGGTAAAGGTTCCCCCGCACATGCGTGCTAGTCGTTTGCAACTCTAGGGGCTGGTGCTCATCTCCATTTCAAAGCTAAAGAGCCAGCACTTGTCCAAGGACGTCTCCGTGGTCATGTGGCCAGCATGACTAGACGCCAAAGGCGCACGGAATGCTGTTACCTTCGCACCGTAGTGGTCCCTATTTTTCTACTTGCATTTTTACATGCTTTCAAACTGCTAGGTTGGCAGAAGCTGGGACAAGTAACAGGCGCTCACTCTGCTACGTGACACTCGGGATTCGCCACGCCAAACTGCCTATCTTCTGATCGACAAGCTCAGCGTCCTAACCCACTGAGCCACCGTGTCCCTCATAAGTAGCTATAGAGAGAAACAAATATACACAGAATGAATTGTTAAGGGAGCAGAGATATCACACTTTATAAACAGTACGGTCAGGATGGAATGAGATAATTCACCATGGCCAACTCAACCCTGGGCCAACTCACTGTGGGACAATTCAATCATTTAAAATAATTTAAAAAAAATATTTTAATTTTGTCATTCACATTTAATTTTGTCTCTTCTTTTGCAACATTTATTTAATGATTTTATTCCACTATTGCTTCACTTCTGTGAAGGACTCTATGATTCCTTCAATACTGTGAAAAACTTTGAATGCTACCAGATTTTACTTACAGCTTGTTTCATGTCCCTAGTTATTTGCTGCAAATGAAACACCTCTATTCCTTTCCAGAAAGAAATGCAGAACAGATTCCATCTCCTTTCCTTCCTAATATGCATATTAATTAAATCTCAGAGTGAAAAGGAAAGCTGATTACATCACAAGATTGTCTCAAGATTCCATTGAATCATTAATCATAATCCAAGAAAAATAACAGATGATGTGAATTGGAGGCTACAGCAAATTCTATGTGCAGTTCTTTTGAAATGGATTTTAGAGATTCCATTGCTTAAGCTAAATAGAAATAATAATCTGGAGCAATATGGCATATGGAATCTGTGAGAACATGTGGCAGTGCATCTTATTTTTAACATAAATGCTCCTGATCAGGATATTTTCCAGATGTTCCTTCTAGTTTCATTCTTTTTATATATATATTTTCTGGGTGATGCTTAGCATTCCTTAAGCATGATCAGAAATTTTGGGAGTATGAGAGAGTTATTTATTTATTTTTATTGTCATTGTTGTCCTTCAAATCTCTGAATTTGCCCATACATACTTGTATACTTCCCCTCTTTGTGAGAGGGACTTTGGAGTCGTAGTGGACAAGCAGCAGTGTGCGGCAGCAGCCAAAAAAGCTAATACAATACTTAGTTATGTAAACAGAAGCATAGAATCAAAATCACATGAAGTATTAGTACCACTTTATAAAGCCTTAGTAAGGCCACACCTGGAATACTCCGTCTAATTTTGGTGACCACATTACAAAAAGGATATTGAGACTTTGGAAAAAGTGCAAAGAGCAACTAAGATGATTAAAGGCATGGACATTAAAATATATGAAGAACGCTGCAGGATTTGGCTTTGGCTAGTCTTGAAAAAAACATGGACTAGGGGGGACATGATAGCAGTATTCCAGTATTTGAGAGACTGCCACAAAAAGGAGGAGGTCAATTTATTTTCCAAAGCACCAGAACAATGGATGGAAACTAAAGGAGAGAAATAACCTGGAATTAAGGAGAAATTTCTTAACAGTGAGGACAATTAACCAGTGAAACAACTTGCCTTCAAAAGTTGTGGGTGCTTCATCACTGGGGGAGCGGTGGGTTAAGAAAAGACTGAACAGTCACTTGTCAGAAATAGTATAGGATTTTCGGCTTGAGCAGGGGGCTGGACTAGAAGACCTCCAAGGTGCCTTCCAGCTCTATTCTGATTGATTGATTGATCTTACCATTTATTTTTCTGACATCAGCACTACAAATTCCAGACACCTGTTCTTCATATTTATTTAGACTAGTCTTCCTGCAATAATGCTTTAGAATTGTTCTGAAACATTGTGGAATTTTTTTTAAAAAATAGTGGGAAATAGCCTAATGAATTATTTTCTGGGAAACAAAAACTCAAGAGAGAATAATAGTTAGTGATACTGTTAATACTAATCCTACAACTTTCAAAGAAAGTTTTAGAGAGTATCTATTCCCTCTGGAGGCTTTAGAAAAATAGATACCCAGTTTGTCTGACTATAAATAGAACTGAATGTTTTGAGAGACTAAGAGAAGGTGCCTTGAGGTCAATAGTTTTTTGGGAATTGTTGCATAGTAGGCTAATTGGCCTTGACTTCAAGTTTACAAAAGCTTTCAGAATAGCAGAAGATAGGAATGATTGACTGCAGAAGTAGATTTCACATTTTCCCCTCTTTGTTACTATTGATTGGATTCAATAGCCTAAATTGCCCTTTCCAATTTCAGTGGTAGCGATAGTCCCACTGAGATCTCCATTTATCTCAGTTGCAGGTCTTTACAAATCATGAAAACTGGACAAGGTTGTGGTGGAGCACTGATTTTTTTCCCCACTCTGTAATAAACCTACAAATTTGATTTTCCCCTAAGTTTTCCCCTCCCCCAATTTTATTTTCCGCTTTTTGCCTGACTATCCTGATTGTGCATTCTGAAAACAATTCTGAAAACAATTTTGTTTGACTAAGATAATTTTTTTCCACATTTTACGTCATCTCTTGTCTCTTCTTAAACAAATTTGTCAGCAATAATTCAATTCTGTTGTACACTCTGCATGTGAATTGTCCTGACTTATCCCTATCTTTTGTTTCCTGTGATTCTTATATTTACCATCCAGTGTTCTTCAGGTACAGAGTTTAGGTTTAAGCTGCTTCAAGCAGGAGATATTGATGAACCCTGAACAAAGAATTTCCTTTTAAACAGTTTGTTAACATATTGTCTGCATTATTACATTTACTCAGTCAAAATCCTTGGCAGTGTCATCATCCATCAGTAGTGCTATATCCATTTTTTACCTCTTCCAGTTTGCAATTGATGTTCACTGGGTATTCACTAATTTTAATAGATATATCCTGTCATTTATTGTTATAGCTGAAGAGTTATTTTGGAGCATTAGTGCCACTCCATTCCTTTGTCTAGTCACATGCCCTAAATCACATAATCATCTTATTGAAAGTGGTATATTCCAGACCACTAAGTTCACTTATTCTTAAACCATTTAATTTAGGGAGTGTCATTTCCACTTTGACAATTTCAAATTTCCCTTGACTAAGGCTTGTCACATTCCATGTCACAATTGTAAAGGAGAACATTCTCTTTCATTACTGACACTGGGTATTAGTGACCAGACTTCACTGTGGCTTGGCTCTGACCACATCATTATTCACATAACTACTCATGAAAGTTCAAAGTTCTGTTCCAATTTCTAGGAAAGTGTTGGAGATCTCATAATTTCACACACAAAGTTGTCTAAATGTTTGAGCCATTCAGTTTTGACAATAAAAAGAAAAGGTTTGGCATTGCTCTTTTTTTCAGGCTTCTTCCTAACTGCAGAGCCCCAACTGCCTCATCCCTATTATGGATTACTTTTTGCTCCAGTGTTGATCTTACTAGCAAAGGTGTCTCAAGGTGATAATCCTCATAGAGCAGTTAAAAGGTAAGCTTGCATTAAAGTCAATGGATGGATGGATGGATGGATAGGATGGATGGATGGATGAATAGATAGATAGATAGATAGATAGATAGATAGATAGATAGATAGATAGATAGATAGATAGATAGATAGATAGATAGATAGATATTTTTCCACAACTACTTATATATTGATGATAATCATCAACATCACTTGTTGTAAACATATCACTTTAAATTATTTTGGATAGTTATTTTTTACATACTCATTTGCAGTATATTTATGCCATTACTGTATTCACATTAACAAAAGCTATCCAAAATAAATGTTTGATTTTCTCTCTCTCTCTCTCTCTAAATACCAATAAAAAATAAATAAATAATAGAGTCTCCAAACTTGTAATATATTATTTCACTACTTACACTGTCCTAAATACAGTCAATAATAGTTGCTCTTTTAACTTCAGATTTTTCTTTTAAATCATCATAAATCAGTGATCCAAGCCATTTTATTTTCTATTGATATGTCTTGAATTTGATACATTTCTCTCACGCAAGGGCAAACACTGACTTGGCTTTGTCTGTCCATTTTTTTCCCCAGCAATCTTATGATCTTCAAAATTTTGATTGTGGTAATCAGGGCATGTGCTATGCCAATATAATTATTCCTATGTGAGAAACCAAGAGAACAATTTCATGTTGGCTTCTATCCAGAGAAAAAACATATCATAAATATAATATGAAGCAGATGAATATACTTTATTTCAGCAGTTTTGATGTTATCTCCAGCTTTTGGTTGGTGAGAAGCACTTTTGTTTAAGATAATTATGATAGCTTTGGAAATAAGTTATTGTGACTATTAATATTTCCCCAAAGACATTTTACTTGAGTAAAAACTGAAAACTCACTTCTAAAGAAGTTTAATATCACAAGATAAATGCTTAACTTTTATAAAAATAATAAGTATTCTATTTCTGGTATAAACCTTCCTCCTTCAGGTTTATTACAGAAGTCTATCACCTGCAATTTATTCTTCTATTCATTTTATATTCGAATGAAGAGACAATAATGAGATACATATAATTTGGTCTATATCATAGCTGTTTAGAGTTAAAAATAAATAAATAAAGCAAGCCTATTTTGCAAATTCAGGATAAAAAGAAAAGGGGGAGGGATTGCCATGTCTTTGTAGAAAAACAGTCTTGTTTCTTTTTTTTTTCACCATTTCTCCTGTCCTGTTAAAATCAACACTTACCTAAGCTTGCTTAAAATCTCTGCAAATGCTGCATTTACTTGTGAAAGGAGCAACAAGTAAAGGACCCAAACTAAAAAATAAAAGAAAATCTAGAGATTTCTAGAGAACCCAATGTGAGGCATTTCAAAGGAAGTCAAGGTGAGGCTGATAAATATTGGATGGATGATTTCCTTATCATTTTTGAAATTTTTTGGGGGGATACACTTCTCAAAGCAATGCCTTTTATACTGCAACTGCTAAAATCCCTAGTCAGTATGGCATTCTGAAAATTATAACATATCACATTTGGACAGGATCCTGCTGGGAATAGTAGCTTTGAAGCATGCAAACTAAGTTAACACTTTTACGATAGATCGGCCGTGTTTTTAACATGTGTACTGCAGGCTGATATTCAGAGGTAATATTGTCACAGAGGAAGGTACGCTTTACTGTGTGTCTGACTAAACTGCCTTTTTTACAATGCTTAAAGTTAAAGGTAAAGGTTCCCCCGCACATGTGTGCTAGTTGTTTCCGACTCTAGGGGCCAGTGCTCATCTCCCTTTCAAAGCCGAAGAGCCAGCGCTTGTCCGAGGATGTCTCCATGGTCATGTGGCAGGCATGACTAGATGCCAAAGGTGCACGGAACGCTGTTACCTTCCCACAATAGTGGTCCCTATTTTTCTACTTGCCTTTTTACGTGCTTTCGAACTGCTAGGTTGGCAGAAGCTGGGACGAGTAACAGGCGCTCACTCTGTTACGCGGCACTTGGGATTCGACCCGCCAAACTGCCGACCATCTGATCGACAAGCTCAGCATCCTAACCCACTGAGCCACTGCTTGTAATCCCTTAATTCAGGGTAGAGTTGGAGTGACTGAATGGAGCTGTGCATTTGATAGCTGGATGCTCTTCTTGACACCATGCAGAGTTTGCAGCAGATTTTTTTTTCTTTGAAATCTAGGAGAGAAACATCTGTCACTATCTGGGATTGAACCCTCAGCCTTCCAAAGTGGGAGGTGAGTGTCTTCACCACTAGGCCACCTTGCCACTCTCAACTGTGTTTCTGACTAAAAATTTGTCAAATCACCAGTTAAAATGTGTATGTCCCTGGAATGAATGAATGAATGACTTTAGTATATTTTTATTTATTTAAGGTAAAGGTAAAGGTTCCCCTGCACATGTGTGCTAGTCGTTTGCAACTCTAGGGGCCGGTGCTCATCTCCTTTTCAAAGCCGAAGAGCCAGCGCTTGTCTGAGGACGTCTCCGTGGTTATGTGGCCGGCATGACTAGATGCTAAAGGTGCACGGAACACTGTTACCTTCCCATCGTAGTTGTCCCTATTTTTCTACTTGCATTTTTAAGTGCTTTCGAACTGCTAGGTTGGCAGAAGCTGGGATGAGTAACAGGCGCTCACTCTGTTACGTGGCCCTTGGGATTCGACCTGCCAAGCTGCCGACCTTCTGATCGACAAGCTCAGCGTCCTAACCCACTGAGCCACCACGTCCCTTGTTTATTTATTTACTGTACAAGTAATTCAAGGCGGCCAACATATGCAACACACCTTCTTCCTCTTATTTTCCTTACAGCAACAACCTTGTGTGGTGGGTTGGGTTGAGAGAGAGCAACTGGCCCAAGGTTGCTGAGCTGGCTTTCACGGCTAAAACTCGCTTTTTTCCACTTTCTAGCCTGGTGCCTTAATCACTAGACCAAACTGGCTTTTTAAATATTTGCATTTCATTGATGCATTTAATTAATGTATACTCAAAAAAATAATCATAGAACTTTTGTGATCCATTTTAAGAAATGGTGGAGCAGAGAGCCTTGGTGGAGCAGTGGGCTAATGCCTCCTTAAGTAACACCAGCTGCCTGCAATTAGTGCAGGTTCGCATCCCACCAGGCTCAAGGTTGACTCAGCCTTCCATCCTTCCGAGGTAGGTAAAATGAGGACCCAGATTGTTGGGGGCAATTAAGCTGACTTTGTAATAATGCCGCTTGGGGTGTGTGTGAAAGCCCTAATAAGCAGGCATATACATAGAATGAAGGCTACTGCTAAGCTTGTAAGCCGCCCTGAGTCTTCGGAGAAGGGCGGGATATAAATGGAATTAAAATAAATAAATAAATAAATAAATATTGTAATACTGGAGCTTTCCTTTTTAAAAATGCTAAGTGAACTCAAATCACATGCTGAAATAATCTCTGCCAAGAATCACTGTATGATTTTGTTTATACCTTTATGAATCCCAAGGCAGAGATAACAGTCGTGGCAGAGAGATGATGTAACTTCCAAATCTTTACCCATTTCAAGAATACTTTGGCCTATAATGAACACCCACTTACTATGCAGTAAAGCTGCAGAGGAAAGTATGTGTTCCTGTGTTAAATCTCTTATAAAAATGTCTATGCCCCTGGAATGGCTGTAAACCTCAGTGAGTTGGCTGCAGTGAGTTGTCCCAAGGTGAGTTAACTGCAGCTAGTCAGCCAGGCTGAGTTGTCCATTGTGAGTCATCCTAAACTCAGATATTGTTGTTGCAGTAAGAGGAGGGATAGGTTTTTTTAAAAACAATTTTATTATATGAAGGATTTTTTAAAAAAAGAATTTTTAAATGTTGTAAGCCACCTGGAAGTCACCTATGTGTGAGTTGATACAGAATTTTTAAACAAACAAACAAACAAACAAACTTCAAATGTCAATTGTAGGTGGATTTTTGGGGGGATCGTCATAACTTCAAAAGAGATGCTGAGCAACCAGTTGTAAGCTGAGGAGTACCGGTATTCTCTGCGAGTGTGATAGAGTAAAAAATACACATTTAAAAGATGGGGGGCGGGGGGAGGAAGCAACCTTCCAAAATATTCCCAGGGCAAAGGGAATTTGGAGAATAGGTGATGAATTTTAGAATTCAAATTGAAAAATCTGCAAATATGGGAAAACAACTTTTGCCAAGGAAGCCTAAACAATTTGCTTTTCCATTCACTTCCATCCTCCAATCCCTCATGCCATAGATCTTATATCCTGAAGCAGAGAAACACTTTGAGTAATATTTGAGTGAAGTGGAATAATCTCCTATGTTGCCTCTCCAGCACAACACTGCTTCCCTTTGAATTCACTTGTAGTGTCTAATTAGACATCTGTTAAAAGTCCATAACAGGAAATTTACTAGAGATATGCCATGGTTTTTGTCAGAATGATTAATGATTCACAGTGTGAAAGTGTCCATGGATGAAGTCTATTATTTCAAACCCACAAAATCAGATTAAGTGGGTCCTTTTCAGCACAAGCTTCACAATTAGAAGAAATAAATCCCATTTAAATGGGCACTCTTATCACAAAAGTCTCCCCCTAGTCTAGAACTTTGGTACATCCTTCTGGTTTTGAACAAAAAAAAATCATACCTACATAAATTGAGTTTTAAAAAGTATAAATTTCAGTCATGCTGGAGTTGTTTGCCATTTATGGAAACCTTGAAGAACACAAGGAAGAATTTGGAGAAAGCACTCCAATTCCCTTTCTTTGGAGTCGTGGTGACACAATGGTTAGAATGCAGTATTGCAGGCTGACTCTGCCTACTGCCAGGCGTTCAATCCTGATGGGCTTGAGATTGACTCAACCTTCCATCCTTCCGATAAAATCAGGAAGCCAGATTGTTCAGGGCAATATGCTGACTCTGTAAACTGCTTGGAGAGGGCTATAAAGCATTATGAAGTGGTATGTACTGTGTCTAAATGCTATTGGTATTACTATTGGAGTTGCCAGGTTTCTTAAGGTGACAACCTCAAGTCCTTCATGTTGGAAATATCAAACATATTGGAATAAATGATTTTTTTCTGAATATTTTGGTTATTCAGTCAGTTCACATTTTCAGTAGGGAATAAGATGTGTCCATGATGACATATTTGGCCTGTTGGCCTACGTTTTGTTTATATGACTTTGTCTACACAGCATCCTTTGAATACTGTAAATATGAGTTTTCACAGCTTTATGTCAGGTCCATAAGTCACAGTCTGCTATATAAAGCTGCAAATTGCATATAATGGTTATCTACAATATCTAAGAAAACTTTAAAAATGTTTGTGACTGACTGTAGTGACATGGACTCAGCCATGCAGTGTTCTTCACAACCAATCCATTGCTTTCTTCTAGGATTTTTTTTCCTTTTATCTTTGTCCCTAGTTTTAGTCTGTAGCCCTGGAATTATTTTATGGTATCCAAGCACTAATTAGCTTTCAAGTTCAAATAAATTAACCAGACATGTTTTTGTTCGTACAACTAATTATACTCAACTGAGAATTACTGTAGCCCTTGAATGGGGCCAAGAATGTGGCTCACACTTCCCTTGAATGTGTGTACAGTTCTTTCATGCATTTGCAATCCTTTTCAGCTTTCTCAACTGAGCATATGAAGATAAGAGAAAATATTCAACTTATCAAGGCAACAGGCTAGTCCCACCTTACACACAAAGCCAATTGGGTGACTTTGGGCTAACCACTTTTTGTCAGGCCTAGGAAGATGGTAATGGCAAGCCACTTCTGAGGGGGGGAAAAATCTGCCCAGAAAATTGCAGGAATTAATCCAGTAGTTAACACTGACAAAGGCATGTACACGCAAATTTATACATATATGTATTTTTATATATTTCAGTTTTCTAGTTAAAGGACAGAGGCTGCTGAGAGAACAAAAACAATGACATTAAGAAAGATGTAGAGCTATAATAACAGAATGCTCCCTTTGAATTCAGACCCAGACACAAGACAGAAACTGCATTGGTCTCTCTCATTGAGGACACATTAGAACTTAGAGGAAGTTTACCTATTCTTATCCTATTCGAATTCTTGGAAACTTTCTTTTTTTGACCACTTTCCTCATGATTCACTTGCTGAAGGTTGTTAGGGACAGTGTTATATTATTTACTATTCTTCCTGAGTTGTCATATCCAATCAACCATAGCAGCAGGAAGAGATCACTCTTGTGGTTACATTTTTATCGGGTGCAGCAGGATCAATTTATTTCTCTTATTCTATTTAACTTCTTCATGAAGCTTTTGGGAGAAACCATCTCAGAGTTTGGGGTAAGGTATCATCAAAAACCAAATGCACAGGTATAATATAGATGGTACCTTGCAACTGTGAGAGGGATTTTGGAGTCCTAGTGGACAATCTCTTATGAGCCAGCAGTGTGCTGCAGCTGCCAAAAAGCCAACACAGTGCTAGGCTGCATTAACAGAGGGTGTTAATCAAGATCATGTCAAGTGTTAATACGACTTTACAATGCCTTGGTAAGGCCACATTTGGAATACTGCATCAGTTTTGGTCACCACGATGTAAAAAAGATGTTGAGACTCTAGAAAGAGTACAGAGAAGAGCAACAAGGATGATCAGGGGATTGGAGGCTAAAACATATAAGGAACGGTTGCTGGAATTGGGTTTGTTGTTGTTAGTTGCGAAGTCATGTCCAACCCATTGTGACCCCATGGACAACGTTCCTCCAGGCCTTCCTGTCCTCTACCATCTTCTGGAGTCTGTTTAAGCTCATGCCTACTACTTCAGTGACTCCATCCAGACACCTAATTCTCTGTCATCCCTTTCTTCTCTTGCCCTCAATCTTTCCCAGTATCAGGTACTTCTCCAGTGAGTCCTTCCTTCTCATTAGGTGGCCAAAGAAATTGAGTTTCAACTTCAGGATCTGGCCTTCTAAAGAGCAGTCAGGGTTGATCTCCTCTAGGACTGACCGGTTTGATCACCTTGCAGTCCAAGGGACTGACAGGAGTCTTCCCCAGCAGCATAGTTCAAAGGTTTCAATTCTTTGGCGCTCAGCCTTTCTTATGGTCCAACTTTCACTGCCATACATTGCAACTGGGAAGACCATAGCATTGACTATATGCACTTTTGTTGACAGGGTGATGTGTCTGCTTTTTAGTGTGCTTTCTAGATTTGCCATAGCTTTTCTCCCCAGGAGCAAATATCTTTTAATTTCTTGGCTGCAGTCCCCATATGCGGTGATCTTGGAGCCCAGGAAAATAAAATCTGTCACTACCTCCAATTCTTCCCCATCTATTTGAAAGGAATTGAGAGGGCCAGATGCCATGATCTTGGTTTTCTTAATGTTCAGTTTCAGCCAAACTTTTGCACTCTCCTTCTGCACTTGCAACAAGAGGCTCTTTAGTTCCTCTTCACTTTCTGCCATTAGAGTGGTATTATCTGCATATCTTAGGTTGTTGATATTTCTCCTGGTAATCTTAATTCCAATGTTTGATTCATCAAGCCCTGCCTTTGTCATGATGTGCTCTGTACATACCAGTAAGTTAAACAGGCAGGGCGACAGTATACAGCCTTGCTGCACTCCTTTCCCAATTTTGAACCAATCAGTGGTTCCATGTCCAGTTCTCACTGTTGCTTCTTGACCTGCATATAGGTTTCTCAAGAGACAAATAAGATGGTCTGGTAATCCCATCTCTTTAAGAACTTGCCACAGTTTGTTGTGATCCACACAATCAAATGCTTTAGCATAGTCAATGAAGCAGAAGTAGATGTTTTTCTGGAACCCCCTAGCTTTCACCATGATCCAGTGTATTTTTGGCAATTTGATCTCTAGTTCCTCTGCCTCTTTGAAATCCTGTCTGTACTTCCGGTAGTTCTTGATCCACATACTGCTGGAGTATAGCTTGTATGATTTTAAGCATAAGTTTACTAGCATGTAAAATGAGTGCAATGGTGCGATAGTTTGAACATTCTTTGGCACTGCCTTTCTTTGGAATTGGAATGTAAACTGATCTTTTCCAATCCTGTGGCCACTGTTGAATTTTCCAAATTTGCGGGCAAATAGAGTGTAACACTTTCACTGCATCATCTTTTAAGATTATGAATAGCTCAGCTGGAATACTGTCACCTCCACTAGCTTTGTTGTTGCTCAGCTTTCCTAAGGCCCATTTCACTTCACATTCTAGGATGTCTGGCTCGAGGTCAGTGACCACCTCATCGTGGTTATCTGGGATGTTAAGCTCGTTCTTGTATAGTTCTTCTGTGTAATTTTGCCACCTCTTCTGAATCTCTTCTGCCTTTGTTAGGTCCCTGCCATTTTGGTCCATTATCATGCCCATTTTTGCATGAAATGTTCCCTTCATCTCTCCAATTTTCTTGAAGAAATCTCTGGTCCTCCCTATTCTATTGTTTTCTTCTATTTCTTTGCACCGTTTATTTAAGAAGGCATTCTTATCTCTTCTAGCTATTCTCTGGAATTCTGCATTCAATTGGGCATATCTTTCTTTTTCTCCCTTGCCTTTCGCTTCCCTCCTTTCCTCAGCTATTTGCAAAGCTTCCTCAGACAGCCATTTTGCTTTCTTGCATTTCTTTTTCTTTGGGATGGTTTTAGTTGCTACTTCTTGTAAAATGTTGTGAACCTCTGTCCGTAGTTCTTCAGGCACTCTGTCTATCAGATCTAATTCCTTAAATCTATTTGTCACCTCTATTGTGTATTCATCAGGTATATGATTTAGTTCATACCTGAGTGGCCTAATGCTTTTCCCTACTTTCTTCAGTTTAAGCCTAAATTTGGTCTGAGCTACCATCAGCTCCTGGTCTTGTTTTTACTGATTGTATAGAGCTTCTCCATCTTTGGCTGCAGAGCACATAGTCAATCTGATTTCTGTGTTGACCGTCTGGTGATGTCCATGTGTAGAGCCGTCTCTTGGGTTTTTGGAAAAGAGTGTTTGGTATGACCATCATATTCTCTTGACAAAATTCTATCAGCCTGTGCCCTGTTTCATTTCGTACTCCAAGGCCAAACCTGCCTGTTATTCCAGTTATATTTTGGCTTCCTACTTTAGCATTCCAATCCCCATGATGATAAGGACATCATTTTTTGGTCTTAGTTCTATAAGGTGCTGTAGGCTTCATAGAACTGGTCAATTTCATCCTCTTCAGCACCAGTGGTTGGGGCATAGACTTGGACTACTATGATATTGAATGGTTTGCCTTGGATTCGAACTGAGATCATTCTGTCATTTTGGGGATTGTATCCCAGTATTGCTTATCCTACTCTTTTATTGACTATGAAGTGTACTCCATTTCTTCTGGGTGATTCTTGCTCACAGTAGTATACCTGATAGTCATCTGAATTAAATTCACCCATTCCTGTCCATTTTAGTTTGCTGATTCCTAAGATGTCAATGTTCAGTCTTGTCATCTCTTGTTTGACCACGTCCAGCTTTCCTTGATTCATGGATCTTACATTCTAGGTTCCTATGGAGAAAAAATCTTTAGAGCATCGGACTTTCCTTTCACCACCAGATACATTCACAGCTGAGTGTCCTTTCAGCTTTGGCCCAGTCGCTTCATTCTTTCTGGCGCTACTAGTACTAGCCTTCTGCTCTTCCCCAGTAGTATACTGGACACTTTCCGACCTGAGGGGCTCATCTTCCAGTGTCATATCTTTTTTCCCCTTTTATTACTGTCCATGGGTTTTTCATGGCAAAGATACTGGAGTGGGTTGCCATTTCCTTCTCCAGTGGATCACGTTTTGTCAGAACTCTCTGCTATGACCTGTCTGTCTTGGGTGGCCCTGCACAGCATAGCTCATAGGTCCATTGAATTACAGAAGCCCGTTCACCATGACAAGGCAGTAATCCATGAAGCGGGAATTGGGTACGTCTAGTTTAATGAAGAGAAGGACGATGGGTGACATGATAGCAGTGTTCCAGTATCTTAGTGGCTGCCACAAAGAAGAAGAAGTCAAACTAGTCTCTAAAGCACAAGAAGCAATGGATGGAAACTAACCAAAGACAGAAGCAAGCTAGAACTAAGGAGAAATTTCCTGATTAATTAGAATTTTCTGTTCTAATTAATCAGTGGAACAACCTGCCTCTAGAAGCTGTGAATGCTCCAACACTGGAAGGTTTTAAGAAGAGATTGGACAGCCATTTGTCTGAAATGGTATAGGGTTTCCTGCCTGAGCAGGGGGGTGGACTAGATGATCTCCAAGTTCCCTTCCAACTTTATTATTATAATATGCTGATAATAGTCATTTATATATTTCTATCTTACTAAATAGGAAATTTGGTACCGAAGATTATTAGAAGGTGTACTAAACCACCAGCTTATTGAATTACGGCTGGTATATCCTCAAAGAGAGTAGACCCACCCTGCTTTTCTTTTTTCTGGACTCACAGCTCTAAGAAGTGGAAGCGATGACTAAGAGAACCTTTGCATTGCTTGGCTGATGTGCCAATTGCATCCTTAATTGGAATAGAGTGTCTTGAGGTCCATCACTCATGTCCTTGTCATCTTTCATCTGGATGAGCACAGTTTGTGCTACATGGAGTTGCCACTGAAATCACCTGGAAAGTTCACCTGATAAAAACAGCCTGCAAGCTTACTGGAATGTCTCACTATATTTCTGTTGTGAGAGCTGTTTTGGCTGTCAATGTGTTTCTGAGTGCTATTCAAGGTGATCGTAACTATCTAAAGCAGTTAAATGCCTCCGGGCTCAGGCTCAGCTAAAGATCACCTTTCCTAGAGAAGCAATTGCTTGCTCAGTCCAGTGACAGTCAGAGAGTTCCTGCTGAGGATTTTTTCCTACAATAACATACAATGGGAGAGACCTAAATAATGCACTTTCTAGTAGAGGCTTCCCCCCTTACAAATAATTTGACACCTGAAGCAATTCTCACAGCTAAAAGTGTGTGTGTGTGTGTGTTTGTGTGGGGAAGGGAGGCATCAAGTCATGAGAACTGCCTGGGTAAATCCCTCCTTTCCCAGTCTTGGCAAAATTGTAGAAGTGGTTTGTCTTTGCTTCCTTCTCTTTCCTAGGGCTGAGAGAAAGAGATCAGCCAGTGGTGGGATTCAAATATGTGACCAACCAGTTCTCTGTTTGGGTGCTGCTTCCAGAAGTCTGTTCTGGGCCTGGGCAGCCAAAAATTAGCTACTGGTTCTGCTGAACTGGTGTGAACCAGCTGAATCCTACCACTGGGACTAGCCCAAGGTCTAGTTTTGTGCTTGAAGTGGGACTAGAACTCATAGTCTCCCAGTTTCTATTCTGGTGCCTTGTTTACTTTTACTTGTGTTGCTTATCTATTACACTTATGTTATTGTTTTCCTGTTAATTATTTTACTATTGAAGAGGTAGCCTGCTTTACATCTCTCTGTCTCTCTCTGTCTCTCTCTCTGTTTCTCTCTGTCTCTCTCTGTCTCTCTCTCTCTGTCTCTCTCTCTCTGTCTCTCTCTCTCTCTCTATCTATATCTATATCTATATCTATCTCTATCTATCTATCTATCTATCTATATCTATATATCTATATCTATATCTATATCTATATCTATATCTATATCTATATCTATATCTATATCTATATATCTATATCTATATCTATATCTATATCTATCTATCTATCTATCTATCTATCTATCTATCTATCTATCTATCTATCTATCTATCTATCTATCTACACAGTATATATATATAGGAAAACAGTCTCATTATTCTAGGGACTTTAAACATTACAAGAAGATTCCTGAAAAATCTCTTAACTCTTTTCTTATACAAGGCACCTAAAACTTTTCAGAAATTACTAGTAATTTTGTAGCATGTCTTTCAACTAAAATAGTATTTAAGAATACCAGCAAAGCATTAGTTTTAATTCTAAGACCACAGTTATCCTGTGGAAGGATGGGCGGCCAATAGATATTACAAATAAATAAAATTTTACAAATAAATTTAACCAAATGTCTATAAGCAATATCAGTGCTGTAAATTGCATCACCCATATATGCAAATGCCATATTGTGAATTGTTTTGTTTCCACATTTTCTCCTTTCCCAACTTCAATCTTTATTTCTTCAAGCTTGAAAAAGGAAGCACAGACATAAGTTTCTAATTGTAATATTTGTTCATCCCCAACCAGTCCATTAATCAGGTAATTAACATAGCAGTCCTTTTTTATGAGAAAAGTGTTTATTGTTGTTGTTGCATAGTCTTTTGTTAGCATTCATTAACTCACTTTGCCAAATGGCTCATTAAGGGCCCTTCAACTATTTTTCCTATGCTCTAAATGAATCTATCTATCTATCTATCTATCTATCTATCTATCTATCTATCTATCTATCTATCTATCTATCTATCTATCTATCTATCTCAGGCAAGACCACAGCAGTAGGAAGGAAGATCATTTGAAACAACTCAAGCTTGAAGACCTTAAATTTACATATGTGTATATGTGTGCATCTGTAAATATGTATAGGTATATGTATATAAATCTGAAGAAGGTTCAGGTCACCCTAAATTTGTGAGAGGTCAGATCGCAGTATGAAGGTGGTGGATGGTGGAGAGAAATATACAAACAAAACCCTGATGGTATTCCCTTGGAGAATAAAAAAAAAATCTAAAATAGTCTGAGTAGTACAGATTGATACCATGGCTCAGTTTATTGCTTACGTGGAATTCAAGAAATTTATCCTTTCTCTTAATGTGAAATAATAATAATAATAATAATAATAATAATAATAATAATAATAATAATAATAATAATAATAATAATAATAATAATAATAACAATAATAACAACAATAACAATAACAACAACTAACCATTATCAAAATTAATATGTTAACCTTAAGTTCCAACAACTTCCAGTTTTCAAGATGATGCTGAAAAGATAGCTGAACTCTCTCCACATTTACTCCAAAACCGCCTGATGAAAAGAGAATTAGGCTCCTGAAATATTAAGAATCAGATAAAAAAGAATTTTACAGACATTGCAGATTGCACGGGATTTCCTGAATTTCATTTTATATTCAACATATTTTTTTCTTTTTTATAACCAGTCACTTTAATTTACCTATTTGTTTGTCTTCTGTTTCACAATATGTTTAAATTATGAAACCATAAAATGAAATTAATGTCTAAATGCAAATACTGAAATTTCCTCACTGGAAATGAACTAACAATCTGTTGACTTAAAGTCCCATTTTTTAAAAACAGCCAAACAGTCAAAGTTACTTTACTTATCAGAGACCCGCACATTTAAAGCAACTTTTGTAAATGAAATTAAGCTTTGCTTTATTTATTTATAGAGCATAACAAGATGATCTGATCTATTCTGATAAGCAGTTGGCAGGAATCCCACATTCATTATCCCTGGGGAATTAACAATTTTGTAGGAAAGCGACTCTATCTAACTTATTAATATTTCACAATAACAACTTAAAAATAAAATAATAAATACTATTCAAACAACATGCTGATGTTAATGGCAACAAACCCAACCCGAGAATTAGAAATGTATGTTTAATCTACAGCATAGTATGCTTGAAGTTCTAGTGTATTCTTGAATCCCCAGGGGAAAGCAAAAATATATTTAATAACCTAGAATTTTAACAACCTAGACAGTGAGAACAATAAATCAGAGGAATGGCTTGCCTTCAGAAGTTGTGGGTGAACTACCACAATGAACTACCAACTCAAATAAACAGTACACAGCAGTCCAATCAAGGAAACCACCAAAAACACTTCCACCAGTAATGACAAGGTAACCAATAGTATATAAAAAGAAAGCAAAACCCACTCTTTTTCTAACACTGATGATGTTATCTAGTTGGTAATAAAACGTCCGCAAGAACAAGAGCACCAAAGAACGCACATTACAAAAGAGCCTGGGGGTGCAGTTTCTCTTGTTATTTTCCCAAATTGGA
Organism: Vipera berus; assembly: GCF_964194415.1. Taxonomy (NCBI): domain Eukaryota; kingdom Metazoa; phylum Chordata; class Lepidosauria; order Squamata; family Viperidae; genus Vipera; species Vipera berus. Next base: position 104,521,524 of record NC_138206.1, read on the forward strand.
ATATGTGTGATCTTGACATGCTCTGTTGGGAGCCAGAAATATGGTAGGGGCCAGAACAAAACAAATGGACAAACAACAAAAATGATTCATTTCCTTAAATGTAAATCAATTCATATTTATGTCCCCTGTATTTATAGCATTGCTATTACAACTTGGTAGCAACATTTCAAGGAGGATTTTGAAGATGCCTTTCGAGAGGACTCCGGGTGAAAGAGGAGAAGAAAAATAAGTCTTGTGGGTTTTCTTTTGCACATGTAACCATTGGATACGAGTCCATTTCTGAATAGCTGGATTTATTTTGTCCTTGAGAACTGGAGATGCAATTTCTATTTTTTTTAATTGAACTGTACAAGAATAGCTGATCTGATTACAGCCAAAGAATATGATGTTCCTGGCTGAAAGACTACCTATGAGGTAGGAACATTCTTTGTCAATTTATTTAAAAGGAAAATAGGGGAGCTCTCTTTGGATATTACGGAGAGTTGAACAACATGTTAACTTAAAACTATCTTTCCCCAAAATCATATAAAACTAAGCAGAAATGATTCTAGGTCCCATTGACCTATGGACAGGTCCCACCTGTCTATAGGTGAGGATCAATACAGGAAATTGCTTTTGAGTAATTCAGTGTGTCTTGTTTGGATTTATTTTACTTGCATTTGAGCCTGACACTCAATAATATTAAAAAGAAACCTATTGTTGCTGGAAGAACAAGATTGGTGTCACCTCTTGGAGCAAAATTATCCTTATGTAGGGTTACCAGTGAGGGACGTGGTGGCTCAGTGGGTTAAGACGCTGAGCTTGTCGATCAGAAGGTTGGCAGTTTGGCGGGTCGAATCCCAAATGCCACATAACAGAGTGAGTGCCTGTTACTCGTCCCAGCTTCTGCCAACCTAGCAGTTCGAAAGCACGTAAAAATGCAAGTAGAAAAATAGGAACCACTATGGTGGGAAAGTAACAGCATTCCGTGTGCCTTTGGCATCTAGTCATGCCGGCCACATGACCACGGAGACGTCCTTGGACAAGCGCTGGCTCTTTGGCTTTGAAACGGAGATGAGCACCGGCCCCTAGAGTTGGAAACAACTAGCACGCATGTGCGGGGGACCTTTACCTTTACCTTAGGGTTACCAGTTATCAGTATGTAGAAATTACAAAGACTGGCCTGGCTTGGGAACAGACTCTTAAATAAGTTGGACTGATTTTCTGCTGGAAGTCACTGTTTTCAATGATAAGATTATAGACAACATATGAGAGACAACTTCATATGTCAGGATGTTTTGAAGAATCATTTGACTTTGTTGCAGCTTAACTTTCCTCCTTTATGAGGAGTTTCATTATGTTTTGCTACTGGGTATATCATGATTCTCTTTTCTTTTTGTTTTTGTGTTGTTGTTTTTTTACAGTTTTTTGTGCTTTGATATTTAGCAGGCTGCTGTGACCATCCTTGCTTGCTTGCTTTTTTGATTTATATTTTTGAGAAGAGAAAGAAAAATTGTTTGTATTCCTCTCTCCGTACTACTGAAGCAGACGTCTGTAAAATCATCCTAGAAAATGCAAGTAATCATAATATTAAAGGTATAATTACCTAAAATGTAACTTTAAAACTAAGAGTCACAAGCTTCTTTTTGATTAGGTCTTGATTAATTTGGTTGTTTTCTTTCAAAATCATGTTTCTTCAGATTTTTTTTTTTTTTTGCTTAGATTATTAGAAAAGTGACCTAAGGTTTGTTTGTTTTTCCCCACCTCATTCAAGTCTGGTTTATTCCTTCCTGCTTCATTTCTTTAAAATGCAAATTAACTTTTCTACTACACCGTTCTTTTTCTCCCTCGGTATGCTTTTATTTGACTCTCATTCATTACCATATATAGATAACTAGACTCCCCCCCCCCGCAATCTGGCAGCCACACAGCCAATCACATACTGTAGACACAGAACAACTATGAGGTCAAAGCAAGGCTGTTTCGTAGCAGAGAAGTGCTCCAGGCACTGAAAATTAAATACACACATGATCAAAGTCATACCATAGAAGTGCTTAAGGTAAGCTGAAAAGAAATTCATTTGAGGGATGCTATTGACAACTGCTTAGAAGGGTATGTGAATTTAATAATGTTAAGCAGAAATGCCTATGCTTTCTTGCAATAAAACCGCATACTTTCACATCTTCTGAAGAACGTATTAAGACCTTCCCTCATGACATGTTCCTACAGAAGAAAAAAAATATCAGTACTGCTTGGGAGACAAACACTCCAATAGATAATGCAGAGTGCTGTTTATATTGCAGAGAGATAGAGGGAGAGTTTACTTACAAGAATTGGGAGATCTGGAAATCTGGTTCCCTTCTCTGGGCTTTTGTTTTTGTTTGTTGTTAGATTTATGCCCAACACTTTCTTTATAAGCTTGATCTGGATAGATAGCTGTCCTTTTCACAGCCCTCAACTCTTTAACACAATATCTATGTGAGATGGTTTGACTGAGAGAGAGTATCTTTTTCAAAGTAACTCAATGGACTAGACGAGTCTGTTTTTCCATATTCTTAGGCAAGGCCTCTTTCTTTCTTTCTTTCTTTCTTTCTTTCTTTCTTTCTTTCTTTCTTTCTTTCTTTCTTTCTTTCTTTCTTTCTTTCTTTCTTTCTTTCTTATCACCCATCACCCTCATAAAGGGACTCTGGGAAGCATACAATAAAATATTGTTTTAAAAAAACAACAACATAAAAGCAGTGTATAAAATGTGAAAGAGGCAAGCAATTTTTAAAATTAGTTAAAAGAAGAGGGGAGAAATTTAAGGTCACTAGCCATCTCATGATTCCATGCTTTCTCTATACCCCAAGCAAGGGTGCAGAACTATTTTTTTCATGCCTTTCTGGAAGGCCATGAGAGTGGGGAGTCTGCCTCAACTCTGGGGGAACATATTCCACAGGGTGAGGGTAATGGAAGACTTTCTTCCTGGACCCCATCAGTTGAAAATCTTTGGCTGATGGGTCCACAACATACCTTCCCTGCCAGGTTGGATGAGGTGATATAATGGGACAAAGATGGTGTTATGCTTCACTGTTTTCATTTAACATGCCTGCCAATGTTCCTATAGGTACACATTCCTGCAAGTTCAGGATATAACTGATTATATTCAATTTAGCTTGATCTGCTGTGGAAATATTTCCTTTATTAACTCAATCAGGAGGTTTGGGAAGTATTATATAAAGGCATAAAGATGTAAATTTGGCACATGTAAATACATGAGTATATTTCAGAAGCAGTGACTTGTTCTTTGACTCACATGGAGTGTCTCATTTTCCAGATATTGGACTGAGACTGGGAAATTAGAACATAGAATAACAAATTTCAATGAAGGAACCTTGGAGGTCTTCTAGCCCAACATCATATACAAGCAGGAGACCCTATAACAGTGATGGCGAACCTTTTAGAGACTGAGTGCCCAAATTGCAATCCAAAACCCACTTATGTATCATCGGGTGCTGGGTAGGCGTGGACCGTTAGGTGGGTGTGGCTGCAGTGATAACGGCAGACTGGGTGGGACTAAAAAGTTGAATCAATCAATTCCAACTTTGCGAGATCTTTTTTTTCCGTGAGAAGTTGAAATTGATAAATTGAACCTTTATTTTTTTCTTGCACACAGCGGCAGAGGCCTAAAGAAAAAAGGTTTTATAAAACCCAGCTGAAGGCCTAGGACTGGGACGATGGTGCATGTGCCCACAGAGAGGGCTTTGCATGCCACCTTTGGCACCCGTGCTATAGGTTCGCCACCAAGGCCCTATAACATTCCAGACAAATGGTTATCCAGTTGTTGTTCCCAACATAGGTCCTAGCCTGGTGCCAAAGCCAATAAAGTTCACCAGACATGAGGAATGGCATTTTCAACTTTTTTTATTGGAATACTCGACCTAAAAGGGTCTCAGTAGCCAAAGGAGCCAAGACTGTGAACAATACACAAACACAAATTTTATACAGTTATGATTAAGGAAGTTAACATCCTAAGAATCACTCATTGGTTCCTTGACACATGTTTCTTTGGATTGGATTCATCTACTTTACCCTCCTTCTGCATGCATTATGTGTGATGCTAATAAGCTTTCTTATCCAAAGGGTTGTGTCTTTTACTATCATAAGAAGCAAGAGGTTACCAAAGTTTGTGTCTATGTGCTTTAGCTAGCATCCTTCTAATGTGTCCTATTAACTTGTAACTTTCTTGTTGCTAGACAGTAGTGTTCCACCATTCTCTTAAAATATCTCTTAGAATAACAGAGTTAGAAGGGAGCCTTGGAGGTCTTCTAGTCCAACCCCCTGCTCAGGCAGAAAACCCTATACCATTTCAGAAAAATAGTTGTAGGATCTCTTCCTAAAGACCTCCAGTTTTGGAGCAGCCAGAACTTCAGGAGGCAGGTTGTTCCATTGGTTAATTGTTCTAACTGTCAGGAAGTTTCTCCTTAGTTCTAGGTTGCTTCTCTCCTTGACTAGTTTCCATCCGTTGCTTATTGTCCTGCCTTCAGGCGCTTTGGAGAATAGCTTGACTCCCTCCTCTTGTGGTGTGGCAACAAGCCCTGAGATACTGGAACAGTGCTATCATGTCAACCCTCGTCCTTCTCTTCATTAAACTAGACCTACCCAATTCCAGCAGCAGTCCCCTGATCATTTTTGTTGCTGGTCTTTGTTACTGGTCTTTTCAGTTGCAACTTTTTGCCTCAGCAATTCCTTTAAAAAACCTTCCTAATTCCAACCTGAGACCTTCACAGTCTCTCCTTGAAAACCTTCAGTAATGGAACACTGACAATTTTTGGAAACACGCCATTCCACAATGACACTCGCTGCCATAGAAACTCACTAGATAACTTTTTACCAGTCTTACTTTCTGTCTTAAACCTTATGAGGTTGCTTTGGGGAGGAGGAATGGAATAAACTGAACCAAAAACAGGTTTGATATTCGATGACCTCCTGGAGGAAACACATAATATCAATCTAATAAGCAAGAAGGAACACAAACAAACACACTGTGACTTTCTGCAACTTGAACTTTTTTTAGCCTCCTCCTTCCCTGATGGGTACAACTGTGACTTTTCCTGCTGAGCATTACCTGTCATTTGGGAGGGTTAACCAAGAAGTGACATAGATCCTGAAATCTAATCTAATCCAGCTAAGGTAGACTCTTAAGTCTGCAGCCTTATTAGTGTCATTTTGAGTACAATGATTCAACATTTCAAATAAAATGAGCCTTGGTGGAGCAGTGGGCTAATGCCTCCTTAAGTAACACCAGCTGCCTGCAATTAGTGCAGGTTCGAGTCCCACCAGGCTCAAGGTTGACTCAGCCTTTCATCCTTCCGAGGTAGGTAAAATGAGGACCCAGATTGTTGGGGGCAATTAAGCTGACTTTGTAATAATGCCTCTTGGGGGCTGTGTGAAAGCCCTAATAAGCAGGCATATACATAGAATGAAGGCTATTGCTAAGCACATTTGATTTGTGCTTAGATTGTAAGCTGCCCTGAATCTTCGGAGAAGGGCGGGATATAAATGGGATTAAAAATAAAATAAAAAAAAAAATAAAAAAATGGGTAAGATCATCAGAGTAGGACTGATTTGCACACCTCTAATGAATTCCATACGTTTGTGTGCAAATAAAATAGAAGTTTTTAAAGCTGCTTGCTCCTTAACAGATCACTGGATAAATGAAGGCACAAATTGGATATTTTAACCCTGTGCAATATTGGTTGTTTCAAGTTCATCAGAAGATTGATTAACAAAAAGTAATTTGGAAGAAGTAGCTGGTAGATTCTCTGGTATGACCTCAAAAACTCCTCATTATATTTGCAGTGATCCAGCAATTCCCTCACTGAACACCATTAAAGATGTATGCTTATGGTACTTTGCTTTTATTAGAGTCATAAAGAGCAAAATAGACTCATAAAGGAAGTTTAACTGGCTACTTTGCAAAAACATATCGTGGCATAAGTTTGAGGTGGGTTCCCCTTAGCTATCCCCTACCTAAGAAATCATTGCCACTCAATCTAGATGAAGAGCAATACATAGTTTGGATGCCTCATTTACCTCCAGAAAACAAGTGTTGTTACCTTATTTTATCTAATTAATGAAAGAATGTGAAAAATAAGGACATAAGTGTTTAACTATGTTTGACTATTCCAGAAGCCTTCTTTTTAAAGTTTGTGTCCACAGGAATGCTGGAAGTTGTAGACCTCGTACATAAGGTTTGCAAAGGCTGCCATGGACCCATTGGAAAAATGAACATTTTTTAAATAATGGACATCCATGCCAACTTACAAAATGTCCTTTCCATTTTCACTGCAGTTTTTATTCAGCTTACATTTTTTTAAAAAAATGTATGAATGGAAGAGGAAGTTTTGAAGACCTATATCATGCATTAAATCTTGGCACAGATCTACATAATTCTAGCTAGCTCTAATTTTGGAGATCATGTGCACTTAAAATGCATTTAGAAAACACCAAAAATATTGCCATCTGTCTATTTCTGGACCTGCAAATCCCAAGCTAAGATTAAAAAATGCAGGGACTCCATTTCTGATATCATCACCATTCTAAAACCAATAAATAAATAAATAAATAAATAAATAAATAAATAAATAAATAAATAAATAAATAAATAAATAAATAAATAAATAAATAAATAACATCAGGCTTACTGAAAAGACAATTTCACAGCTGACAATAACTACCTAATGTGTCACATATGATAAAAATATATGCTTCATACTACAGCATGGGTGTCAAATTCGCTGCATCATGTGACGTGTCACGACATATCGCGACTTTTTTACGTTGCCGGAGTTGGGGTGGGCACAGCCTCCATATGATGCAACCAGCCCATGGGCTGGCAGTTTGACACCCCTGCACTAGAGTACTGAATCTGATCAGATGTGCTACGCCTACCACGTTTTTTAAAAAAAATAAAAAATAAAAAGCAGAATTGTGCGAATAACATATTGCTGCATAAGGAAAATATCTTCTGGAGATCTTATGCTCTACGGAGAGTCAGTAAATTATGTTTTGCTGCTATGTTGACTTAAGCAGAAGTCTTTGAATGCAGAACCTATTTTGCTGACTCTATAACTCAGAGAGTATTCTGTCTCAAACCAATCTTAAGAATAGCAACAGCAACTACAATAATTAAGGCAGACTCTTTGTATTGCTCAGCAGTGATTCTGAATAGAAGTATATTTATTTTTTATTAGTAGAAAACCATCTACTTTTAACCAAGGTCTGGAGCTTCTCTTGGATATGATAGGCAATCACATAAATCACTGAAAATTTTCATTTCAAAACCTATTAAGAGGAGTCCCCACTCAGTGCTAAGGGTCACAAGACAGCCATTAAATGTCTGTGGTTTCACTTTGACATTTATATATCATTTCTGACAGGGAGTTCAGTGCCCTTAAGTGCACCACCTTGAAACAAACCAGTCTTCTTGTTGGGCTGCAACTTGAACTTACTGTAAAAACAAAACCTAAACTCCTGCTTCCTGCTCTTCATTATAAAAGCGAGCACAATTTTATATTGATAGTGACAGATTATAGTTAATTCTGCTGTCCAATGGCAATGATTAAGAAGACAGAGGGATTCCTACTACAAATACTACATGAACGTTCTGTGTCACTGAATAGGAGGAGGCAGAGGAGGAGGAGGGATGAGGCAGAGGAGGAAGAGAAGGGAGGAGGAGCACAGAGGAGGAGGTATGTGTGAAAGACACCAAAAGCAAATAGCTAAAGTTTGACAACAACGGTGAGAATTAGACCAATGTTGCTATAGGGCAGCTTCAGTGGTGGGATTCAGCCAGTTCGCACCACTTCAGCAGAACCGGTAGCTAATTTTTTGTTGCCCAGGCCCAAGCTGGACTTCCGGAAGTGGCATCCACACAGAGAACTGGTTGTTCACATATTTGAATCCCACCACTGGGCAGTTTAGACAATGAGATGATATGGGTCGGGGTTATTTATGGTTTGTCGCACAGTCAACCAGATGTTGAGACCGGATTTGGCATTTTTTGTCCACCTATTGAGTCCTTCCCAAGGATCTGGGATAGGTAGATGTGGATGTTTGATGATGGTACAGATATTGTCACAGGTTGTAAACTGTTCCAAGTAAGTATACCTTTTGCAATTGATTGAGCATGATTTTATCAATGCTGATGGTGTTCAAGAGGTGCTCTGATTGTTTTCGGATTGCACCCAAGGTTACTATTGATACTACCAATGGTTATTTCCAGGATAGCCGAGTCATTATTATGTGTCAGGTACCACTGACATGAACAGAATGAATCTAATGCAGAAAGGTTTCTTTTTTAAGTTATTGGTTCATTGCATAGTCAGCCAGATAGTCAGACTGGGTTTGGCATTTTTGTTCACCTAGTCCTTAGTGAGTCCTTCCAAAGGATTTGGGATAGGCAGATGTTGATGTTTGATGCTGTTAAAGGTATTGTTGCAGGAGGTCAATTTTTCTAAGTAAAGCTGCCTTTTGCAATTGACTGATGGTGTTCAAATGGTGCCCCAGTTGTTTTGGGATTGCACCCAAGATGCCTATTATTATTGGTTTGCTTTCTTTTGCCACAGTCACTCTATTTCTATTTGCAATTCTTTGCATTCCTTCTCTTTTCTTTTGCTGTCTTCAGGTACTGCCACATCCCTATCCAGACTTTTTGGTTTTTCTTATTGACATTTGTTAAATCTGGGGTGTTATATAGCAAGTGCCTATTGTTTTAAATTCTAAAATCCTGGAGTAATTTAGCTTCTTCATTTTTTATAACTTTCTCTATTTTATGGTCCCATCAGTTCTTGCTTGCAGGCAAAATGCTGTTTCTTGAAGATCTTTCAATGCACCATTGTTGCTACTTTGTCATGCCATTGCCTGTAGTCACTCTGTGCAATCTTCTTGCAGCAACTAACCAGATGATCCACTGCTTCTTGTGCTTCTTTACAGAGGTGGCACTTGCCATCTGTTGCTCTCTTCTCAGTTCTGGCTTTGTATACATTTTTTTTCCTCAAGGCTTGACCTTGTGCAGCCAGAATTCTCTGTCTCTTTCTTCAGCTTTCTTGCTCTTAGCTATTGCCAGTTCTTGATATTATCTACTTTGCCAACTATTTTTAATGTATTGTAATACTTTGTCTTCCCATGTTTCTTTTCTATCTTCATTTGGTGTTTATTGAAGGGCAGTTTGGTCTCTCCAGTATTCAGTAAGCCTTCATGGTATGCTAGCTTCAGGATATCTATTTCATTGTCCTTCAGATATTTTTCTAAAGTTTCTTTTTTCTTCAGCTATCTGATGTACTTGCAGCATTCCATGTTCACCTATTTTCCTTGGTAGATAGAGTCTGCCAACATTTCTGTGAGGATGAAGGACATGATTCACTGCCATTATTTTTCTGGTCTTCCTATCCATGGCCTTTAGTTCTGCTTGAGTCCAATCCCCTATTCCAGCTGATGACTGAATTGCCCAGGTGTTTAATTACCTTGATGCTGTTTCCTCCACTGAGTTTGGACTTTAAGATCTTCTTTCCTCTCTTGATGTATTCACTTCTAACCTTTTTCTTGACTTCCGTGTGCTTGATGTTGTCAACCTGAAGGATGCCCAGGTATTTATAATGTTTGTCCTCATTATTGTTATTGTTATTAAAATGATTTATATGTTATTCATTAATTTTATGCTCCAGGCAGCCCACAGTGAGGTACATTGAAATATCCATAAATTAATTATTAAATATTGTAGCAAGCAAGAAGAGAAAGGAGAAAAGGGAAAGGAAAGGATACAGATTATTGCAGAAATCATTTCATAAGATTTTGCAATAAGAACCGTTTTCAGAAATTATTGCAGAAATCATTAAATAAGATTTTTGCAATAAGAACTCTTTTCAGAAATTATTGCAGAAATCATTAATAAAAAATTTGCAATAAGAGCCCTTTGCAGAAAGAGGCATACCATCACTTTTCCTGCCTCAGTATTTGGAGCAGCAGTGCCCTCATAGGAAATAGTGAAAAATGTTTTAAACTACTCACAACTAATAGCCTGATTGAATATACTTTGGAAGGCAGTTTCATGTAAAAAAACAAACAAACTGAAGGTCAGATGGTGGGATGTGGTAGCCAGGTAAATCAACTTTTCTAAAGACTTAGTCCAACATGTGTGTGTTTGTTTGTTGTGTGTGTGTATATATACACATGCATACATACTTATTACATAATACTACATAAATCATGATAACAATTAAAAACTAATTAAATGTGTTAAAAAGGAAAAAGGAGAGAAGGATAACGTTTTGAATGCATCCAAGAAATGTATTTAGGCAATATTTGGTCTTTAACTCTCGTGGGAGCAAAGAAAATTTGGAGTACCCTATGGCTGATAGTAATCTTATGATATAGCAATAGCACTTACCACTTCACAGTGCTTTACAGCCCTCTCTAGGCAGTTTACAGAGTCAGCATATTGTCCCCAACAATCTGGGTCCTCATTTTACCTACCTCAGAAGGATGGAAGGCTGAGTCAACCTTGAGACAGTGAGAATTAAATTGCCAACTGCTGGCAGCTGGAAATCAGCAGAAGTAGCCTGCAGCATTTCATTCTAACCACTGCACTATCATGTCTCTATGCTAGGAGATAGGAGACATATTAATAAACATCTCTCCCTGTGGCTTTGTTTATGATGGGATGTCTTAGTACATTATCCAAGTCCGAGTAGAAATTATAGTGCAACAATAATGCTTCTAATCAGTGGTGGGATTAAAATATGTGAACAACTGGTTCTCTGTGTGGATACCGCTTCCAGAAGTCCATTCTGGGCTTGGGCAACAAAAAAGTAGCTCCTGGTTCTGCCAAAGTGGTGCAAACTGGCTGAATCCCACCACTGCTTCTAATCAGGGGAATCAGGGGCCACATTCATTCATGGAAGATAAATATTTGGTATTTTCTATCAATGCTCGCTGAAAGGCATGTGTTGAATCTAGCCAGAGAAAATGTTCTGTGGTGTCTATTGTTTATAAAAGATTGGCAATAATCAGCTGCAGTCCCCAAATCCTATATTATCCTGGTGCTAAGCTCATACCTTGTTGCCTCCAGTGTCAGGGACTCTCTCCTTCAATGATCTTTTTGCTTAATCATATCATATCCTTTGTATTTGTTATGTCATGGAGAAAGCTGTGGACTTCCAGTTTTTCTCTAATGGATCTTTCCTTCCCAATCACCATTGACTGGAATAAATCCCAAAGAAAGATGGTCAACCAGCACAACACCATGTTGCCCTTCTTCAATCCTCTGACTCAATTCAAACAGATACTATGGTTTATCGTATCAAAGTCTGTTGAGAGATCAAGTAAGGCAAGGATGGATACACCAAAATTATCATCCTACCACATGCCAGAGATCATCCAAAATCATGATCAATGCCATTTCTGTTCCATATCCAGATTTGAAACCTGACTGAAAATAAGCTAGATCACTGGTGTCAAACTCAATCACATCACATGACATATCATAATGTATTGTGACTTTTTTTGCCTTTGAGGAGCCTGGGTGGGTGTGGCCTGCACGTGACACATCCAGCCCATGGGCTGCCAGTTTGATACCCCTGATTTAGATTATCTGCTTCACTGAGAGTCTTCTGAAGCTATTGCACAACCAACTTCTCTATCACCTTTCCCCCAAAGGATAATTGTGTATTGGGTGGAAATTGTACAGTATCAAGGAGTCCAATGATGGCTTCTTGAGAGGTGAATCACTGCTTCCTTAAAAGGTAAAGGAACAATCCCCTTATTCAAAGAAAAAATAACCACTTTTTTTTTTAAATTCCATTTATATCCTGCCCTTCTCTGAAGACTCAGGGCGGCTTACAAACTTAGCAGTAGTCTTCATTCTATGTATATGCCTGCTTATTAGGGCTTTCACACACCCCCAAGCGGCATTATTACAAAGTCAGCTTAATTACCCCCAACAATATGGGTCCTCATTTTACCTACCTCGGAAGGATGGAAGGCTGAGTCAACCTTGAGCCTGGTGGGATGCGAACCTGCACTAATTGCAGGCAGCTGGTATTACTTAAGGAGGCATTAGCCCACTGCTCCACCAAGGCTAAGACCCATTCACCTGATGCCCCTGGGCTGGCTTCACAAGCCAGGAGGGGCATGGATTTAAAATACAGGTGGCTGAGCTCATACAGTCAGCTCCAACAGGTTCAAATTATATGAAAATATTAAAAAGTAATACAAAGGGAGCCAATTCATAATGTTAATTAACCAGATTCCAAAATGATTTTGCCATACCACTATACACTAGCCTTTGATTCAAAATAAATAAATAAATAAATGTATGTGGACATGTGTATGAATGCACCATTTGTTATGAATTTCAACGGTTTCTGATAATTGATTGTTTTCTACAGCTTATCCCTATAGACAATTCTGATATGCAGGTGCTGATTAGTAAAACATTGCAAAAGAGCATTATTAAATATCTGAGTGGATTACATCCTTATGAAATGATGTTTCTAAAATTTATTTTTGAATTTTGACTTTGGAAAATGAAAAAAATGGATCTATGATTAAACATTTTAACAAAAGGCATAACTAGTGTAGGGGGGAGACAACATGTAATCAGGCTAAAATTATCATTTGAATGGACTCATTTTGAGAGGCAATGGTAAAAGGTCAGGTTGGAAGATACGTTTATATGATCACTAAGACTTAACATCAACATGAGGCATATAATCAACTGACCAATATCCATCCAATCACTCTTTGTTACAGACAAACTATTTTCCTGTTGTCATGGAATTCCAATAATGCATGATCTCTCTAAATACCAGAAATTAAAGTTCAAACAAACAAGACATTACTGAAACACACGCACACACTCAAATAAAAAGCATAAAAGATATTTCACTAATCCTGGGTATACAGTAAGCTGTGATTTCTGAGAACATGTCCTATTAAATTACTCTATAATGCTTCCTAAGAATAACTATTTATGGAAAATAAATTTCCATAAATTAAATGAGGAGAAAAGACACACCAATTTTATAACTGCAAGAAAGATTTGCCAAAAATGGACACCCCCCCCACCCCCAAACTACAGATACATATTATTTACACTCAATGAACATAAGCAGATTTTCTGCTATTATCACTACAAGCAAGAATCTATTATTATCTTTCCTGCTGTGATGGTTATTTTTCCCTTTATGGAGCAAAGAAAATGCAAATTCTGCTAAAGGCAGGTATTATACATAAAATCAGGAATCAAGTCTGTGAATTTGGCAGGAAAAAAAGTTAATTGGTTCTCTGCATTTGGCAAATATAATTCACAACATAAATATACCTGTATTATCTAGCCTATATGTTTTACAGAACATAATTATATTTTACTGCTAAAATTCTATACAGGGAAGTAAGTTTCACTGAATCCAAGGGGGCTTTTGAGTTGTATCATCTTGTTCTGGATTGTTGTTGTTAGCTGCGAAGTCGTGTCCGACCCATCGCGACCCTATGGACAACATTCCTCCAGGCCTTCCTGTCCTCTACCATCTTCTGGAGTCCATTTAAGCTCACGCCTACTGCTTCAGTGACTCCATCCAGCCACCTCATTCTCTGTCGTCCCCTTCTTCTATTGCCCTCGATCTTTCCCAGCATTAGGCTCTTCTCCAGTGAGTCCTTCCTTCTCATTAGGTGGCCAAAGTATTTGAGTTTTAGCTTCAGGATCTGGCCTTCTAAAGAGCAGTCAGGATTGATCTCCTCTAGGACTGACCGGTTTGATCGCCTTGCAGTCCAAGGGACTCGCAGGAGTCTTCTCCAGCACCATAGTTCAAAGGCCTCAATTCTTTGGCGCTCAGCCTTTCTTATGGTCCAACTTTCACTGCCATACATTGCAACTGGGAAGACCATAGCCTTGACTATACGCACTTTTGTTGACAGGGTGATGTCTCTGCTTTTTAGTGTGCTGTCTAGATTTGCCATGGCTTTCCTCCCCAGGAGCAAGTGTCTTTTAATTTCTTGGCTACAGTCCCCATCTGCAGTGATCTTGGAGCCCAGGAAAATAAAATCTGTCACTACCTCCATTTCTTCCCCATCTATTTGCCAGGAATTGAGAGGGCCAGATGCCATGATCTTGGTTTTCTTAATGTTAAGTTTCAACCCAACTTTTGCACTCTCCTTCTTCACCCGCAACAAGAGGCTCTTTAGTTCTTCTTCACTTTCTGCCATTAGAGTGGTATCATCTGCGTATCTTAGGTTGTTGATATTTCTTCCGGCAATCTTAATTCCAACTTTTGATTCATCTAGCCCTGCCTTTCTCATGATGTGCTCTGCATATAGGTTAAATAGGCAGGGCGACAGTATACAGCCTTGCCGGACTCCTTTCCCAATTTTGAACCAATCAGTGGTTCCGTGTCCAGTTCTCACTGTTGCTTCTTGACCCGCATATAGGTTTCTCAAGAGACAAATAAGATGGTCTGGTACTCCCATCTCTTTAAGAACTTGCCACAGTTTGTTATGATCCACACAATCAAAGGCTTTAGCATAGTCAATGAAGCAGAAGTAGATGTTTTTCTGGAACTCCCTAGCTTTCTCCATGATCCAGCGTATGTTGGCAATTTGATCTCTAGTTCCTCTGCCTCTTCGAAATCCTGCCTGTACTTCTGGTAGTTCTCGATCCACATACTGCTGAAGTCTAGCTTGTAGGATTTTAAGCATGACTTTACTAGTATGAGAAATGAGTGCAATGGTGCGATAGTTTGAACATTCTTTGGCACTGCCTTTCTTTGGAATTGGAATGTAAACTGATCTTTTCCAATCCTGTGGCCACTGTTGAGTTTTCCAAATTTGCTGGCAAATTGAGTGGCAAATTGTTCTGGATGCTGAGACCCTAAAAAGTGTGCATACAAGAGCAACAAATATGATAAAGGGAATCATCTCCCCCTTGAGCTTCGGATGGCCCCGGACCTCCGGTCCTTTCGCCGCGACCTCAAGACGTTCCTTTTCCATCAGGCTGACCTGGATTGATGATGGGTTTTTAAAAGTTTTATTTTAACTGTGTAATTAATATTTGGGGCTGTTATTTAATTTTTTTCTTAACTTTTGTACTGTTGGTTTTTTATTGTTGTTAGCCGCCCTGACTCCTCTGGGAGATAGGGCGGCATATACCGTAAGTCCCATAATAAAAATAAAATAAAATAAAGGATCTAGAAGCTAAACCATATGATGAATGGTTGAGGGAGTGAGGAAGGTCTAGCCTCTCAAAGAGAAGGATTGGAGGGAACATGATAAGTGTCTTCCAGTATGTGATGGTCTGCCACAGAGAAAAGCAAATGGACTTATTCACCAAAGCACCAGAGGGCAGGACAAGAAATAATGGGTGGATGCTTGTTAAAGAGAGAATCCACCTAGAAGTAAGGCAAAACTTTCTGACAGTGAGAACAGTTAATCAATGGAATAGCCTCCTGGAGTTGGGAGTGTTCCATCACTGGAGGTTTTTAAACATAGAGTGGACAGTCATTTGACTGGGATGATATAAAGTCTCTTGCCTTGAAGAGGGATTTGGACAAGAACAACACTATGGTCCTTTCCAGGCCTCTGATTCTATGGGACTTAGTCCAGTAAGAGAAAAAAAAAACACCTCTGTGATCAACATTTTCCTTTTCTATGACTAGAGAATGATGTACGAAAGAAGAATTGTTATTTTTTTTTCATTCTGTCTCATGATATACATATCTGAGACTTCCAATAATCCAATAGATCCAATTTCTTACTCACCATCTGTTCTGCTGCTATTTAATTTAATTTTAATTTAATTTTAATTTAATAATATTTCTATACCGCCCTTCTCCCGAAGGACTCAGGGCGGTGAACAGGGCAAGAATAAAAATACAGAATTACAAAAGTTAAAAAATGATTAAATACATGCCCACTAAAAAACAATCAATACATATTAAAACCCCAATAAAATGACAATGAAAAACCCCACCAATCCCCCATCAGGCCAGGCCGGCTTGTTCGAACAAGTATGTTTTGAGATCGCGGCGAAAGGAGCGAAGATCGGGCGCCATCCGGAGCTCAACCGGAAGCTGATTCCATAGCTCCGGAGCGCCCACAGAGAAGGATCTCCCCCTGGGGGCCACCAATCGACATTCTCTGATCGGTGGCACCCTGAGGAGGCCCTCTCTGTGGGAACGCACAGGGCGAAGGGAAGTTGATGCCGGCAGCAGGTGTTCCCTAAGGTACTCCAGACCCCTGCCATGTAGGGCTTTAAACACCATTACTAGTACCTTGAATCTCACCCGGAAGACATTAGCTTCATATCCTCTCTCTAGTAAGTATTTAAAGCCACACAACGAGATTTTTAAGTATCTCCCTTGCTGTGGTTCATTCAAAATGTGCACAAAAAATGAAATAGAAGTGACTTGGTTTGTGGGAGGGGCTATGGGGATTTAGGCAGCTGAACTGTTATCATTTTTCTGCTGCTAAAAATAACATTTTCCAACTTTCATATAATCAACTTGTGCCAAAGATAAGTTGTAACAAGCTGAACCATGTTTATGTGAACTACGCTTACCAAGCTCAATGAGAAGAAACAGTTCACAAATATATACAGTTATGAATCATAACAGTTTTCAGAAATGTCTAACTCATTAAGCTTTGGGGGAACAAAATAAATTAATTCCCTTTTTCAGGCTTCAGTGAAAAGCATTTCCACTATGCTTTTGTGTTAGGTTTTAAGATTGTGGCAATTTAGTTTTGCTTTTACAACTATTTTCCTGTTTTAAGCTCCATTATTCTTTCTTTTTTCCATGCACAGTATCACTTCTTGGAACTTTTTAGGCTCAGGACTAAAAAAAACCAACAAAACTGAATATTTTATTTATTATTAATTTATTAGATTTATTTGTCACCCATCACACCTCGAGGCAACACATAATATAAATTTATGAGATATACTTAGCTCCAGTCAGCAGGTTGTGGTTTTTTCCCCCCTCTAAATCAGGTAACAACTGAGTTTGACAATAGACTTTTCATCCTTTACCCTGTTTTTGATTGCAGAGGAACTTCAATATGTCCCTTCAGTGTTGGACATTTTTGTATTGTGTTGGACCAATGCAATGAAGGTAACTTAATTGTAGATGAAAGTTAAACAGAGTTCCATTCATTTGAATAAAACAAGCCAGGTAAGAGAAACACATATCCAGCTTCATCCTAAAGTACAGGTAGTCCTCATTTAGTGACTGAAGATACAACAACACTAAAAAAGTTACTTGTTACCATTTTTCACACTTAGGACCATTGCAGCATCTCCATGGGATGATCACCATGATCAAAATTCAGATGCTTGGCAAATGACTCATATTTACGACAGTTGTAGCATCCTGGGGATAGGTGATCACATTTTGCAACCTTCTGAGAAGCAAAGTCAATGGGAAAACCAGATTCACTTAACATCCATGTTACTAACTTAACAACTGCAGTGATTCACTCAAGAACTGGGGCAAGAAAGCTCGTAAAATGGGATAAACCTCACTTAACAAATGTTTCAAAAATTTTGGGCTCAATTGTGGCCATAAATCGAGGACTACCTATATAGATTTTGACTGGTTGGTGCCATCAGATAACTACACAAGCTTTTTGAAATTTACTTCATTCCAATTTCTTTTTTAATTACTGATCGCCACTTTCTCTTATTGCAACTTATTGGAAAGCCCTGGTTTAAAAAGTTTGATGAATGGGGTTTAATAAACCTTGGAGGCATGACTTCAGCAACTATTACATTTAAGAACATTCACCACTTTGAATGAATAAAGTCTCTTCTATTATTTAAGCTTAAGAAATCATGCAAGCTGACTTAAAAGGTGCCTATCAATTTTCCACTTGCTGACATATTCATAAACACGTATCAAAGTGTGGGTTGTTTTTTTTTGCATGTTTGTGTTTGCTAAATTTTAAATGGCTCTAAGTAACTATGGTTATGTCCAGGAAAATATATCTGATAGAAAGATTTGTTCATGAAATATATTGATTGGTTCACAAACCTTTGTTAATCATTTATATCTACAAAGATAAAACTTGGCTAGCAAAACCCTTGAGATGTTTATCTTAGTGGCTTACAAACCTGTATTAATCATTTATATCTACAGAGATATAACTTAGCTTGGACAACCCTCGGGATATTTTGCTAAACTTGCCAAAACCTATTTCAACCAGGAGGGAGAGAGAGACAGAAGGAAGAAAAAGAAGGAAGAAAGATTAAATTCTGCTTTATAAAAAAATAATCCAGTGGGAGTCTGAAATATGTCACCATATTAAAGGATGAGTTCACAATTATACTAAGACATGATCTTCTTAAAAAGCAAAGTGTCTTGCCTTTCACACTAATCTCACATACACCTTAAACCAAAATCAAATAGTAGACTTAGCATTAGGTTTGAACTAGACCAATATTTTCCCCCATTTCTTCCATTAAATGCTTAAATTTATTTTAGTATGTTTTAGTGACAGTTGTTTTCAAACAAACTGTGATGAACCACATACTGAAATTCAAATGTGGATACTTTATGCAATAAATCTCTAATACTTAAAGGTAAAGTTTCCCCCGCACATGCGTGCTAGTCGTTTCCAACTCTAGGGGTCAGTGCTCATCTCTGTTTCAAAGCCGAAGAGACAGCGCTTGTCCGAGGACGTCTCCGTGGTCATGTGGCTGGCATGACTAGACACCAAAGGAACACGGAATGCTGTTACCTTCCCACCGTAGTGGTCCCTATTTTTCTACTTGCATTTTTACGTGCTTTCGAACTGCTAGGTTGGCAGAAGCTGGGACGAGTACAGGCGCTCACTCTGTTACGCGGCACTCAGGATTCGACCCGCCAAACTGCCGACCTTCTGATCGACAAGCTCACAGCATCCTAACCCACTGAGCCACCGCGTCCCTTAATACTTACTCAGAAGTAAATCCTACTCTATCCAGAGACACTTATATTCCTAAATAGAAAAAAAAAAACTAATCAATTTGCTTTTAGGTATGACATTTCTCCTGATATGGTACAACCCAAATATTATATATTTTTGGTGCCTTCAAGTCAGTGTTGACTCCTGGAAACTGCCTAGACAAATCCCTTCAGTTTTCTTGGCATGGATTTTCAGAAATAGTTTGTCATTGCCTCTTTTCCAAGATGAGAGAGAGAAAGACTGACTTAAGTCACTTGTGCTTTAGGTAAGACTAGAACTCATGGAATCCCAATTTCTAGTCCAGTTCCTTAACTGGTCCTCTTTAAGCTTAAGATTTTTCTGATTAGAGTACAACCAAAAACGATATGCATATTTGCACAAAGTGTGAATTACTCCAGTAAATATATAAAAGTGAAATGATGATAGAGCATAAGAACTGGGACTATTTAGGAACTGTGATATTATGTTTTTATATCAGTATTGGAAACCATAGTCTTATTCTTTTTGAGATGCACCAATATGATGCATCTTTAGCAGCTTTAGTCATGGTTCATGGTCAGTATAATTAAACTACATATTTTTCAATGGTGGATACATTGTTGAGTGGTTTTATTATGTGTTCCTTTTAAAAATGTGGAGGTTATGAAATTTGTATAGCTCAGTAATTTAGGCTGGTTTATATGTATCATTATTATTATTTGCAAGTTATTTGTTTATTTAGCATATATTCTTTTAGCAGATTTGTGTTTTGCGTAATCAAAGAACCCTGCCATCTTAAAGTTTTCACCGTTGACATAAGTAAAAATATTACTTGAATTTCAAGAACAGGGGAAAAGTGAGTGTATTTCATCTGGAAGTGTTGACCCTTTTCTTGAATAGGAGCATTATGTGAATTTGAATCTGATGTGGACTGTCTGCAGTCCAGATTAATACCCACATAAAAGTATTCTTCCAAAGAATCACTAGAAGGGAATCATACAGAAAACATCATAAGTGAATTAAGGACACTTGCATTAATTGTGTGATCAGCTAAAGTCACATGAGCTGTTATAAGATGTTGATGAAGTCAAAATGTTGTGACCTAATAATACAAACCTATGCATACAAATTTAGGACAATGTTATGCATCCCTGTTAGAAATCCTATAGCAATCAATGACATTTGGTCTCCAGTAAATTTGTACATGACTGCTACCTTAATAGATTTATACTGGGTGACAAATGACTTGTATCACAGTTGAGTCAGGGAACATAAGACAACCTACAGACCAGATAGCTTAATATAGCCTTCATTTCCCCATGGATGATGAACACAGAAAAACATTGAATCATTTATCTGTGTCACTGTATTGTTTGTGATAGTTGATTGATGGATTTCACATGCTAATATCTATATCTTTCTCACATTCCCCTGGAGATGCGAAGAATGAATAAAAGAAGAGAAAACTCAGTCGGGGTTTATAAATCACAAAAAGTATATAAAAATGTTTGCATTATCAGCATTCATTGCACTCCATCAATCAGTTCCAAATCTGATAAAAATATAACATTTGTAATTATTGGAGAATTACTACCTGGATACATATATTCTCAGAATGATCTCTGTACATTTGTTATCACTGTCATCAAAGCAAGCTTCCAGTTTGTCCATTTTTTTAGAGAAGAACGATTTACAAAGTTGTTAAAAACTACAGAATCCAAATGTTCCCCATGAAGAGATCACTCCTATGATGCAGAAAGCATGACAGCTGTATATCCCACATCCCCATTTTTTTCTATCTCAATAGAAGGGGAGATAATAAATTAAAAATATCAATTGTTTTCATTGGCAATGAAATAGTAGCATCTCCAAAAGAGACTCACTCCAAGCAAGGGGGAACAATTCAAGCAGAATCTAATAATAATAATAAAGTTGGAAGGGACCTTGGAGGTCATCTAGTCCAACCCCCTGCTCAGGCAGGAAACCTTATACCATTTCAGGCAAATGGCTGTCCAGTCTCTTCTTAAAAACCTCCAGTGTTGGAGCATTCACCACCTCTGGAGGCAGGTTGTTCCACTGGTTAATTGTTCTAACTGTCAGGAAGTCTCTCCTTAGTTCTAGGTTGCTTCTCTCCTTGACTAGTTTCCATCCGTTGCTTCTTGTCTTTCAGGTGCTTTGGAGAATAGCTTGACTCCCTCTTCTTTGTGGTAGCCCCTGAGATATTGGAACACTGCTATCATGTCACCCCTCACCCTTCTCTTCATTAAACTACACATACCCAATTCCAGCAACCGTTCCCTATATGTTTTAGCCTCCAGCCCCCTAATCATCTTTGTTGCTCTTCTCTGTACCCTTTCTAGAGTCTCGACATCTTTTTTTACATCGTGGTGACCAAAACTGGTCAATCTCTCAATCTCCACTTCAAAATGAGTTCAGCCTGTATAAGAAATTAATATATGACAAAAAAGAAACAGTTTTTAGGAAAACCTGTCTGGAAAAGTTGCATATAACCACTAATACATCATTTTTAAAATCCCTATCCAAAGAAATTTAAGTAGAGCATATAGATAAAGTATATAGAAAAGCCTATAAACTGATCTGTATATTTTTATCCATAATGTAAAGACCTTTGGCGGAGTTTGGCTATAGATGTAGGGTGATATAAAACTAAAGTAAAATTATAATTTTTAGATTGTATTAACTTCTGAATTGTAATTTTCAATGCATGATTTTAGTTGCTCTGCATTATGTCATCATTAATATTCTTTTAATAAAGTCTATAACAGAGTGTTTTTTGGCATTTTGTTTTCATTTCTGTTACAAGTTAAATCAAGTCAAACTCCTTCATAATCATTGACCAGCAAGAAATCATCAGAGACACAATAAAACCTAATAACACCAATGACATAATTATCAGTGATAATTCACTGAGAAGGCATTCAACTTGTCATTCAAAATTGAACTACAGCACATTACAGTCTTTCTTAATCTTGCTCAAACTGAAGAAGTCAACAGAGTTTATATATATATATATATATATATATATATATATATATATATATATATATATATATATATATATATATATATATATATATATATATATATATATATATATATATATATATAACTAAATATATAAACAGAAAATCAACCAATGCAAATTAAATTGTTTTCTATTTCAACACATTCCATGTTGGATGAATTGAATGATGGTGCAGCATTTTATTACGTTCCACACTTATGCTAATGCAGAACTATTGTTCTGGCTGAACAGAATTTTAACTTCATCCTCCCAGTTCTAATGAGCTAAGCTAGTCATATAATCAGAACTCTGGCTTTTTCCTTCTTTTTTGAGTTCTTACATTTTAAAGTGGCATGCAGTCCTAGTTTCCTTCCAGAGGCAATTTGTTGCACACGTTGTGGATTTTGTGCAGCCATAACTTGGTTGCCCCTTATAAAAATTTAGCTGCATAGTTGCAGTCAGGCCAAGCTCCACCTAAGTTCTAAACAGAGTTGCTGCTGAACATTAAGCTGAGCTCTCAAGCCAACTCTGGGCAGGAATCAAGCAGAGTTGGGGCTGCTTTGCTTGGCTTGCATTCTTGGCAGTTGGATGTCAGCCCTGCTTATTTCTTGTAACTGATGAAGTTGCCTGCACATCACTTTCCAGTTCCTCATCCAACAGCAGTAAACTCATGCTTACTCACAAGTCCATGAGTTAAGGTCCCATTCTGAATGTAAAGGATGTGAGTGAGGCAATGTGAATCAACCTGGCTAGTTATGGATGTTGGGTCATCCTTGAAAATGCCAATGTGTGGCTAGACTAACCTGCTGTTAGTTTACCAAGCTCTAATACAGATCATTTTCCAAAAACTGTTGTCATAGAGCCAGGTTCAGATGTGGGAGTCCCTGAGAGGTGACTTTGCCTCTGGGATGAGATTGAACATTCCACTGGGTTTCTTGACATGGTTATGACAATCATAACACTTATATAATAATATTTATATCCCCCTTTTTGTGGGAGACTTAAACTAAGCTTGGTTTTTGGTAACGGAGGAACTGTTTTGGCTTGGCACAGCCATGCTAATTAAACAATCCCAATCTTCTGACTTGTGAGGACACTTTCAACTATGCTGCTCTTTCCCTCATCTACAGATGAGACTGTGTATACTTTCCAGTAAGAAGCATGTGATATCCTCACAGGAGCTATGATTTATAATGCTATTTCAGTATAAAGGTAAAGGTTCCCCCCGCACATGCGTGCTAGTCGTTTCTGACTCTAGGGGCTGGTGCTCATCTCCATTTCAAAGCTGAAGAGCCAGTGCTTGTCCGAGGACGTCTCCGTGGTCATGTGGCCGGCATGACTAGACGCCAAAGGCGCACGGAACGCTGTTACCTTCCCACCGTAGTGGACCCTATTTTTCTACTTGCATTTTTACATGCTTTCGAACTGCTAGGTTGGCAGAAGCTGGGGCGAGTAACTGGCACTCACTTTGTTACGTGGCACTCGGGATTCGACCTGCCAAACTGCTGACCATCTGATTGACAAGCTCAGCGTCCTAACCCACTGAGCCACCGCGTCCTTTAATTCCAGTATACTTTGTGGGAAATTAAAAATGTTGGAGGGGGAAAATCAACCTCTAGTAAAAATCATTTTCCAAAACTGTTGAACTTTACAATAGCACCAAGACATATGACCAGGGAGGGAGGAGAAACAACAATCAGTATTAGAATAATGTATCTGTGAGACATGTGCCTAAAGGGCAAGGTGGGAAGCTGATGTGATGGACTACAGTGTAGCTGCATTTTTTCCAGGAAAGAGGGAGCGCATTCCAGAAAGGGTAAGACAAGAGGCAGCCCAGCCCAGAGCTGGATAGGAAACAGAGGAAGACCATAAGGATAGCCACTCCCTAGAATCTTCCTCAGTATATCCATTCAGGTAAGAGTAAAAGGTAAAGGTAAAGGTTCCCCCGCACATGCATGCTAGTGGTTTCCGACTCTAGGGGCCGGTGCACATCTCCGTTTCAAAGCTGAAGAGCCAGTGCTTGTCCAAGGACGTCTCCGTGGTCATGTGGCCAGCATGACTAGATGCCAAAGGGGCACGGAATGCTGTTACCTTCCCACCGTAGTGGTTCCTATTTTTCTACTTGCATTTTTATGTGCTTTCGAACTGCTAGGTTGGCAGAAGCTGGGATGAGTAACAGGCACTCACTCTGTTACGCGGCACTCAGGATTCGACCCGCCAAACTGCCGACCTTCTGATCGACAAGCTCAGCGTCCTAACCCACTGAGCCACCGCGTCCCTTCAGGTAAGTGTAGTAAAGGTTTAATCTGGATAGATTCAATCTATTGTGTGTAAGCAAATAAAGAACTGAAGTTTGGCTTTATTGTTCTATGTCATTTTTGAGCTTAGTTTGACAGTGGCAAAATATATCACTTTTTCTAAGTATAATACAGTATTTTATTGAAATTTAATATTTTTTCAGGCACTGGAATTCCCATTGATAGATGCCCAATACAGTTTTATAGAAAGGCTTATAATTATTTGCTTATTAGTGAAATTTAACAATAAAGGATAAAAAAATGATAATACAAATGGTAGTATAAATAAAATAAAATAAAAACTTATTGAAAGGAGAAATAGTCATGCTGTATTTTATTGCACTAATATATTATTACTATTAGATGTATAATTTTCATAAATTATGAGATTTGCTGTATAAATGTTTCATGTAGGAAAATGTATATGCATATTATTTTGTTATTGAACATCCTGATAACCACAGCCAGCTTAAAACATATGAGCTTTGGAGATGGGGATGGAAAGTGCATCTTTAAAAATAGAAATAAAATAAAATAAAATTTCCTTTGAATGGGCCATATTTATTTTCATATTAGGATGTTTTTTGTGACAATATGCAATTGGATTATAACAACATAGAAGAATATGTGATTGCTTTCTAAGATCTTTTGTTAAAAAAATACATATCCAGTCTAGCTTCACCTAACATGTCTTAGTCTACAATCCAAGATTTAATCAGGCCTAACCCTACTTGGCTTTTCAAGATTGGCATTTAAAGTGTTGAGACCCTGGGTGAATGGAATGACACATGACTAAAGAAATAAAATTCATTATTTCATCCCATGGTGCTATTTCAACTATTTTCTGAAATAGAATAAAATAGAATAGAGCTAAAAGGGACCTTGGAGGTCTTCTAGTTCTGCTCAAGCAGGAGAACCTATACCAGGGGTAGGCAACCTTGGCTCTTTTATGACTCGTGGACTTCAACTCCCAGAATTCCTGAGCATGAGTGGCTCAGGAATTCTGGGAGTTGAAGTCCACGAGTCATAAAAGAGCCAAGATTACCAACCCCTGAACTATACCATTTCAGATAAGTGACTGTCTAGCCTCTTCTTAAAAACCTCCAGTGATGAAGTGCAGGTTGCTTCTCTCTTTGATTAGTTTTCAACCATTGTTTCTTGTCCTGCTCTCTGGTGCTTTGCCTCTTCATTGTGGCAGCCCCTCAAAAACTGAAATATTGCTTAGATTAGATTAGATTATTTTTTCTGTCATGGTAATGCTGTACTAATAACCATAAAGAAATTAACTTAAGGTTTATTCCTTTGGGATACTGATAATTCTAGTGCACACCACAATCTCCCTGCTAATATTAACAAAGAAAACATTTATTATATTAGAAGGTTAAGCACTATGGTTTACACAGTACTGTGTCTGATTAATTATGAATGCTTCCAGTCTAGTAATATGCTTTTTGTGATCTGAATGATAGATAGCATAAATTAACAAACCTTACAATGAAGCATAAGTTAATATTAATACAGCACATTGAGGAACAAAATGGTTTCCATATGACAAATGTAGCAAAACTTTTCTTAGACTTTCAAACACACAGTTCTGGGAATTGTCCTGCCATACACTGGGAAAAGAATGAAATTCAGCACTGACCTGCAGTTTGTTATAAACAAAATTATCTTTCATTAACATATCACAAACATTAAAGGTAAAGGTTCCCCCACACATGCGTGCTAGTCGTTTCCAACTCTAGGGGCCGCTGCTCATCTCTGTTTCAAAGCCAAAGAGCCAGCGCTTGTCCAAGGACGTCTCCGTGGTCATGTGGCCATCATGAC
This sequence comes from Vipera berus, assembly GCF_964194415.1. Classification (NCBI taxonomy): domain Eukaryota; kingdom Metazoa; phylum Chordata; class Lepidosauria; order Squamata; family Viperidae; genus Vipera; species Vipera berus. The sequence goes on from NC_138206.1 coordinate 104,547,603, forward strand.
AAGACGCCAAAGGCGCACGGAGCTGTTACCTTCCCACTGTAGTGGTCCCTATTTTTCTACTTGCATTTTTACGTGCTTTCAAACTGCTAGGTTGGCAGAAGCTGGGACGAGTAACAGGTGTTCACTCTGTTACGCAGCACTCAGGATTTGACCCGCCAAACTGCCGACCTTCTGATCGACAAGCTCAGTGTCCTAACCCACTGAGCCACCGCGTCCCTATCATATTTAAATTAGTTAAGCCACATGGTTTGACTCACTGAATTAAGTAGGACTTAAGTACAACTACATTTTTGGTTTAAGTTGCACCTTTTCTTGCTTTAGGAGGATGCCCCAAAGATGCTTTTTCCAAAAGACAACTGGACTTTGTGTTTTTTTTCAGACAAAGGACTGTGTTGTTGTCGTTTTCAAAAATCAATTGTAAAAACAAAGTCCAGTTGCTTTTTGGAAAAAGCACCTTTGGGACAACAATGACTTGGATGACTGAGAATTTTTATAGACAGTTAAAAGGATGCATTCTTTTGAGGTTGGAGATGCAGTGCCTTTTTTGTAAGAAAAAAGTTGCCAGAACTCAGATCTTGTTAATATTTTATTTTAAAAAAATATATTCACTTCTTAACATAAATTTAATTTATTGTATTTAAGGCAAATGTTCATAGTAAATTTTACACTGAAAACTAAAAAAAGGATTTTCAATTCACCAATGATTTTTTTAAAATAAAGAAATTATTTACCTTTTGCATGTAATCAATCACTGTACACAAACCCACACACATCAGTTGTGTAATGAAACATAACAGTCATCACCCACAGTAAGCACTCAGCATATGACCACATGACCAATCCCAAGCAGTGTCACAAGCCGAGCAGCACCATCACAACCAGCGTGGACAAAGAATGCATGCATTGGACTTGACACACAGGCAGACCGCATGCACCGTTTTAATGATTTTACCACCGACCTGCTACGCTCAACAGGGCGATTCAAGTCCACGTGGACCAAACATCAAATTTTTAAAAGTTACTTTTAAAACTTGGAAAATCTGTCGAAAAAAGGTGCCGGAACTCCGTTCCATTGCGTTCTATGACAAAAAAGCACTGTGGAAATGTATTTGAAGTTTCAGAGTATGTGTTGGGCATTTTATGAAATGACTTATCTGAGAGAGTCACCTATTCACAGAATGACTTCCCTGGCAGATGTAGAGAAGTGGAAAGTAGATATAGAGAAGTACAAAACACTCTTTTTCCTAAAAATGAATGGACTCTGCAGGATGCATTCTATAATACTAGTTATACCTTTGTCACAAGGCAGCTTGAAAATGACACAGATAAATAAATAAGATTCTTTCAATATAGCCTTACCCCGAAGTTGAGTTAGCTTATCTGGTTGTGTTTCCTATCTGGTCAGGCTGGTAAGGCTGAGAAGATGACACATTGCCTTCACATTATAGAGTTTAATGTTCATTGACTTTTCAGGGGCCTGGAGCAAGGAGTTGCAGAATTAAACTCAATTATTGCCTAAATCAGACTATCATAACTAATTAAATAAATAATTGTGTTTAAGGGCACAATTATCTCAGTCTTGTCATAGGAAATTGGCCCTAATGGAAATCAATTTACAATGGTAGGAGTAAAGCTATATCAGTGTTTTAAAAATTGCATGAAAGAAATAAGTATGCAGTCTCCAGTCTTCTCTGACTTTTCTCAATTGATAGGAAAAAATAAAGCAGGATGGGCAAAGTATGGCCCAAGGGTTTTATGTTGATCTAAGATTTGTTTCATGCAGTTCACATTATGTGCATTATCCAAAAATAAGCAGAATTATCGCTTGCTATTTTGTTGCAGCAAAGACATTACAACCGTAAGCTTTATGTGATCTATTAATCTAAAAACTCTTCCTACTTTGCCACACACCCCCCCACTCAAACAGGGCCCCTAGTCACCAAAAATAGCTAATCTCTAGTTGAAAGAATTCTAGAACCATGGGATTGAAAGGCACCTTGGAGGTGTTCTAATCTAGTCCATCCCAAGACAGGAGTCTTCATTACCATTTCAGACAAATGTTTGTCCAATCTTTTCTTCAAAACCTCCAGTGATGGAACATCCAGAATTCTAGGAGGTAAGCTGTTCCATTGATTAATAGTTCTTACTTTATTTTATTCCCCTTTATTTCCAGGTTGAATCTCTCTCTGATGATTTTCCACTTATTGCTTCTTTTTCTACCCTCAGGTGCTATGGAGAATTGCCCTCAATCTTTCCAAGCATTAGGCTTTTCTCCAGTGAGTCCTTCCTTCTCATTAGGTAGCCAAAGTATTTGAGTTTCAACTTCAGGATCTGGCCTTCTAAAGAGCAGTCGGGGTTGATCTCCTCTAAGACTGACCAATTTGATCCCCTTGCAGACCAAGGGACTCACAGGAGTCTTCTCCAGCACCACAGTTCAAAGGCCTCAATTCTTTGGCACTCAGCCTTTCTTATGGTCCAACTTTCACAGTCATCTATATTAAGCTAAAGATACCTAATGCCTGTACCCATTTTTCACAGGGTTTAGCCTCCAGACCCTTTATTGTGTTTGTTGGTGTGTTTTTTTCTATACTCCTTTTATGGTGTGTGTTTTTTAGTATTGTGATGACCAGATATTTAGCCATTCATATAAATGAAGTGAAACTCATATCCAGTCTCTCATCTACCTAGAGATTTTAGAGGAGCACAGTACTGTGGGAAGGAATTAAACTATCTCACCATTCAGTCTCCCTCCATCCATAGAGTCTTCCCACTGTTTACCATGACAAAGGTTAAAAAATTCAATGGGCTCCACATAAAGATTAAAATGTAGCAGGAGGCATCAGCCTATTTAAGTGCACGTTGTCTCTAGGACAGTGATGGCAAACCTTTTAGAGACCGAGTGCCCAAACTGCAACCCAAAACCCACTTATGTATCATTGGGTGCCGGGTGGGCATGGCCCTTTGGGCGGGTGTGGCCAATTGGGTGGGCGTGGCTGCAGTGGTAACAGCAGATTGGGTGGGACTAAAAAGTTCAATCAATTCCAACTTTGGAAGAACTTTTTTTGTCCTGCGAGAAGTTGAAATTGATTGATTGATTGAACCTTTTATTATTTTTTTTGCACACGGCGGTGGAGGCCTAAAGCGAACAGGTTTTATAAAGCTTAGTGAAGGCTAGGACTGGGGCAACGGCGCACATGCCCACAGAGACAGCTCGGCGTGCCACCTGTGGCACCCATGCCATAGGTTCTCCACCACGGCTCTAGAATGTCAGACATCTTCTTAATTAAGTAACAAAAAGTTCTTTTCTCCAACAGATTGCCACTTCCACCTACAATGTTAAATAAGCAGAAAGAGCAGAATGAACAAGAGTGTTCCCTTTTGGAAAACTGGCTAGTTCCCCTTTCTGGGAATCCTTATAGGGCAGGCAGTCTCTCACATGCTTTTGGTAACGTGAGGTTCCCCTATATAGTGGGATTGCTGGATAGGATTCCAATCAGTTGAATGTGTCTTATGCTGGTAGAATAAACCTCACTTCTGATAGGCACTCTTCATTCCTGGCTCAGATATAAACCTGTTATTTTGCTAACAGTATGATAATATTCAACAGCAGTAATATGAATATTTAGCCCCAGATGATCACTTTGAGGAATGTGTACTTTTCTTGGCTTTGATCAAAAAGTACTATAAGGGAGGTAACATACTAGAAATTCATTCTGCATATTTTTCATGATTCTCGTTTAGTTTGGTAGAAAGGAAACTACATTCTCATGTGTGGTAGTTCCTATTTCAGTTTAATTAATTGGCCATGGGTTATGTACCTAAGGGCTGAGGATTCTCCACTGTACAATTACTTCGGATATTGAGCCTCCAACAGAACTTCTCCAGTGGCTATCAAAAGGTTCAGGCATTTATTGAGGCTGCAGAGTGATGAAGAAATGTTTAAAAGGAAGAGGAATCTTCTATCTTCTTGTTACAATAAAATATCAAACATCACAACAAGAAATGTTAAAGGAAACATTAAATCAACCCGAGAATTAGAAGCATCACTCAGAAGGTGAAGGGCTCAGATAAATGAGGGACAAAGTATTCACAATTGTGGAAGAAAACATTTTGACCCTTGTGTACCAAGGGCTCAGAAAATTTATTAAAATGCAGGGCTACTGTTTCCCTTTCAACAGAAACTTTGATACTACTGTACTTTAAACATTAAGAACAGGCAAAATTCTGAAAGCACATTACAGAGGCTTGTCTGTATAGACTGAGTTTTCAGTGAGCCCAAAGTAAGACAGCTAAACAATTAATTGTAATGAAATGATGATCATCCTATTATCTGGGTTCTTTATCTTCTGCTAGGTTTGGTAATCCAGTTCTGGAATTGTTTTGATGTGTTGTCTTTATTCTTAATAGCCTTACAAAGCTTGAGGCAAAATTACCTGAAGAAGCGTATGTTCGTCTATTGTGTCTGTAACAAAGGATGACACATAGTTGGATATAAGAATGAAAGAGGATCTTTTAGTATTGGAGTCTTCTCCTGTGCAATGTTGTTCTGAAAAAAAAAATCACCTAGGTTGTTATTCTTCTTGCAGATATTTATGATTTGTTGCTAGGGTTTTTAGATCTTCACTCTGTTTTATTTTGATGCCCTATTTACTTTAGTTTTAGGTGTGGGGGGGGGTTGAAAATGTCAAGATGAAGTGATCCTCTCTCTGGAAAAAATAATCACTAGATTAAGCATTGAATTCTTTTTCACCTTTTCTCTTATTTTATATTGATATTATTATATTCACTTTTCAATGTATTAATCAGAATAAATTAGTGTAAAATTGCAAGGAAAGAGGCAACAACAAATAAATAATTACAGAAAGATTTCTAAGCAATCACAAACTTTACAAGTTAATTGCAGGTATTCAAAGACACTGCGAAGAGCTAGTAACAATTACATGTTTTCTTAATTGTTTTGTTCAGACCGAACTGATTTACTTTTAGGATGGAAGAGTGTAAAAAGTAATTTGGGGTGGAACTCATAACTTCAGTTCTTAGTGAATTACTTTTTTCTTTTTAAAAAGATGTCAAAATAGTATGTAGAAACCTATAGCTGCTAACATTAAATAAGTCTGTCAACAGAGCTCAAGCTATAAATCTATTGATTTTTATCCAGTAATTAAAACAAACTATCCCCTTTTTATATAGGTTAATTAAAATGCATCAATAGTTTGGCTGTAACACTAATCTCTCCTGCTGTGATGAAATTATTCTTGTGTTATTTTTTTAAAAAACACCTTCCTATAATTCAAACAGTAAATTCATTGAGATGGGGTTTTTTTTGCACCATCTTATTTATTTCAGAAGCTGGCCAAATTAACTTGCAATTTTAAAAACTGCAGTTGCCAACAAAAAAGGCACATAAACTGACAACAGAAAACATAAAAGACAACTACATCACTAGATGTTATAATCTTGTATTCTCCAGGTTAAGCCTTACCATAGTGTGACACATTTTCCCCCAGTTTATATTTTCCATTGACCATTATCTACCAGATATAGAGCTATGCAAATTTACTAAGATGCAGGAGTAGAAATAAGGGCATGGTTTCTTAAATGCACCATGGGCACTGCCTTCTCATAAGTCGAAAGCAAGAAGTATTATCAAATAATGACTGAAAATTTTCAAATTACTACAAGCTTCAGTCGAACCAGAGAGACATGTACATGTAAGCACATCCAGCCACTATATCACAACCAAATATTTAAACATATTCAAAGAATGAAAAATATATACCATTCAAACTTTTGTTGGTAGTCAATAAAAATGATTTTGTTTTGATTTGGAAGCACCCAAACTACATGATATTTTTTTTATTGAAAAGTTTTACAGTACATTTTATTTATAACAAAACAAAACAAAACCCCTCCCAACCCCCTCCCCTCTTCCCAACCCTCTCCGACACCTCCCTCCCTCCCCCTGCCCCCTCCCCGACTTCCCAGAGCTAAATACAAGGTATAAAAGTAGAAACAATCATAATCTACCATATGCAAACAACAATAAACTATTAAATCTATCGCACTTTAACTCTTAGAAAATGACTACAAGCAATATACTGTAAATATCACATCAATACTTATTCAAATGCTAAATGAAACTTTTTAGTCCCATATTTATTCTGGATGTAATCAATCCACTTTTTCCACTCCATAATATAATGTTGTTGCGAATGGTCTTTCAAATACGCTGAGATCTTTGCCATTTCCGCCAGGTTGGAAACTTTTAAAGTCCATTCTTCTATAGTCGGCAGTTCTTCCTTCTTCCAATATTGCCCTACTAAAAGTCTTGCTGCCGTAATTAAGTTCAACATCAACTTAGTGTCCAATGATAATTAATTTACAAAGGTACCTATGCTCTCTTTTTTCTCCAGTTGGTGGATAAGAGTGGCTTCTCTGAGGCTACATGAATCTTTTCTAGATATTTCACTCTACAGTCAATCAGAACAGAGTCCTTTAAAAAGCATCTTCTACAGTATGGCTACAGAATAATAGAGTTGGAAGGGACTTTGGAGGTCTTCTAGTCCAAGGCCCTGCTCAAGCAGGAGACCCATTACCATTTCAGACTGGTAGCTGTTCAGTCTTTTCTTGAAAACCTCTGGTGATGAAGCATCCACAACTTCTGAAGTTAATTGTCCTCACTGTTAGGAAGTTTCTCCTTAATTCTCTCCTTGTTAGTTTCCATCCATTATTTCTTGCCCTGCCTTCTGGTGCTTTGGAAAATAATGTGACCCCCCTCTTCTTTGTGGTAGCCCCTCAAATATTGGAATACTGCTATCATGCCTCCCCTAGTTCTTCTTTTCTCTAGACTGGCCATACCCAGTTCCTGCGACTGTACTTCATATGTTTTTGTCTCCTTTAATCCTTTTAGTTGTGCTTCTTTGCACTTTTTCCAAAGTCTCAATATCTTTTTTGTAATGTATTGACCAAAACTGCATGCAGTATTCCGGGTGTGGTCTTACTAAGGACTTATAAAGTGGTACTAATACTTCACACAATTTTGATTCTATGCCTCTGTTTATACAACTAAGTATTGTATTAGCTTTTGGGGGCTGCTGCCACACATTGCTGACTCGTGTTTAAGTGATCGCCCACTAGGACTCCAAGGTCCCTCTCACACTTACTGTTTTTGAGCCAGGTCTCATCTAATCTATACTTGTACCTTTTTGGATCCTGAGCTTGTCTTCTGGGGTGTTGGCTATTCTTGCCTGCTTAGTGTCAACAGAACTGCCAAGAGAAATATTGTTCTTGCCAATTGAATGAAGCTTTCATTCACAACAAATGATAAATTGTGTTGCCATTTTTATTAAAGGGTTACCTAGAAATGTAGATCTTAATACATTGCATTGTCACTGGATTGTATGAAACTGAGCAGGAGCTCATCAGCCCTCAGATATATTTTAAATTATTTTGACTTCCTCATTTATCTTTGGTTCAGTAGTAGCTATTAGCTGTTTTGTACCAGTCTTCCTCCAAGGAATATGAAGAAACACAGGTATATGTTTCCCCAAAAAGCCATGTTTCTTTTTCTTTATGAATGAAATGAACCAACTACATTATGTAAAATATGTGTACCTTTTTCACAATTTTGACTTGAAATTCTGCATGGCGAAACAATAAGATACGGAAAATAAGATACTATTGTATTATGGATAAACAAGGTCTTGATACACAGATGAAGTTTTAATTCTTTAAACATTTGATGTTGACCATCACATGCAAGTCTATCTGGGTGAGGGGAAAAGTAGGTGGAAGGTGACCACCAAGACCGTTCACCAACTTTTCCCAAGATAATATCTGGTGACAAGGGCTTCTTGTGGAAAGCAGGACTACTTGGAGCAGGGCTTTCCAGGAGTATACCTTTTCTTGATTATAATTCTCCCAGCCATATTGGGACAGAGGGTAACTATGAGGTATAACCTGTACAGATACAGATTAAGTGAAACCTGGCTCAAGAGCAATAACTGAGAGAGGGATCTTGGATCTTGGATAATCACCTAAATATGAGCTAGCAGTGTGCTGCTGCAGCAGCAGCCAAAAAAAGCCAACACAATCCTGGGCTCATTAACAAAGGGATAGAATTGATATCACATGAAGGATTAGTACCACTTTATAAAGCCTTAGTAAAACTACCCTTAGAATACTGCAGCCAGTTTTGGTCACCATATTATTAAAGAAAAAAAAATCTAGAGCAGACATGTCAACATATCGCGACGGCTTGCCATTGCCGGCAATGGGTTGGGTGCAGCTTCCACATGATGCATCTGGCCCATGGGCCGGCAGTTTGACACCCCTGATCTAGAGGCTCTGGAAAGAGTGCAGAAAAGAGCAACAAGGATGATTAGGGGGCTGGAAGCTAAAACACATGAAGAAAGATTACAGGAATTGGGTTTATCTAATCTAGCGGAAAAAAGGACTAGGGGTGACAAGATAGCAGTGTTCCAATATTTGAGGGGTTGCCGCAAAGAAGAGGGCATCGACTTATTTTTCAAAGCACCAGAGGGAAGGACAAGAAACAATGGCTGGAAACTAATCAAGGAGAGAAGCAATCTGGAACTAAGGAGAAACTTCCTAACAGTGAGAACAATTAACCAGTGGAACATCTTGCCTTCAGAAGTTGTGAGTGCTCCATCACTGGAGCTTTTCAGAAGTGACTGGACATCCCCTTGTCTGGAACAGTGTAGGGTCTCCTACTTCAGCAGGAGGTTGGACTAGAAAACCTCAAAGGTCTCTTCCAACTCTATTATTCTGTAGTCATAGAAGGTGCTTTTTAATGAATGAATGAATGAACCTTTATTGTCAAAGTACAACCATGTATACATTGAGATTGGCTGAGCCTCCCTTTGTGCCCCCACCCCCAACTTACAGTGACACAAACCCTCCATCTTATTACACCATGTGAGCTAATTGCACAACACACCAGCCTCACAAGTCAATCATGCATAAAGTTTATAAAATTATATCCCATTCAAAAGCCTAACAGCCCACGGATAAAAGCTGTTCTTCAGCCTTTTGGTACGGCTGACTATACTCCTATATCTCACTTTCTTGTCACCAGGGTGTGAGTCATCCCTGAGAATCTTCCTCACTCTTCCAAGGCAGCAAGCCCTGGCGATGTCATCCAGTGGTGTCAGGGGACAGCCCACAATGTCTTGTCCTGTGCTCACCACCCTCTGTAATGCTTTCCTATCTGCGGCTGTCAGACCAGCATACCAAACCACAATACAGTACGAGAGGACGCTCTCTATAGTAGACCAGTAAAAGAGAGTCATTAGCCATCGTTCTACCCGTTCTTCTGCAAGACCCTGAGAAAGTGAAGTCTCTGTTGGGCCTTTCTGGCCACCTGGGTTGTATTAACTTTCCAGGTATGATCTTTGCAGAGGTAGACTCCCAGAAATTTAAAGGAGGAAACTGTCTCCACACAGTCCTCCCCGATGTAAAGTGGGGCAGGTTCCTCCTTTTTCCTCCTGAAGTCTAGCACTATCTCTTTCATCTTGCCAATGTTCAGGTGCAAGTTTTTGTTATAACACCATATGGATAGTTTTTGTACCTCCGCCCTGTATGCTGTCTCATCCCCACCTGTAATAAGACCCACCATGGTAGTATCATCTGCGAACTTAATTATCGCAGTAGATGGGTCGGATGTTACACAGTCATATGTGTACAAAGAGTTCAGATAGGGGCTAAGCACACAGCCCTGTGGTGAGCCGGTGCAAAGCTTCAGGGGGGTGGACAAAGCAGACCCGACCCTCACTGTTTGTAACCGGTCCCTGAGAAAGTCTTGAATCCAATCGCAGATGGAGGGGGAAAATTTCAAGTCAGTCAGCTTCTCAATGAGAGTGCTCGGCAAAATGGTGTTGAAAGCTGAGCTATAATCAACAAAAAGCATCCTGACATAGCTTCCAGGTTTCTCAAGATGACTTGCTACAGAGTGTAAAGCAGTAGTTATGGCATCGTCTGTCGACCTTATTCCCCTGTAGGCAAATTGATGTTTATCGAAATGTAGTGGGAGGCATGTCCTGAGATGTTGGAGAACCAGTCTTTCGAGGCATTTCATGACTACAGACATTAATGCAACAGGTCTGTAGTCATTTAGGCACTCAACTGCAGTTTTCTTGGGGACTGGGACAATGGTAGCTGCTTTCAAGCTAAAATCCAGCATTACAATACATATAATAAATTCATCTAATATTTCCATTCTCATAATGAGAGGCATGACATGGGTGTGTCTACTGATTCTCCACATTGATAAATGAAACATTTTGCTATCTACACCTGATATTTATAAAAATCAGAAAATTAGAAAAAATACTAGCACCCCACCAGGCAAAGCAGGAGGCTGATTCAGGTGGCAGATGCATGGGCACACATGGAAAGGCAGTAAATTATTGTCGGTCAATGTCAGTTTCTTGAAGAAAGAGTGTTGTTAGCCTATTTGGTCCAGTTGATGCAAATAGGTTGTTAAATAAAAAAAAAATCCCCCATGTTCCTCCTGTTTCTCTTGCTTCTCCTTGCACTTGGCTTTGCTTAAGTTCTCAAGATTGCTGTCCAATTCCAGATGACAACTGGGAATGTTAACTGACTTCGCAGCAGAAAGATAGCAGTGGGTGCCCAAGCAACATTCCCCAGGGTTTGTGCATCTGATTTTTGAATGGTGGGGGTGTGTGGATTGATGATAAAAGCAGTTCTCAAGGAAGAGAGGTTAGGAATGTAGAAAGATAATGGTGTTTGTAATGCCAGTTACATAATAATGAACATACTGGGAGCTTTTTACAGAGCTTACAAGAAAGTGTGTAGAAGTCTTTGTTGAAAAAGTATCTCCTCTAGTCATACTTATTAGAAACACAAAAGCAAAGCAATTGCAGCAAAGCAAAACAGAGGTTTTAGCAAGCAGATTAATTATCAAATTGCAAAGAAGATTGTTTTATGTGAATAAGAACTAAGGCTATGTTAGTCAAATTTATCTCCTGTTACACGTTGCTGACATGTAGCTTATAATCATGATGACAGCTTGAGTCAAGGTTTACATCTGATTTATTCTGTTCTCATTAAACATAACTTGAAACTAAGTCCCACTGTGTTCAGTGGGGATTACTCCTTGAGATCTACTTAGGGGAAAAGCTTCAGGCAATTCATCTTAACATTAGGTCTGCTTTGAGTTTTAATTGGCTTCCCAAAGCTATCTGGTTGGCTAATGAGGTAACAAGACAATAAATACATCCTAGACTTCATAAGTGCTATAGTTCAAAAGAATTTTCATTGATCTGGATCTAGGAAATGCATGCATGCATTCCTACATTCCATAACACATACATTCCACAAGAGCTACCATCAAAGCAATGAATCCGTAGATTAGTTTTATTTTGTTTTTTTCCATTTTATAATGAGAAAACCATTGAATTAACAAAATTGCTCTGCTTCTTATGCTTTCTTTTTCTCCTGGCATTCAGAACATTTGCTTTCCCTCCCTTTAACAAAATAAGGAAATTTATCTCAATCTGCTGCATTTCTATTGTTTGCTGACAATCTTTTATTTTTAATGCATTGTTTGCACTAGCTTTTCTTTTGCATATGGAGTGCACCCTCTTCAGATGTGAACTGATTTGCTGCTATGTTGAGGCAGTACTCAACCTAGGAATACAACTGAGCCCCAAATTTTTGTTGCCAAGCAAGACAGTTATTAAGTGAATTTTGCCTCATTCTACGAGCTTTCTTGCTAGTTAAGTGAATCATTGCAGTTGTTAATAATATAGTTGTTAAGTGAACCTGGCTTCCCCATTGGTTTGCTTATCAGGAGGTAATCTCCTGGGATGCTGCAACCAGAAATAAAAATGTGCAAGTTGCCAAGCATCAGAATTTTGATCACATGATCACAGTGACGCTGCGACGAATGCAAGTGTGAAAAAGGGTCATAAGTCACTTTATTTTCTGTGCCTTTATAGCTTCAAATGGTTATTAAACAAATGGCTGTAAATCAAGGACTATTGTACCATCTTTTGTTCGCAGGTGGCCAGACAGGAGCTTTGGTTGCTCTTAAACATACTAGACAAAACTGATATAATGAAATGGATTAATACAGCAAAAATGATGGGCCATAAAGATTGGGAATAAATGAGAGAGGTAACAGATGTATGTTTGTTACAAATTGTTGTTGTTGTTAGCTGTGAAGTCGTGTCTGACCCATCGCGACCCCATGGACAACGTTCCTCCAGGCCTTCCTGTCCTCTACCATCTTCTGGAGTCCATTTAGGCTCACGCCTACTGCTTCAGTGACTCCATCCAGCCACCTCATTCTCTGTCGTCCCCTTCTTCTCTTGCCCTCAATCTTCCCAAGCATTAGGCTCTTCTCCAGCGAGTCCTTCCTTCTCATTAGGTGGCCAAAGTATTTGAGTTTTAGCTTCAGGATCTGGCCTTCTAAAGAGCAGTCAGGGTTGATCTCCTCTAGGACTGACCAGTTTGATCGCCTTGCAGTCCAAGGGACTCGCAGGAGTCTTCTCCAGCACCAGAGTTCAAAGGCCTCAATTCTTTGGCGCTCAGCCTTTCTTATGGTCCAACTTTCACTGCCATACATTGCAACTGGGAAGACCATAGCCTTGACTATATGCACTTTCGTTGACAGGGTGATGTCTCTGCTTTTTAGTGTGCTGTCTAGATTTGCCATGGCTTTCCTCCCCAGGAGCAAGCGTCTTTTAATTTCTTGGCTACAGTCCCCATCTGCGGTGATCTTGGAGCCCAGGAAAATAAAACCTGTCACTACCTCCATTTCTTCCCCATCTACTGTATTTGCCAGGATTGTTACAAAGTATGTTACAAATACTTTGGGGAAAACAACAGGGATTCAGGAAGTAGAGAATGTTTGGAGTGCAAGTATATCCACTTCCCTCCCCACTCCTTCCCAATGTGCAAAAATAGCACGTGTCATATAACTAGGGTGCCAGGTAGAACAAAACAGGCTGAATATTAAAATTGCTTCCTATATTAAAATACGGAGCCTGGGATTAGAAAAACCACAGTTCCTGCTGTCTTCTCACAGAGACAGAGCAAAGTTCCATGATGATTATGGGTCCAGTATTTCAGAATATCAGAAATCCTGACTGCATAAAGTTCAGCTGAATTTCAACATCTTTACTGCAGACTTTCTTTTTTAGTTCAGAATAGTCTGGAAAGAAGGGATGAGATTATAGATTGTTCCCATTCCTGATATGCATATAGAATTTTGGACTATCAGATTTCCAAAAGCAGCTTAAAATATCAGTATTTCTTGTGTGATTTTGTCCCCTAAATTCAGAGTATATACTTTTTTTTTACAAATAAATAGCTGGTTTCAACTTTTGTTTTATAGTGCAGAAGAGAACATTAAGGTAAACTGCAATCTTTTCATGAAAAGGATTGACATTTCTTTCATCTTTATTAAAGATTTTTCAAAAGGAAGGTAAAAATTAATACAAACTAATGTAAAGTAAGAAAATAAAAAGAATGAAAGCACAGAGAAAGCTAAAAGTACAAGAAAGGGCAAAAGGAAAAAAACAGAAAATGAAAATGAAAGATAAAAAGAAGTCCATAAGTATTATCATTTGTACATGATTCTATTTTAAACTCAGTTTTACTGTTCAAAACCATAAACTCTTTTGTCTTCTGTAAATCTAATAATTATAAATAAGAAACCCACTGACAACTCTATCCCTCTGCCACTAGTACTTGTCTCAATCTTATTTTACATTCCCCTTACAAAAGTCTAATACCTCTCAATATTAGCCATTTGTATTTGCCTATTATTTGTTGTCTATAAAATGCTTCTTTTGCTGAGGGCCAAAAAAAAATGTTTTGGGGCATAGCCTAGATTTATATCTGTTTTAATTTCTCAATATGGCACATCTACCATAATTATTTTAAAAATCTGCAGCAATTTTGATTTTCTAGTACCATAAACATGCATGCCACTCAAGTCTCAGCTCATACTGTATCCTTCTATTTCTTCTATTTCTCTCCTTTTATTTTTCAGTAACATCCATTCTTTCACTCGACCAACCACCAAGCTGAAAAATACAATTTCAAATCAGGAAAAACCACTCCTCCTCTTTCCTTTGCATGTCAAAACACCTTATATTTAACTTTATATCATTTTTTCCCCTGCCACACAAATTTAGATATATCCTTCTGCCACTGTTTAAATGGTGTATCACTTGTCAAAACAGATATTGTCTGAAACAAAAACAAAAGCAAACTTTATTCTAGGCAAGACATTCATTTTTATGAATGTCTTGCCTAGAGATTTTCCCGATCAATGGTAGTTGTAGTTTTTTTTCTCATATTAAGGCTGCGAAGCTGGTTATTTTTATTTGCTTTTCGCCTAGGATTCATATCTCTGCTTTTAATATCGTTTATTTTTGTGGCATGTTTTATGTGTGTGCCATCCAGAAATTCCTTTGATGAGAAGAGCACCAATATAAATTTGATTAAAAATAATACAAAAATAAGCATGACTTTTTAAACTTCCTTCCATATTTTATCATAGTTATTTTGAAATAATGTATAGTTCATAGTTGTCATAGTGTTGCCCAGATATCGTACCTTCTTTTCAACCTTCAAACCCATTTCATTCATCGTTTCTACTCGATCTTATATTTTCATATTTTTTGTTAAGATGTTTATCTTCATTCATTCATTCATCTTGAAACCTGTTAGTGCACCAAATTCTTTTAATTTCCCCATTAATGTTTCAGTTCCCATTAACAGATCTTCCAAATCATCTCCAAAAGCCCTTAACTTTTAAATTTCTTTTTCGATCGTCTCTCATTTTCTTATATCTGTATGAGTATTTTGAGAGCCAGAATAAACAAGAGAGCAGTTAGTGGACACTCTCTCTTTTCTTTTTTGTATCTCAGTGGGTTGTTTTTTGTTTGTTTTAAGATCTCCATTAACAATTTGTGCTTTCTCTGAAGTGTAATATCAGTTTGGCAAAATTCTCTTCAGTAGGCTCTTTATGTTTAGTCTAAGGGAGAGAAGGGCTAAGGATGATATGGTAGCAGTCTTAACAGTACTTCAATGCTGTTACAGAGAAGAAGGGGTCAACCCATTCTCCAAAGCACCAGAGGGCAGGACAAGAAGTAACAGATGGAAGATCATTAAAGAGAGATTCAGCTTAGAACTAAGGATAAATTTCCTGAAAGTGAGAAGAATTAATTAGTGTAACAGCTTTCCCCTGGAAATTGTAGGTGCTCCATCACTGGAGATTTTCAGGAAGAGACTTTGTCCAGAATGATATAGGATCTCCTACCATAGGCAGAAAGTTTTACTAGAAGACTTCCAAGGTCCCTTCCAGTCTTATTATTATTTGATGTTCTGTGGTGTGTCTTTTCATAATCTGTCACTGTTCCTTAGAACAGGGGTGTCAAACTCAATTTCATTGAGGGCCGCATCAGCATTGCGGTTGCCCTCAGGGGGCCGGGTGGGTATGGCCTGGGTGCGTGTGGCCTACTGGGTGGGCATGGCTAGAGTGCGTATGGCCTACTGGGTGGGTGTGGCCAGCTCTACATGGTTCGCATCAAGGGTGCCTATGGGGGCCTGGGCAGGAGTGGGACAGATCTGAGGGTCTCTGGCAGAAGGAGGGTCTCTGGGCCAGGGCCAAGGCAGTGGGGGCTGTTCCCTCACTGTTTCCAGGATGGCTTCGCGGGCCACCTGAAACCACTTCACGGGCCGGATCTGGCCCCCGGGCCTTGTGTTTGACATGTCTGCCTTAGAATATTTAGTTTCTTTAGACATTTATCTATTTTCTCTAGAGAGAGTTATACATTGTAGATGCTGAAATAATATTGATGAAATGCTTTATGTATGAACACATTATCCATTAATACAGTATCTCCCTCATGTAATTTCAACATTTCTTTTTTCCTGTTGTAATGCCAACCAATTCCCTGGTTTGTTTGCAAACTAAGATTTTAGTTTTTGCTTTACGTAGTTCATTTTTATTTCCATTTCTTTTAATTAACTTAGATAGCCATCACTGAAAAAGTTTAATTGGTTGAGAAATACTGTATCTCCTTTGGAAATTTCTTTAATTCATCATCTTTTTTTCTTTATCTCATCCAAAATAGCTTTCATTTTCTCTTGATTTCTTTCAGTTCACTATTATTTTATTGTATAAAATAACCTGTAATGAAAGCTTTGCTTGTATCCCAAACTGCTTTTAAATCAATAGCTTTATCTAAATTATTTTTTTTTTGTTAAAGGTTACTATTAAAATCTAGTTACGTGCCTATTATATCAGGAGTATTAATACTGAATAAATGGCAAGAATATTAATTTACTGATAAAGGGGAAGAATTGGATTTCGATTAGCTGTATCATTTAAATAAACACACCACAATCTATTGAGTATTGTTTTTATACATAGACATCCACACACCAGACATTTAACCAAACAATCACTGTTTATTTTTTATTTTATTTTTTTTTGGGGGTGGGGAAGGGATCATATTAAAAATGTAATTTGATGCATATAAATATTTCAAAAACAGGTAATTACAACTTCATCACTGGAAAGTCTGGTATAAGCACACCCCTAAAATGCAATCACAATTTATTAATTTATTTTATTTATTAAAAGTATGGAAATATACACTGTAGAGTGGAATTTTCCAAGGTCAGGGACTGTTCTTTAGACCAGCCAAAGATATTTTAGGATATTACTGAAAGCTAATGATGTGACATATTTGGACTAAAATGGGGGATTTATCCATCGTTAGGGAGAAAAATTATAAGTGGTGTATGTAGCAAGAAGTCTCTGGGAGGCAAACTGCTTCTATCCCCAACTCTTTCCCCCCCCAAAAAAAGGAGAAAAAACACCTCTAGATCTCACCAAATGGCTGAAGGTTCTGCCACCAAAATTCTAAAGCAAGTGGCTGTTTTGCTTTGTGAATGGAAATGGCCATTTTGCTGCCAAATTTAATAGTAATCTTAAGATGCCATGGACCCGTGTATAGTCCAAGAGGCTACAGGTTGACTATCTCTATGGAGCTCCTTTAGTTTATTGTCCACTAGGAACATTGGAGAATGAGACGAGGGATCTCTGCATTGCAGCCTTCTCTTTGATTCCATTCTTTTCTCCCTTGATTGGAAGACTAGCATCATTTCCTTACTAATGACTTATAGTACCTTCTGGAATTATTTAACCTTGTTCTGAAATAATGGAGTAATGAGAACAGCATCAAGCTATGAAGATTTATTTTTATTAGGACTGTCATAGTGCTTCTAACTTGCCTAAGTTGCGAGGGTGGGGGAGGGAAAAGCTTGGGATCCACAGGTGTTCTCTATTAGTGTGAGAGCAAGGCCGCTGAAGAGATGTTTTGGAGAATCAAAGTTTTCTTATCATAACAAATGCTGGAAGATTAATTGGACAATGTGACCTGAACTGTAAGAGATGGGAGGGAAAGTTTGACTCTTAATTATCTGTTTCCTGCCGTATCGGCAGAGCTGGATTTGCTGGATTTTCTTCTATCGTACCAATATGCTATGTCTAATAAGTTTACATTAGAGATCTCCATGTCTCCGATGTTTTACTTTGTTGGCCTTTTCAGCTGGAACTTGACAAACAGATTTCAATAGGATCTCAGCCATGACTGGTTGGTACTAGAAGACCCCCATAAGTCTTTTTAAATCTACTTCATAAATGGGTAAATAGCGCAATGTACTTAGGATTTATACCAGACTTCTTACAGTGAAAATATCACTTTACTTCTTTCTCTCTTTATGAGCATAATGAGTGTAGAGGCATATGTCTATATCCCTCTGCCTCTTTCTCTGTGTTTTCTTTATCATAGCAAGTAACTTTTTGAACACATTTTACTCCTCTTTTGCATTTTAATACCTGTGTTTTGAGAATATTAATGGGTTTAGCAGATATGTTTTTACTAAAACTGAAACCACTAAACAACTACAAGATTCCAATCAAGGCTACCTTTGAAATTTCCCTATAGGCATAATATGCTAGGTGTATTTATGTGCTTTTTGAATATTTTCTCTTTCTAATGCTTATCTTAAAATAGTTTTCCTTGGCTATGTCATTTGCCCTTTGCCCTTATACTGAATTAGATACACGTAACATCAAATTATGTACTCCTGGTTTTGTACAAGAGCAGGCTGTTTAATGACATGCCACAGCGCTTTCGTGGCTATTTCAGATATTATTTCAACATTTTAAATAGGTTCCTCCAAAGTGTATTGGGTAAATCACCCACTGAACCTGAATGACTTAATCATTTCTTATTCTTCCTTACTTCTTAATAATCCGGGTCCATGAAGCATAACAGACAAATTGAGTAAAAAGGCAGCTTCTTATACCACAACAGACAATGAATAGGTTTCATCTGCAGTATCTGAAGGAAGGAACGCTGTCCACAAAGAGCTTCTGACAGTGTCCAGTTTACTAATGTGCACCACTACTGAATATATCCTAATTTCATGGGTTTTTAGCCTGTCTTTATGCTGAACTGATGAACTTTAGGAGAACTATGGAGTCTGTGAATCTTTTCCCTAGATGCACATATTTTTCTGTCATTAGATATAGTGCTGTTGCCAAAGGTTTGTTTGTAGTAATGCCACTTTAAATTTCTTGGCAATTCTTTTATGCTGAGGTGGTGATGATGATGATGATGATGATGATGATGATGATGGCGACAGTTGTGGTGGTGGTGATGAAGATAGATATATATGCTTAAAAGTTTCAGTAAGCATCCACAAATGGCCATGTTTTGGGCTGTATGAAAAGTGGCATTTCCTTTAAAATGAACTGAGTTAAACCTGTACAAAGGTTGCTAGCTTCAGCATTGCTTCCCAGGTATCCACTCGGCTTCCTGGGCAATTTCTTCCCCCTACACAGATATTGCCTGTATCAACATACAGATATTACCTATGTACTAGTTTTCCCACATGTATGTTGTGTTCCGGATTATTGATTGCAGTTTATAAGAGATTACATTTTTTTCTAATAAACTCCCTTCCTTCCTTCCTTCCTTCCTTCCTTCCTTCCTTCCTTCCTTCCTTCCTTCCTTCCTTCCTTCCTTCCTTCCTTTTGAAAACAAACTTTTTCAACCAATCAAGTATCACTGTGTGTGTATAAATAAAAATACACACTAAACATAGATGTCTATTTCCTTTGCCCCCCTCCCCCCGGTACTTGTAGAAAATATGCATGGTGTGAGTGAAACTTAAATTTGCCAGATAATATAGATATTCAGTTTCTTGAATTCCAATAATTTAGAAATGTGAAAGAATTAATGCTTAATCCATTAACAAATGTAACCAAAACTCATTTGGGATATAAGATCTACTCTTCCTTTTCTACAAAGAAACTCTAGGTTAGGGTTAATTATAGAGCTCACTACCACAGTAAGTATAATCTCATATATTTGCATTATTTATAGTAATATTGCATGATTTTTTCCCCTGAGTCAGAAAGAAGAATTAAGTGGGTGTAGAAAAATCAAATAAAAGAAATAACTTTGATCCATCAAATAGCTTATCTATCAAAGTTATTTGATGGAAATGTTTGAGGAAAGGAAATGCTTTGAACATAGCATGTAAATTTCTTGTGATTTAAAGTGCAAAATAAAGATGATGAGCTAAAATAATTGAACAAATGGAAGGTACAGAAAAACAAGCCATCATACTGCTTGGCTGAGTCACATAGTTGAAGGTCATATTTTCACAGAAAATAAATTCCTTACTGAAAGAGAAATGAAAGTTGACAGAAATTACCAGAGAAACTTGGCTACATCTTAAAATTTGGAGAATGACTGCTGAATTAAAATGAAAGTTATAATAAAATAAGATTGTGAAGTAGATCTTCATTTACAGATCTAAAACTGATTTAATGGATTGTATTAGTGTGTTCATTAATTTGAGTAATACCAGCAAAACAAAATCATGCCTCCTAGTGAAGCTTACACCTCCTTTTGAAATGTCAGATTATATCATGAGCGATAATCAAGGGTATACTTCATTTCCAGGCAGATAAATTGGCCTAAATGAAAAATACATAATTATATTTTGGGTCAAAGGTTGTATCTGGCACTATTGCCACTTTTTGGAATTCCAAAAACTGGGTTAGACCAGGATAAAAAAAATGCTTAATTTAACTGAATACAAATTAATTAAACCTAGATTACAATAATTTCATATAGTTAACATGATGATGCCATATATACATAACTCCTTCCTTCGGTTTTGTTATAAATGACAATCAGCAGCAATATTTTAGTGGAAGTTACATGCAGTTTTTCTTCATATTGGGTACCTTCTGACAGGGAAGGAACAAACACCACTGGCCTTGAGCTGTGACCAGCATATAATAAGAGGGAAAACTGCTGAATTCTCTATTATTCTGTTTCTCATCTGCTTACATTTTACAGACAGGTGTAGAGTTGCAAAAATTCAGATAACCACTAGCTGGTGGCCAAGAGTGGGAATTTTCTATAACTCTTTGCTGCCATCTGGTGCTCAGCAGCCCAGATACACTAGGCTTAGTCATTTTCCCCCCCTCTAAATATTTTTTTCTTTGGTTCAGATGTTTTATCCCTCTTTACTATTAAGAATAGTAAATTGTTTATATACTTTTATACCACTGGCCCCATCTACTTCTAGCACTCAGTTATAATTCTTTTTTTTTCCTTTAGTTTTTCTTTTGTATAGCATATAAATATAACTTTCTTGTGGCTTGTAGTGTTCTTCTCTTTGGTCATCATGATACAAAAAAGATGCCGAGATCTTAGAAACTGTGCAGAGAAGAGCAACAAAAATGATAAACAGTCTGGAGGCTAAATATAAGATTACTCAGAAAGATATTGAGTCAAATACTACAACTTGGATTGTATAAAGTACAGGAGCCCTTGTGTTTCTAGATGAAAGCTACTTCAGTTGTATTGTAACTGTATTGTGGGTCTTGCTTTGGCTTCCAATAGATTTCCAGATTCAAAGTGTCATGTTTAGCCTTCCTTACTGAATTCTATATGGCTAGGCACCATGAAAAATCCTAATTAAAGCAGCCAACTTACTCATACTGGGTGGGGATTTCTCTCTGTATCTGACTTATTGAAGATAAAAAGCAAGGAGAATTGGTCTGTGGTTGTTCAATCCTGTGGAAGACTTACTGCCAAAGTCCTATTGGCACGTTACTTGGCATCCCTTTGGAGGGTGGCTAAAATGAAAATCTGCCTGAGGGATTTCACATTTGTTGCCATGTAGACAGGAGATAATACTGTGGTTATCATTATTTTATTATCTAATTAATCACAAAATGTACCTTGTTTTATTGGTTTCATTTTTGAATGGGATTTCATTGTGTGTTTGGTTTTATTTTCACTTTAAACTGTTGCAAGTTGATTTGATTGAGTAATGTATATATAAAAGCACATACATGCATATAAAGTTGTTCTATGATGACATATATAAATATATATCCATATAGTTTACCTGGTAGGAGAAGGAAGTAGTTTATCAATGCCATTTTACTGGAAAATTTCCCTCCCAACTTTTTATTTTAGTCTATAGCCTTGGAATTTCCAAATGGCCCTTGTCAAATATCAACCCAGCAAACCCAACATATATTTTTTTTTGATTGACCAAGGTCATAAACTTTTTCTTCACTCACCAGGAAGACCAGAAAAATGTCCACTTGATGTCACTATTGTTCTACAGAAGTTTGGCTAAAGAACTTTTGTCTATCTTTAGCAAAGCTCCTTACTCTTCCTGCCAGATAACACATATTTGGTGTTCTCTTTTCCTTAGGAAAGAGAAATTAAGATAAAGAATAAGAAAAAAAATCATATAACTTAAAAATGTTTAAAATCTTCTCATATATGACTAAGTAAAAATCTTAAAATGTTTGTCCAGAGAGAGAGAGTATCCAATCATCTTTCCCCCTGCAAATGATCTAATCCTAACTTTAAGAGCAGCAATATTAATGTTTATTTCCTTAAAATATGCTATTATTATTAGAGTTCCTTGTACAGACAGACAGAAGTTCAGACTTGGTTTGCCATTTTTATCCATCTATTCAGTCCTTTCCAAGGACTTGAGATAGAGAGATGTTGACTCTGTTATTTCTAATTGATTATCTTGAATACCCAATAATCTGAGAAGAGTCAAATGCCTTCTTCTAATCAATTGAAATTATATTCAAGTTGATTTTCCTTTTCTTGCAGTTTTCCAAAACTATCTTGTCAGTCAGGAGATGATCTTCTGTCCCTCTGCTGTTTGGATAATTTCCCTTCTGCTTAGGAATGAGCTTGTTTTCAAGTACAGTAAATGCTCTTGGATGCATCAGCTACAACACTAGCCAGCAATTTGAAAGCTTTTGGTAAGCAGGCAATTAGCCTTAGGTTGCCTGGTACTGTCCCTTTTGCTGAATCCTTCATTATCAGGGAAGGTTTAGCCAGATGTTAACTAATCTTCAATTTCATCTCCTTGCAGTATGTCGTTAAACTGCTTGGTGATGAGTGGGTATAGACTAGCTAGATGTTTCAACCAAAAACCATGCAATTCGTCTTCACCTGGTGCTAACAAATACTTATTATAAGAGTTTTGGGTTTTTTGTTGTTTTTTAAAAAAAATCAACTTCTTTTTTTTATTCTTAACTAGTCATTTAGCCAGGCTGCATTCTTATTTTATTTCTTTGGGTTGACCCATAGTTGCATCCACAACAAACTTCATATCCATTAATTATCTATAGCAGCTATTTGCTATCCAATTATTTCCAGTGTTTCCTTGATTATCTTGGTTTCTAGGTGATATTTCTTGATCAGGTATTCTTTGGTTTTCTTCTTCTTTGGCTTCTTTTCCTTCAGCTATTCTAATTTGTTTGTCTCCAATCTTAGCATGCTGATCTTATTTTCCAACATATTATTCCATATTGGTGGTACACTGTTTGGCTTTTTTCTTCTTCTTTTTTGATTTTGCATCCCAGGTGTTCAATTATAACTGAAAACATGATACACATTAGTTGGTTTGTTTCTTGTACTGAGCTGGTGCTTGTATTTGATATTACTTTATTGGAATCTTTTAATATTTATGCTGTTTCTTTGAACAAATGTCAGTGCAGGCAATCGTATTCTGTTGGTTTTGTGCTTTGAAGTCATCTGTCATTGCTTACTTCCTAGGGCTGGGAAAACGTGACTGACCCAAAGTCATCCAGTTGATTTTGTGCCTAAGAAGAGACTAGAACTAATGATCTCTTAGTTTTTGGTTCAGCGCCTTAAGCTCTACATTATCCTATTCAATGAAATAATTAAATACAAATACTGAATTATTAGGGACGCGGTGGCTCAGTGGGTTAAGACGCTGAGCTTGTCGATCAGATGGTTGGCAGTTTGGCAGGTCGAATCCCGAGTGCCGCGTAACAGAGTGAGCGCCTGTTACTCGTCCCAGCTTCTGCCAACCTAGCAGTTCGAAAGCACATAAAAATGCAAGTAGAAAAATAGGGACCGCTACGGTGGGAAGGTAACAGCGTTCCGTGCGCCTTTGGTGTCTAGTCATGCCAGCCACATGACCACGGAGACGTCCTCGGACAAGTGCTGGCTCTTCGGCTTTGAAACGGAGATGAGCACCGGCCCCTAGAGTCGGAAACGACTAGCATGCATGTGCGGGGGAACCTTTACCTTTACCTTTACTGAATTATTTCTTTTTTTCTGATTATTTTGAGAGTAAGCTTTTGAGAAGAACCATTTAAATTTATGGGCTGGAATTCAGATTCTTATGAGCAAATGGTCTTAATACTCAATAATATTTTACAGAACAACAGCACATTAACAATCTTATAGTTTCAAGCTTGCTAGGATAAAAATTGGGCAATGACAAGGCATTTCTCCCCAAGATGATGTGTTCTGAATGGACTTTCTGCCTGTCCTCCTGGCTTGTCACTCCAATCTACAGGGAAACCTTGTGGACTTATCCAGGTTTGAGGCTATATAGAGACTTTAATGAAAGCAAAATTCCACCAAACATATTAAAAAAAACCTGTATATTTCAGTACAAATTCAATCTTCTTCTTACAAAACAATATTATCATAAGGACAATATTGCTGAATTTCAGACAAGGAAGATTATACTAAAAATAATAATGACTTCCATTCCATATTATTCTTTCACTCTAGAAGAAAATCCTTTAGGAGCATTAGAATCATCTTAACAGATATTGCCATCAATTCAGGTGCTCTGTTGTCCCATCTGAGAATTTATCTTAAAGCAAAAAGGGTATTGGCAACATCTGATAAGTTTTGTAACAACAACAGCTAGCATTACCAAACAAAAAAGTCTCATAATATTGAACAGTGTTTAGAATTATATGTTGATCTTAACGTCATACAAAACAGCAGTACACATAACCTGTATTCCCTGTTGTACACATGTAATTGATAACAGATGAAAGAAGGCAGAAAAAGTGGGTGGTTTTAACTAGAAAAAGTAATGATTGTCTGGAATTCACTATCACAAAATGGAAACAAGGCTTTAAAACCAATATAGAGAGTAAGTTTATTAGTGGATCAATGGTAACAGTTAAAAAGAAATTTCAGAATCTGAATGGGAGAGCATGTATAATAGTATGTCCATGGAGGGATTAAAAAAATCAAATTGGTGGTCAAATTGGTTTTTCATTTTACCTGGTCCTAATGTCAGAATTTCCTAATAATTAGTGTTTATTATTTTATAAAATGCCACAAGTCTTGAAGTATATCAGATCCTATCATTGACGCTCAGAGCCCCTCAAATGTATTTGCCCTAACCCCTTCCTCTTTTCCCTCTCTTGCTTTTGCCTATGTATTTTTGGGGTCTTGCCATACTATGGGGAGGAAGCTTTGTAGGGGAATTGTTATTTGCTTTGGTCTGCTTTGTATGAGATGCCCTCCCTCTGGGTGAGAGGAATACAACCTGAAAACATCTGCCTTATCTTCAGACAACAGGAAACAAAACCAAGAGAGACCCTGAGAAACCCACTAAATCTTCAGCCTCTCATAACATGGTGGCACCTGTGGATTGGATGGAATTCAGCCAGATGGTTGGACACTGGGGGGGAGGAGTTGTGAAATGCCTTTTTGATGAAACATGCCAAATCTCAGACCTTGCTTTGCTCTCTTGCCATCACTAACTCTCAATAAAAGTTCCTTTTGAGACAATGCCTGTTTCAAGAGTTCTGCTTTCTTGGGAGATCTAGTTGAGGTAGGTCCTTACATTGACATAATATTAGTAGGTTCTTATATTAATTTATATCTGATAAATAAAAGATCTATAGGGTCATTGGATACTTTGGGCAGTACAACTAAATTCTAGAATAACAGAATTGGAATGGACCTTCAATTATACAAATCTGAACAAATGGGTATCCAATCTCTTCTTAAAAACCTCCAGTAATGGAGCACCCACAACTTCTGAGGTCAAGCTGTTACATTGATTAATTCTTCTCACTGACAAGGAATTTCTTCTTAATAATAGGTTGGATCTCTCTGATGATCTTTCAACCATTACTTGTTGTATTCCCCTCAGGTACTTTGGAGAATAGGCTTACCCCCTCTTTTCTGTTGCAGTCCCTCAAATATTAAGAGACAGCTACTGTATCTATTTCCCTTATTCCTTTGCTTTTTAGATTAAACACACCTAGTTCTCTCAATTGTTGACCATAGGTTTAGTCTCCAGATCCTTTATTGTCTTTGTTCTTCTCTGTACTCTTTCCACAATACATCTTTTTTTGTATTGTGGTGAACTGGATGCAATACTCCAAGTGTGGTCTTATGAGTACAGTTTAAAGTGGTGCTATCCCTTCATGTGATCTTGATACTAACCCTCTGTTGATGCAGTCTGGGGCTTCATTGGCTTTTTTTGGTAGCTGCTGCACACTCCTGGCTTGTACTTAAGCAGTGGTCCAGTACGATTCCTAGATCCCATTCAAAGTTACTACTGATGAGCCAGGTACCACCTATTCTATACCTTGCATTTGTTTTTTCTTGCCTAAATGTAGAACCTTACTTTTCTCACTGCTGAATTGCATTTTGTTGGCTAGAACCCAGTGTTCAAGTCTATCAAGTTCCTTCTGGATCTTGAGCCTATAGTCTAGTATGTTGGTTTCCCCCCCCCCCCAACGTGGTATCATCTGCAAATTTGATGAGTCCCATTTTTATGCTCTAATCTATATTGTTTGTGAAGAATTAAGACTCACAGTGAATGAATTGTATTTAATTTATCATGATTATGTTTATAAAGATAATTGTTTATAAATAATATTTTTTGTTAATGGTTTTGGATGGAAAATTATTTTTCCTTAACAATGGTGATGGTTTGTGTTCTGCTAAGAAATGTAAATTTAACAGTGAATTTCTTTGTTACAAACTTATTTTGGTAATTGAATCACTAGAGGACAATTATCTATGATCAGCCCCGATGCTGGTTGGTGTTCTCATTAATCGCACAAGAAATTTCAATGAGGTTTATGATGGTTTGCCTTTACTTCCATGCAAATCTAATTATTTTGCAATTAATTAGGTTGATATGTTATTTATAGGCTGAACTATAAGCAATGTACAATATAACCTCATGTGTAACTCCAACTATTTTCAGCAGATCTTCCTGCCAAATGAGTTATTACAATCTATATTGAAATACCTCCTAATATGGCTATCTTGGTATCAATTTATTGGGTAGACTTTTTCTCACCTACAGTAACAATTTTTTTCCTGGGAAATTTGTCTCTTTAAGTTTAAATATATAAAATGTAATCTTAAATCATTCTTTGAGACAAAAATGGTCATTTCATCAAGTTACGTGAATAACAAAATCTTACCTTCTAGCTTCATTACAGCCATTATATTTAATTTTCAAATATTACTTTATTAAGTAGTGATTGTTTGAAGATCTGTGACTTGAGTATTTATTCCCTCAACAGTGTTGTGTGGTTTATGTCTCTCTTTTTCAGATTGTAAACTGTCTGTTTTAATCCACTGATTTAAGACATGAGATAAATGTTTAAATGAGTCATTTCATGTATCAGAGTTATTGGATTGCTCTCTCCCATATTTCAGTGTGTTCTTTTTCACCAATAAATGCACAATTTTCTCTTTTACTGATATCCCTTATCAATGCACAATCTTCTTTATTGAATGCTTTAGAGGTAAGGGACAAATGCTACATTTTAAAACTGAATTGCAAACAGAAATTACTCTTAAGTGCTATACACAGAAGTACTCCTTAAGAAAAGGATCTGCAAGTTTGACCTTTGTTTCCTCAGTACAATATATTTGTATATACTTTTTAGCTGATTTCATTTTCTTTAGATCCCTTCTCAAGATTAAGGTTATTTTTGCCTTTAGTTCTAAGTATCATGCAAGCTTAGTTTGTGAAATTGGGCTAAATGTTTCAACTTCAACCTCCCCACATTTTTTTTAAAAATTTTAAATCACCAGAGACAATTGCCCAAAAGTAAGGGCATATACGACACCAAAAGCCTAAAACTGGCTTAATATGGTGAACGGGAGAAAAGGAGGAAAGACAGATAGGACTCTAACAAGCTGTGGGGATGGTCATGTAAATATGTTTCTGCCTACTAAAGCTCTAGTTATCTCAGAAACGCTCTCAATTTCAACCACCAAAAAGTTGTCCAGTCCTGTATTATATAGTATTAAATTAGATAGATCAAAAGGTTGATTTGGTAAATGCTTTCTATCTTTAGAAATAGAGTAATGCATGTGGGTGCTTATTAAAAATGAAGGCAAAATTACTATATTTATATAGTTGTCTGAGGTGGGTGGCTGAAGAAATTGGAAAACAGTCTTTATTTCTTTTTGTATTTGCTGACTAAATGTCCAGATTCAGTGGATGCCTCTATATGGAGCCACTGGGTAACCATCATAAGGACCAGTGTAGCACACAGTCCCTTTTAATGTAAAGACAAGAGATAGTTTTCCAATGCTAGACACTAAAGAGATAATGTGTCGGAGATTATGAAAGAATCTTGGAGGTAAGATAATTTTAGAGGATACATTTCCTTGGCCTCAAATTTCCCATTCTCTTGTGTCTTTCTTTCAGTATGCCAGTGCTGCTTAGAAAATACTGAAATTTTGTACTTCATCATTAAGAAAGCAAAAGTTCAAGTCTACTTTATATTCTGGCACCTTATATGTGTTCTTTAAACAAAGAGATTTGAAGCCAGCTTGTGCTAATTAGATAAATGATGGAATGGAGATTAACACATATAATTACACAAACTGTGATGAAAGCAGAAACTTTCCTGAGGCTGCAGTGTGAATTTCTATCCAGCACACACAATTTAGCATTGCTGGAATTTTACATCTCTTCAGGGATGACTTAATACATCCCACAGAAAAGATAGGCAGAATGTGATTGCTTGGATCCCATTACAGTTAATTGCCTGGCATAATAGATGATCAGCCTAAGGAATTAGTGATAGTTTTACAGGTGCTAAATTTGAATAGTTTTTTTTTTTTTAAATTTTGTTTGTTTGGGTTTCTTTTTTTACAGACATCTACATCTTTGCCATATTCAAGAGCAAAATTCAAAGGTGAACAGGTGGCGGGACTAAGGGTCTCAAATACGGGGATAAGGACTTCTTATAAGCACCTCATGAAGTTTTGGCTCACTATAGGTATTAATATTCAGTACTATGGCTCTCCGTGGACTTGACAAGGTGAGTGTTTCAGGTGTTGTCTGTGGAGATTCTCAATCATGGTTGTCCCAAAAGACCTTTTCAAAAAGTCAACTGGACTTTCTTGGTTTTTCCTGGAAAACATTTTGCTTCTTATCCAAGAAGCTTGGGACGTGTTTCAGGTGTTGCTTTGGAGATCAATTTTGCACTGACACTATCTTTATAGAGGCAAGATATTCTTAATGAGTACCCCCTCTCTCAATGATGCCACCCAGTGGTGGGATTCAGCCAGTTCGCACCAGTTCGGTAGAATCGGTAGCTAATTTTTTGTTGCCCAGGCCCAGAATGGACTTCCGGAAGTGGCATCCACACAGAGAATCAGTTATTCATATATTTGAATCCAACCACTAATCCCACCTCTTTTTAAAAAACAGAGCTCTGCTGGAACAGGCCAATAGGAGTCTTGTTCAGTATTCAGGGTCAGAAAGTGGACAGTGATATGCATTCATGAAACTCACTTGCATGTTCAATATATCTTTTTTTCCCCTTCTTATCCTGCTTCCAAGTGGTGGTAGAGAAGAAGCCCTACATGGCACAGGACTTGGTTATTTTCAGGACTCCCTTTTCCTGAGAATATCTGCCCATCTAATCTGCCCATATCTGCCCATCTAAATCCTAATCCTAATCCTAATCTCACTAGATCAGACAGAGTGTGCCCACTGCACGTTTCCTCTCAGAAATCTTGCCATCTAGTAAGGATCTTGGAACTGGGCCTTTGGCTGCCCCTATCTTGTGGAATTCGTTCCCATCAGTGATTTGATAGACCTCTGTTCTTCTAGCCTTTTGGAAAACCATTAAGACTTGGCCTATGATTGAGGCACTGAGATTATATATTGTAGAATACATGTAAAGAGGGTAGGTAAACCCACCATGAGGCATCCCAAGGTGGGGTGACTGAAGTGCAGTGCTTTTCTTTATTGTTTTATATTTTAGTTACTCTTTTATTTATTGGTTTTATGATTGTCATAAGCCATCTAAATTTGCCTTACATGAGCAGCCATGTCAATCTTTTAAATAAATAAACAAGATATGCTGTCTATATTTCTGGAGGGTCTGTTATGTAGTTCTTTTCTGATATCTTTGTCACTGAATGTTATCAAAGTGATCAGAGCTTCATTTGGCTCTACTGGTACATAAAGGGAGTCTGTGGCAACAAATAGCACCAACGTTTGTTTGTTTCACTTTATTGCTTCATTTATTGCATAATCAAAGCAACCCTACAAGCTTAGACAAAAATAAATGTTTCTTCTCCCCTCCTTTCTTCCCCAAGTACATGTATCTTAATCAGAAAATGACTACCCAAAAAATCTATCTATGACAAAGTTGAATTTGTTATATAACACAATATATTAGATCATTTCGTTCTGAACTATCCTTGGAACCCACTGCTAAATGTGTCAGTAGGTCTAAGTAAGTTGTGAATAAATAGGTGAGAAAGGTCTTCCTTGCTTCATAGTACGTAATACTCTGTAAGGTGTTTTTTTAATGTAAAACCTACTCACCACTCTTCATTATCTTAAGATGGTAAAGTTTATGTACCCAACACAGAAATAGCTGTAAAATCCAGCACAACAGGCATATATCATTGGGCAAAGCATTACACTGTTAACGACAACACTACATATTGACTCACCCGATGATTCCTTTCCCCAAGGATTCTTGTTTTCCATTTTTTAAAAATTAAGCATCTACAGATAGTATCAGTATCAATATTAACTTTCTTGTTAGAAAATTAGAATAGCAACGTCCAAGCTACCATTCATTAAGTTGGCAATATACAATGAATTGCATATTTTGTTTTTCCATGATTAATTTAAGTTGGTGTTTGTGGATAAATAAGTATAAAACAATTTGTCTCTTAGAGAGTCCTGTTTTCAATCACAGGCTAATCTCAATATTAAATAATTAATATGGTCAATATTTAATATCAGCTTTAATATTATGTTTCTAACTGTAGTAAGCCACATAGGGAAATGTATTGGAGGATAGATAGATAGATAGATAGATAGATAGATAGATAGATAGATAGATAGATAGATAGATAGATAGATAGATAGATAGATAGATAGGCAGGCAGGCAGGCAGGCAGGCAGGCAGGCAGGCAGGCAGGCAGGCAGGCAGGCATGCAGATAGATTACAAGAATCTATTTAGATAGATTTCAAAAATAAAATTTAAATATTAAGTCCTAAAACAAAGATTGGAAATCTTTGCTATTTTAAGGAGCTAGATGCCACAAAATCTGCCCACCCCTTCTCTCATTTATTAGCAGTTTTGCAACTATTTTGGAAAGGGCTGCCATTTATTTATGTTAAATCTACAGAAAGTGAGCCTACTTTTTCCATATAGATTTTTTTAAAAGTTTACATCTGTATTGTCTTTTTAGGTATAAGGCATCTGCAATTCTATGCCCATGTAACTGTGCTGCTTGTGAGTTAGCTGCACTACTTACCAGTAAACTTTTGGATGCACTTGAAGATGCTGGTTATGACCCTGTAACCTATATGCATTTGAGGGACTGTCTGTCTCTTGTAGTTTCTCCCTTTTCATACAATCAGACTAGAGTCATCATGCTTCGGGTATTTATTTATTTATTTATTTAGTTACATTTATATACCGCCCTATTCCCTGAGGACTCAGGGCGGTTTACAGGAAATTAAAAAATCCACCATACAAAAGTTAAAAAAAACCAAATTAAAAAAATATTAAATTGACCCTGTATACTTAAAACCCCAATTAAAAATTTCTCCTCAGCCTGGGCCCGAGAGCTCAAAGAGCCAGGTCTTCAGGCCCCGGCGGAATGATCGGAGGTCGGGGGCAGTCCTCAGCTCCACCGGCAGCTGGTTCCAGAGGGCAGGCGCTCCCACTGAGAAGGCCCTATCCCTGGGTGTCACCCGCCGGCAATCTCTCACCGGCGGCACCCTGAGCAGACCCTCCCTGTGGGAGCGCACTGGGCGAAGGGCGTTTGATGCCGGCAGCAGGTGTTCCCTCAAATAGCCCGGACCCAGGCCATGTAGGGCTTTATAGGTAATAACCAGCACCTTGAATTTCACTCGGAGGGCAACCGGAAGCCAATGCAGCTCGCGGAGTAGAGGTGTTACATGGGAGTATCGGGAGACCCCCATTACAACTCGCGCGGCCGCATTCTGCACCAGTTGAAGCCTCCGAGTGGTCTTCAAGGGCAGCCCCATGTAGAGAGCGTTACAGTAGTCCAGACGGGAGGTAACAAGCGCATGAGTAACTGTGCGTAGGGCATCTCGGTCCAGATAGGGACGCAACTGGCGCACCAGGCGAACCTGTGCAAAAGCCCCCCTGGTCACGGCTCCTATGTGGTCTTCAAAATTGAGCCGTGAGTCCAGGAGGACGCCCAGGTTGCGAGCCCTATCAACGGGGGATAACACCTCACCCCCCATCGTTAGAGGTGGAATAAGTTGGTTAACCCGAGATGCCGATATGCACAGCCACTCAGTCTTGGCGGGATTGAGACGAAGCCTGTTTCTCCCCATCCAGATTATATCATCGATATAATCTCTAACATGTGTTCTTATTCATGCTTCTTCAACTTTATTCTTTCTCTTCTCCCAATGGTGCTTTTGGAATGTCTAATTATAGTTCATCTCTTTAAGTTGCTCAGAAAACCATCAGAATTGATGTGGGAGGGGACATACCAGTTGTTTATTTGCAGAGAAAGCCTCTCAAAGCCTTTAAGTCAGGGGTGTCAAACTCACAACATCACATGATGTGTCACAACATGTCATGACATTTTTTCCATTGCTGGCAATGGGGTGGGCGTGGTTTTGCAATGATGCATCTGGCCCATAGGCCAGCAGTTTGGCACCCCTGCTTTTTAATTATTATGGATCACAACTGCCATCTCCCCACTCACACATTCTGAGTTGGTGGCTGATGCCAAACTGATGCCAAATTCAAAACCAAGTGGGCATATTTCCAAGATAGGATTTCATCTTTCCAGCCCCATCTAAGTTTCAATTATAAACACCAAACAACTGCCTCATCCACAATCTTATCGTGAATGATGTAGTCTTATTACATAATAAACTTACATTTATAACAGCAGGCAGAGTCAAATGCACTCAATAATGTGATGATTTGTCTTTGGGTATAATAACTGAGGGCTGGAGAGTAAAACATCCACTGATCCTGCTTTAATTAAGCATGCCCTGCTCTCAGCTTCCTACCATATTGTCAGGACCATTTGTATAGGCTGATCTATAAACAATTTATTGAAGCCTATACACAAGAGTCAGCACTAAATTGGTGCTGGATAAGGTTGAACAGAATTCAAGAAGGGCTGGATTTGGGTCTCTCATGGCAATGCAAGGATTCTAAACTGATGATGTGATTTACCCCTTTCTCCAGCTTGTCTGCTCTTGTCCTACACATATATCCCTTCACAGCTTTAATGGAACAGCCTCCCTCCCCAACTCTACCCATATTGTCTTCCTTCTAGGCCATTGAACCAGTAAATTTCACCCTCACTCTCACAGCAGATGACAATGGCTTCTTCTGCACTTAGACCTTGAATAATTTACAGGTTAAAACAATTTCCATGGGTCACCAAGCATCCACATGCAACCATTCCCTTCTACATTTTTTCCCTCCCATTTCTCATGTCAGCCACACTCCAAAAAGGGACATTTATCATTTCAGGTCAGACCACTGCAAGTTAGTCCTGGTCCATAGACAATGCAAGGGAGGATAATAATAATTATAAAAAATCCCTAGAAAGGCAACTATCCAGTTTGTATATACAAGGCAAAACACATTGATGGATATTGGGTTAGTAACAAACAGTCTCTCAACTTGATTCTGGCCCTACAACTCAGCTCCCTCCAGCTGCATCCCAAGTCACATGTTGCAGAAGATCCTCTTCAAAAAATATCCTGAATTCCAAATAGCCTGATGACACTCATCTGTCAAGCGAGTTCAATTTGTACAAAATAGAAAAGGGGAAGGAACTCCAATTGGATCTACTGTATTCTGTACAACTGCCAGGACACATAAGATAAGGTAGGACCTTTGTCCCATTGTAGAATTATCTAGGGAGTAAAACAAGTAAAATCAGAAGAATCAGAAGAAACCACCCCCCACAGCCTGGTGTTTTAATTTTTGATCTAATTCTAAGGAGCAAAACCCCAAGAGGTACATTATTCACTGTCCAGTTAGTTTTATTGTTTATGAAACCAGGAGCCTCAGTTTTCTGAATACTAATCTAATATTCAACTACTATGTCAAACGTCTTCTTCTTCCATGTCTAGATCAAACTTCATACTGCCAGTATGAAGCCACCTTCTTGACTTTGTCATTAGCCAAAAATAAGTCATTATATCACTACATGTTTCTGGTAGAAGTCGACATACCAGCACATGGGCCAGGCTCTATGTCTCTCCACATTAACACAGCATGTTGTTATCCACTAAGAACCTCCACTGGAGCCTATTTGTTTTACATTTAGGCACTCTAATTCTCAATTTATTCAGGGTCCTCTAGGTAGTATAAGGTCAGATTCTTCTGCCATATCCCCTTTTAATGTCATTCCTTGTTTGATGGTCTCCTTCCTCCATCTTTTAATTTGATTTTGTTCTTGTGTACCCTCAAGAATGTTTGTTCTTGCCATTAAACTGTTCCTAGATCTGAGTCAGCAGGCTTGGAGCACATGTCCATTCAGAGGATGTCGAGAATCACTCTCTTGCTTAGTTCTCTTGGCATCTGCTTCTACTTCTCTGCTGAAGTGCTACTTCTCTCCGGCTATTATATCAAACAATCATGATCAAAGGTAGAGGATTTCCACTTATTACTTAGTGAAGAAGTTCACATTTTCAGGCAGGATGGA
Organism: Vipera berus; assembly: GCF_964194415.1. Lineage (NCBI taxonomy): Eukaryota > Metazoa > Chordata > Lepidosauria > Squamata > Viperidae > Vipera > Vipera berus. Next base: position 104,582,196 of record NC_138206.1, read on the forward strand.
GACTGTTCTCAAAAAAAAAAAAAAAACACCCACCCACATTAACATATCTTTTTCGTAGTTTTGAAGTGAATGAATATTTTGCTGGGATATCTTCACTAGCCCAGACCTATTTTTCCCTCATAAATGTTTTATTTTTATAATGAGAAGCAGTTCTGTAATAATGTGTTACTTCTGAATATTCTTTAAGCTATATCTGCAGGATGTAGATTAATGCAACCCTGCAAATTACAATGTCTTAAAGGTGTGCCAGTAAAGGGCAAGATAAATTTAGTTAAGAATAATAAAAAGGTCTGAAGTAATCTAAATTCTTCCTTATTCTACCTCATTTCTTCTGTAGGTAGTTAAGTGAGTTTGCTTATACTGTAATTTCAGAGTCAGATAACTGTCATATTGGGCAAACTAGCCATTCTCACCCTTAAACCTACCTCTGATCTGCTATATTATTTTATTTTGTCTTTCCAAAGTTATCAATGTGATACTGCTCCCTTTTAGACTGGATTTGCATCCTGGCTCAAAAAGTCATTTAGTCCATTCCACTTCTCTGTTGTTGGCAACCTATTTAAAATAGTTCTTTCTAGGCAGGTAAATTGATAGAATGTACTAAATTAGGAACTCATTTCTACTCTTTTGTGCATTACCTAAATAGAAAGATAAAAAGAATATAGTAACAACCCACTCTTCCAGAGTTCAATAAACTAAGTGAAAATCTGTAACAATGTGGATCTGAAGTTTTATCTCCTTGCTGTGTATTGGTCTTATATTGGATATTAAAGGTCTGTGACCTTCTGATATAAAGTCTTAAGTTTCTAGTTTGCCTATCAGAAAGAGCTTAGAGGATGCTGGACATTTCTACAAAACACTTGCTCTAGGGTTTTGTTGTTGTTGTTGGTGGTGGTGTTTGTGTGTGTGTGTGTGTGTGTTTGTGTGCATCTGCTTGCTTGTCTTGGGTTGAAAACCAGTCTTCTTTAAAGGTGCACCTGCAATCTATATAGCATCTGGGGAAAGATATTTTTTTTTAATCTACAGTATATTCTTGCAAGATAGCTCTTTGTAAAGTAATTATTAGGAGGTGTGATTTAACCTTGAACAGAAAATTAGGAGTCAGTTTTACTAAAGATCTAAAGATTTAACTCATTGAATTAAAAATAGCCTTGCCATATAAAATGAAAGAAAGCACTGTACTGTCCAGGCTACTTATCACTCTACTCTTTTGTAGCACTTGAAAAAGGAACTTAATGGAGAATCCTAAATTACTGTTCTTACATTGTTTAGACCCATATGATCCATAGACAAATAAATCTTCCTATTGGAAGACTTGCCAGGCCAGATTAATCATGAGGAAAGTAATAGTGCAGAGTAAAGATGAAGGAAGTACAGCTTTGTTGATTTTTTTTTACCCCTTGCCTAAATATGGGGAGTGGGGGAAGATCTAGATCAGTTTTGCTGTTATGGAATAGCTACCTCTTGTTAACGCATGAATTTGGGAATAATGTCATCTGTAAATCTAAAAGTTTGACTTGTTGGTCTTTCTTGTCTCCTTCTGCCCCTCCTTCCTCCATCATGCCAATGGAATATTTATTTATTTATTTATTTTCAGATGAGCTCTCCTTCTGAAATCTTTGTGTGTGACAGTTCAAGGTCAGCTGAAACTATTTCACGGCTGGATATTCAATATGACTAAATGAACATAATTGCAAACAGTTGCATTGGCAAATGCACTTTTGGGTAGTTGGTTACAGTTAATCACATTTTGATCCGAATTCTTTTTTGTATCATTTAGGAGAAGTAGAACATCACCATCTCATTTTCTATTCTGAAAAAAAATGAATATATAAGCACTGGCAAGTCCTTATGTTATGTTGTATGAAAAGAATGAAATTTGCAGACAAACCTGGAACAGGGTAGACAGTTGAAGGCTTTTTTTTTCAAGTTACACAGATTTATAATGTTTGTGTTAAAGAATCCATAAAATATCTGCATTTTGAGAAGAAGGAGAAGGAGGAGGAGGAGGAGGAAATAAAAAACCTTAACTTTTATTGAAGAGGTTATCATATTTTCTTAGGAATCATTGTTTTGAACTTGTAAAAGCTCACTTATATTATTTCTGTATTTTCACTAATCCTTTTCCACACAATTTGGTACTCAGAGAATACCAAGGACTCCACAGTTGATTCCTGCACCATATATATTTTGTTCTATTGGCATACTAAATTGATTGATTAACTGATTTGTTATCAATAAACAGTATACAATTTAAATATACCATCTCTTTCCTCAAATGTATTGATCCATATATATCTATATATCTATATCTATATCTATATATCTATATCTATATCTATATATCTATATATCTATATATCTATATATCTATATCTATATCTATATCTATATCTATATCTATATCTATATCTATATCTATATCTATATCTATATCTATATCTATATCTATCTATCTATCTATCTATCTATCTATCTATCTATCTATCTATCTATCTATCTATCTATCTATCTATCTAGTATGATGAGAATATTTTTATGTATATTTCTCAGTCAGTTTTGCCAGCATGATAAATTTAAAAATTTAGATCTATAGTCATGATAAATTTGAAAGGGAAATAGTTTAATGCTCAAAGTTGTAGCACAGAATAATGGCATTCCTGTAATTTATTAAATTCATCTGTACCATGGGAAAGGATTTATAGCTTTAATAACTTTGTCACATTAATGTGTGTATTTTAATGATATATTCCAATCTCCCCATATCACAAAAAAGCATAAATTAACTCACATTATGCTACTGCTGGAAAAAAATACTCTCTAAATAGTTGTCAACATTTAATATCTTACAAATGAAGGTGAATATAGATGTACCAGGATAATGTTGCAGGATCCAATCTGGGTCGGACCCGATGACTGACCCAGATTGGATCCTTTAATATCTTAGTTATACTTGGCATTCTCTCTCTCTCTCTCTCTCTCTCTCTCTCTCTCTCTCTCTCTCTCTCTCTCTCTCTCTCTCTCTCTCTCTCTCTCTCTCTCTCTCTCCCTCCCTCCCTCCCTCCCTCCCTCCCTCCCTCCCTCCCTCCCTCTTCTCTCTCTCTCTCTGAAATATTTAGGCTCAAATTCAATTTGGTTTAGGAAACTTAAGATGGGCAGTTCATTTCTTCTGAGCTTCTGGTGGGGCTTTCTATGCAACATTAATAAAAATGAACATTATTCCAGGTATTTTTAAAAGTTATACTGTATTTAATCTAGGAGATGTTTCTGAGTTGTCATTCTCATTTTGGATATATTTATAAAATAATTGATCTCTATCTTTCTGTCTGTCTGTCTGTCTGTCTGTCTGTCTGTCTGTCTGTCTGTCTATCTATCTATCTATCTATCTATCTATCTATCTATCTATCTACAGGCGAAACTCAAAAAATTAGAATATCGTGCAAAAGTTCATTTATTTCAGTAATGCAACTTAAAAGGGGAAACTAATATATGAGATAGACTCATTACATGCAAAGCAAGTTAGTTCAAGCCATGATTTGTCATAATTGTGATGATTATGGTGTACAGCTCATGAAAACCCCAAATCCACAATCTCAGAAAATTTGAATATTGGGAAAAGGTGCAATATTCTAGGCTCAAAGTGTCCTGCTCTAATCAGCTAATTAAGCCATAACACCTGCAAAGGATTCCTGAGCCTTTAAATGGTCTCTCAGTCTAGTTCAGTAGGAATCACAATCATGGGGAAGACTGCTGACCTGACAGTTGTGCAGAAAACCATCATTGACACCCTCCATAAGGAGGGAAAGCCTCAAAAGGTAATTGCAAAAGAGGTTGGATGTTCCCAAAGTGCTGTATCAAAGCACATTAATAGAAAGTTATGTGGAAGGGAAAAGTGTGGAAGAAAAAGGTGCACAAGCAGCAGGGATGACCGCAGCCTGGAGAGGATTGTCAGGAAGGCCATTCAAAAGTGTTGGGGACTTTCACAAGGAGTGGACTGAGGCTGGAGTCAGTGCAACAAGAGCCACCACACACAGACAGATCCTGGACATGGGCTTCAAGTGTTGTATTCCTCTTGTCAAGCTGCTCTTGAACAACAAACAACGTCAGAAGCATCTTACCTGGGCTAAAGAAAAACAGATCTGGTCTGTTGCTCAGTGGTCCAAAGTTCTTTTTTCTGATGAGAGCAATTTTTGCATCTCATTTGGAAACCAAGGACCCAGAGTCTGGAGGAAGAATGGAGAGGCACACACTGCAAGATGCTTGAAGTCCAGTGTGAAGTTTCCACAGTCTGTGTTGATTTGGGGAGCCATGTCATCTGCTGGTGTTGGTCCACTGTGCTTCATTAAGTCCAGGGTCAACGCAGCTGTCTACCAGGAGATTTTGGAGCACTTCATGCTTCCTTCCACAGATGACCTTTATGGGGATGCTGACTTCATTTTCCAGCAGGACTTGGCACCTGTCCATACTGCCCAAAGCACCAAAACCTGGTTCAATGGGATTACTGTGCTTGATTGGCCAGCAAACTCGCCTGACCTGAACCCCATAGAGAATCTATGGGCCATTGCCAAGAGAAAGATGAGAGACATGAGACCAAACAATGCAGAAGAGCTGAAGGCCGCTATTGAAGCATCCTGGTCTTCCATAACACCTCAGCAGTGCCACAGGCTGATAGCTTCCATGACACGCCGCATTGAGGCTGTAATTGCTGCAAAAGGGGCCCAAACCAAGTACTGAGTACATATGCATGCTTATACTTTTCAGAGGTCCGATATTGTTCTATGTACACTCCTTGTTTCATTGATTGCATGTAATATTCTAATTTTCTGAAATTGTGGATTTGGGGTTTTCATGAGCTGTATGCCATAATCATCACAATTATGACAAATCACAGCTTGAACTATCTTGCTTTGCATGTAATGAGTCTATCTCATATATTAGTTTCCCCTTTTAAGTTGCATTACTGAAATAAATGAACTTTTGCACGATATTCTAATTTTTTGAGTTTCACCTGTATATCATCAATCATCTATCTATCTATCTATCTATCTATCTATCTATCTATCTATCTATCTATCTATCTATCTATCTATCTATCTATCTATCTATCTATCTATCTATCCATCCATCCATCCATCCATCCATTCATCCATCCATCTATCCAGTGGTGGGATTTAGCCAGTTCGCACCAGTTTGGTAGAACTGGTAGCTAATTTTTTGTTGCCTAGGCCTACAATGGACTTCTAGAAGTGGCATCCACACAGAGAACCACTTGTTCACATATTTGAATCTCCCTACTGTATCTATCTATCTTCAGTAATTTCTGTTTTATAATGATCTAACTGTATGATGTGATTCCTTATCTAATACCAAGGAAAGTATGCTGCTCATAATGTCATCTTCATTTAGGTCCTCCAAAATGCTGCAGACTTTAGTTGATGACAATGGTTTAAAAATCTAGCATCCATACATCTTTGTAAGGATAGAGAATCATGGTTTGCTGCTGTCAAGACATAATATATTCAAAGCTCTTCATATACAGGAATTTTCACATTTTGGGAGTATAACCACACATTTATATCTTTGAAACTTAACATGTTCCACTACAGTATTTACTATATCTATAACATGAAAATAGTATCAAAGGATATGCCCATTGAATATGCACTAATGTTCCTTTAAATTAATATTTATCAAACTTGGCAACTATAAGATGAGTGGGCTTGAATTCCCAGAATTCCCCAGTTAATCAACCTAGTTAACTAGCAAATTATGAGAATTGAGGCCCACACATGTTAAAGTTGCCAAGTTTGAAAAACACTACATCTCCAGCATAGAAAAGATGACAGCCAGCCATTTTAGAACAACTCAGAATGTGAGTTTCTCAATGTGCTATTTTTGTATAAACCATCCTATACACAACAGACATATATTTTGAAAACAGTACAAAACTTTTTTATATATGCAAACTAGGAGCCAGATAAGAAAAAAAAAACTGCTTTGGGGCACATGAATATTACTGTGAGAGAAAGTAGCACTCTTATTATTATTTGTACCCAAAGAACACCATTGCTTTAGCAGACAAAATATACTTATTTTACTCTTCTAAAACTAATCATGAAGGAAAAAAAAATATTTGCCCAAAAGGGTTATGCAGAAAAAGTAAAATCTGGACCAAGCTGATTAAGGCTTGTACACCTCACAACTCTGCCATCCTCTTTCCACTATCTTATTCTACTTCTCCGACCCTTCACTGCCATCTCTACCCTTTACTTCTAATGCAGCATATTCAGTAGGCACCTTTTCAATTATCCCTTAGCTGCATCACACTACCCATGACATCCTTGGATTTTATCTGCTTTCCTGGATGTAAGCCACACAAAACTTGCTGTTCTTAGAACAAAACAATGCAAGGAATAGTTTAAACATCCCATATCTATGGACATTGTTGACTAAAACTTAAGATGATTAAGGGACTGGAAGCTAAAACATATACAGAACAGTTGCTGGAATTGGGTATGTCTACTTTAATGAAGAGAAGCATGAGGGGTGACATGATAGCAGTGTTCCAATATCTCAGGGGCTGCCACAAAGAAGAAGGAGTCATGCTATTCTCCAAAGTACCCGAGGGCAGGACAATAAGCAATGGGTGGAAAGTAATGAAGGAGAGAAGCAACCTAGAAAGGAGAAATTTTCTGACAGTTATAACAATTAATCAGTGGAACAACTTGCCTCCAGAAGTTGTGAATGCTCCAACACTGGAAATTTTTAAGAAGAGACTGGACAGCCATTTGTCTGAAATAGTATTTCCTGCCTGAGCAGGAGGTTGGACTAGAAGACCTCCAAGGTCCCTTCCAACATCATCATCATCATCATCATCATCATCATCATCATCAACATCAACATCAATATCAACATCATCATCATCATCTCCTTGGTCTAGCATAGATTCACCTTCTTCTGAGTGTCCACAAAGTCAATGAATTCTGCCAAGTGTTGGAAGGGGAGCATTCATTCTTTTTCTCCACTACCCAATTCACATTTGTGTGTGTGCAAGTGTGTATTTTAACACTCTGCAGAGGTTTCAGAAAGTACAGCTGCAACTCAACTTGGTACCTTTTTTTATCGTAATGACAATCTGTTTTCCCTAGTATAACAGATTGTTTTTAGTAATGGGAAGCTTCTTCCTGTTTCTTTATTACGTTATTACCACCAAGGGTAAATGATCTAATGAATATAGGATTGCTTAGGATTTCAGTAGGTACAAAGAGGATTACTTTTCTACATTTGCCTTAAGGACAGCAGTGTCCTTTGCTTTGTAATTCCTGCTTCCAATTTTCTCTTGCTTTAATCCTCTATCTACTTTACTTGAGTGTGAGCTTGTCGATCAGATGGTCGGCAGTTTGGCAGGTCAAATCCTGAGTGCCGCATAACAAAGTGAGCGCCTGTTACTCGTCCCAGCTTTTGCCAACCTAGCAGTTCGAAAGCACATAAAAATGCAAGTAGAAAAATAGGGACCACTACAGTGGGAAGGTAACAGCGCTCCGTGCGCCTTTGGCGTTGTATTGCAACTCTTTTTGCATTGCCAGCAATGGGTGGGCACAGCTTTGGTATGATGAAACCAGCCCATGGGCCAGCAGTTTGACACCCCTGATCTAGATTAAGTAGAGTTAATGATAGATTTTAGAGTTTGTGGTTGTTAGCATTTGGATGCTTATGATTGTTTTTATTTGTTTTTATACCCTGTACTTAGCTTTGGGAAGTCGGGGGGGGGGGAAGGGGGGAGGGGTAGGGAGGGATGGGTATGGGAGGGGGGATTGTTAAAGATAAAATGTATGTTAAAACTTTTGAATAGATTAAGTAGAGTTAGTTAGAGGAAATTATTTTAGTCAATATATTAAAAAACAGTAGCATTTTATAAGTATGCATAATTCATGGGTATAATTGCATTTCTTGCCTGGTATCTTAAAACGGTAGTATTTTTATATCCCATGTAAAGTGATGTAAGGTTCTAAAACCAACCACTTTAAGATTTGCTATAATTTTACTGTATGTGAATCGTATGAATCAATATGTTAGTCATGTCAATCATATGATTCATATGAATCAAAAACAATAACATGAGTCATATGAATCTTAATAACACACTTCCTGTCCTCATAAGAGGTCATAGTATTGAGTCTAAAACAGAAATACAGTATGTGACATTTTCCTTTTCTTTGCAACATTGTGGGCTTCTGGGGAGAGAGGAAAAAATGCCATGCATGTTCAAATGGAAATACTAACTGATGCTTTTATTCACCCAACCGTATGTATCAACTGTTTTCTGTTTCACTAGTAGTTGACCTTCTGTCCATTAATTATTTTATTGATTTTCTAATTGTATAGATGTTTTCCACAGAGCAAGCAAGTAAACAAACAAAAACCCTTGTTAATGTTTTAATGTCTATCATTCTTCAGCAATTAAATATTTACTGGCTTTTATGGATCAGAACCTCAAGCATGACTTACATTTCACTCTTGTGTACCAGTGGTTTCATTGTTTGCAACTACTGTTTTCTGTTCCCAGACCCGTCTTTGCTATCTGGAAGCCAATTCTTTAGGCATCAAAATGTCTATACTAGCAATTGTTAGTTTTATAAAGGAAATCATCAGTATGTATTGCATTCCAGACTTTCGAAGGCAGAGTTTGAAATCCCAGTCTCTGAGCAGTGAATCCTTCCTGTTAAAAATGTAACAGTAAGACATCAAAACTAGACATTAGCAGATTAGTCATGAAATATAAATACAGACATGCATCTGTATTATCTTGAAAATAATATATTTGTTTTAAAACCTTAATATTTTAAAGCCAAAACCAAGCATATGGTAAGAATTCTGCCGCACCTACTCAGCCACCAGTGTTTCAAGCTCAGGCTGATCTAGAAAGCTAAATAAGAATGACTCTGATTGGTGTTTGAATGGGGGATTATCTGGGAAATCCAGATCTGTAGACTGAAATGCAAGGCTGAATAACTTTGTGGAGGAAGACAGTAGCAAATTATTTACAAAAACAAAAAGGAAATCATATCTTTCTCAGGAGAGATTCAATCCTCCCTTGCAACTTTATTGCCACATCTCAATACAACCTTACAGGTATCATTTCCACCAATTTTATGCAGCAAAACCTCTCTATATTTTCAATTTATCCAGCATGCCCCTCTCTTCCTGAGTGGCTCCCTGTCTCTATTTCCAAAGTTAATTAAGCAGCTGAAACCTGAAAAGCCTCAAGGGATGATTTAATTCCCTAAACTCATATAGAAGCATTCTGACCAATTTGTCATCTTTTTTTTTTTTACATTGATACAAGTACTACACTTTGGTCATTTCTCAGTTGGATTATCATAATACGCTCTACGTGTGGCTCCTTTTGAAGACCATCTGGAAGTATAAGTGGGTCTAGAATCTAATGGTACAGATAGTTATTATGATTCATGACTCACTCATACTGTATTACACCATTGCTGAACAAATTGCACTGGATGCCAGTCTCTTTCTGGATACAGTTCAAGATGTTGATTGTCACCTTTAAGTCTCCAGATAGCACAGAGTTACATTATTACTGAGATCACCTCTCCTTGAAGGTGTCTTCCCATTCCACCAGGTGTGATAGGGTGAGTTCTTCGGGGCCCTTCCCTAAATGGTGCCATTTCATCTTTCTCCCATGAGATCTGGGAGTTCCTCATTATCTGGAAATTTGGGAGAGCTGACTTCTCCCACAAATGTTGAGCTAGAGTGAGGCTGGATCCCCATGGATATGTGGGGAGGTGCCACCTTTGAGATCCTGGGAGTTTTTGTTACAATATAATGGATGGATGGCTATATAGCAATAGCACTTAGACTTATACACCACTTCACAGTGCTTTGCAGCCCTCTCTAAGTGATTTACAGAGTCAGCATATTGCCCCCAACAATCTGGGTCCTCATTTTACTGACCTCAAAAGGATAGAAGGCTGAGTCAACCTTGAGCTGGTGAGACTCGACAGCTGGCAATCAGCAGAAGTAGCCTGCAGTGCTGCATTCTAACCACTGCGCCACTATGTAAGTCTCTTAATACAGTAAATAAATAATGTGTCAAAAAAGGCAAGAAAAAGGACCCAGCAAATTATCATCCACTGAGCATCCTCAGTATCATTAGTAAAATTTAGGCAGTCAGAAATCTGTTAGCTGACTTGAAAAAAAATGTTCCCTGTTGCTCCTAAATTGGAAGCTGTTTAAGCAGGATATTCTACTTTAGTTCACTGTTACCTTTTTTTTTTCTATCAGCAGTTCTTGAATTCAAATACAGGAAGGTCTTCTATTTTATTTTTTTTAGATTTTTTAATCCTGCCTTTATTACTTTACAAATAACTCAGTGGAGAGTGAGGAAAGAGAGAAGAGGACATTGTAATAAAAATAAGGGAAATAATAAGCTTATGAATTTAAAACTTCTAATTAAAATCAGCAACTTAACAGACAACTTCACAAGATTATTGATCAATGCCTTTTTCACATTACCATTGATCTTTACATTTTGACCCCACTTTTACTTCTTGTCTTCTTTTGCTGTCTTCCTCACCTCCAATAATTCTCTCATTTCCAGTAACTTAACAATCATTGGGAAAATGTCTTCACACAATAAAAGGAACATTCACTGATGCCTCATAAAAAAAATCAGATATTTTTAGCTCGCTAGATTTCTTGCTTCAAAACAATGTTCATCACAATATGACAGACACAGCATTCTCCTAGCCCTCAAGGCTGTCCTCTGGAATAAAGTGAACAAAATAAGTCCAAGTGAAAGCTAATCCCGCATCAAGATGCTTCCCAAGTCATTGTGACTGACTTATATTGCATAGCAGGCTCAAAAACAAGAGGTGGGATTGCCTCTACCTTACCTGGAATAGAGCACAGAAACACAAACACAACACAGTACCACATAAAAGCAGCTTTTTCCCCTTCAAACTACACAACCTTGCAAATAGTGTTATGTATGCATGATTTGAATCTGATATGTCAGTCTAGATAGAGCCTAGACAACCTAAGAACATATAAAAAATAAAATGAATAATCCTGTCTAAACATCTGGCTGGCTGTAAGACCATTCACAATAGTAATAGCAGCAACAGCTGCTTTTCCTGAAGATGGGAAAAACCCATGTTGTGCTTATCTTCCATGTCAAGAGAAAGGGCATACATTTTCAATCTTGTTCCCAGGGCTTTTTTTGTCATAGAACTCCCAGAACGGAGTTCCGGCACCTGTTTTGGATGGAATCTTGTAGGGTAGGCAAGGCAGGTTGTATGACATGTGTGAGTTCCGGCACCTTTTTCTTTTACAAAAAAAGCACTGCTTGTTCCCATCAAAAAAAAGGTCCTTTAGGGAAATGCCAATTAGAATCTATCATTGATTGATTGATTGAATTGATATGTGCTATTGCTTAGTCTTACTTTTCTTCAGCTGTGTTATGTGAGTGTTCTGGGAAGAAAAGGATGTGAATTATATCCTGCTATACTGCATCTTCTGTAAGAGCCCACAGACTCAGTTTATAACACCTTAACTAATAAAATATCTGGGAAATGCTCACACTTTTTTATGTGCAACTACTGTTACCAGATCAGTGTGAAATAAGTTCTCTGAATGTGGCCAAATTCTGTTATGCTGTATGTAAAATTAGGCAAATTTAAACTGCCCACTGTTTATTCACCACCAATTGCAATATACAGAATACAGAATTCAGAATAATGGAGATGGGAGGGACCTTGGAGGTCTTCTAGTCCTTTTGATGGGTTATCAAGAAGTCTCCAGTGGTTTGCAATGGCTTCAGATATTTTAATACTTATATAATTATTTTTATTACAGATATTTAGTTGTACTTTGATTGCTGTAAACTGTCAGGAGTCTTTGAGATGACACAGTATATAAATTTAAGAAATAAGTATTAAACTGAGGCCTCTAAAAATGGAATAATTTCTTTAGCCTTTTCTGCTATTTATTAAAGAAGCCTGACTTTGTTCAGGCATCAATGAGAATCTGGGAAAAAAATTATATAGTTCTTTTTAGAAATCGATCTTTTAAACTTAATACAACCCTTCAAATAATCACACCTTGTTTTCAAGTTGTTTAGTAGGAAGAAACTCAAAGCATTGAAGTGGCTTTTTAGATGAAATTGGACAGTAATTTTTCATAATCAAAGAAAACCTTTATCATAATAACAAGATTTAATTTAAAATTTAATGTTGCAACAATTTGCTATATTGTCTGAAAAACTATAGAGAAAAGTGGGTATTAAGGATCATCATGTGTATTTCATAAGCCATTTTTTATTTTATCTTTATACCTAGCATATCTTCAGAACACTTTTTGGAGATGCATGTAGCTTTGATTTGTTCATTATATTTTCTTTTCTTGTACCCTTGAGATAAATTAGAGCAAAAAAAATCCTGTGTCAATCTTTCACAGTTTATCTTTAGCATATAATCTTCTGTAAAAAGATTTTTCCCCAAAAAGAATTAGTTCTTAAATTCTGACACATACCAATACATACCTTAATAGTAAATCAATCATTGTTCAATTATATTTTGTACAATTATAGATTAGCTATCTAAGAAACACTTCAAATAGAAATTACAAAAGGTTGGATGTTTCGAAAGGAGTCTAAAAGAAAATATGCAAAGTACATTAAAAGGATAGTAAATCAGCCTCTATTTAAGCTGCTCAATCTTTTTCTTTCTATCCATAGTTAAGAGTAAGGTATCTGTTCAAAATTGAAGGCTGTTCTTTATATCAAATTAATATGTTTCAGTTCTCATCACAAAGAAAACTGATTGTTTTCTTCCTGTTTTATTAAGAGAATCTAATTCCCCAATGCTGATTTTATTCATATTCACAAATCTAGATGTTTGTTTATAAACTGTGTAATGGGGGAAAGGGCAGCTATGACATGCCTGTCTTTTTCTGCCACAAAGAAGAGGGTTTCAAACTATTCTCTCAAGCACCTGAGGGGAGGACAAGAAGAAATGGATGGAAACTAATCAGTTAGAACAATTAATCAGTGGAACAACTTGTCTCCAGAAGTTGTGAATGTACCAACGCTGGAAGTTTTTAAGAAGAGATTGGGAAAAATATTTGTCTGAAATGATAAAGGATTTCCTGTATGAGCAGTTAGTTGGGCTAGAAGACCTCCAAGATCCCTTCAAACTCTGTTATTCTGTTCTGTTCTTATCAGATGAGGAATAACATGTCTGTCTTTCTTATCATATGAGAGGATAAACATCTGTAGAGGAATATTAAATTTCTAAAGCAATTTTACTTTTCTTTTTTATGTATATATCTGCTGAGAAACCATTAATTCTGACCTGAGAAAGTGAACAGGAATATTAAGATGTTGGCTGCATAGAAGAATATTCTTAGTCACTCCTCAGGGCAACTGGCAGTGAAAAGAAACTTGAGGGAGAAAAGGCTAATTGTAATGAAATTTTATAATTTGCTTTGACAACCTTTAGAAGTTATTCAAGACATTCTAATTCTTTCTTGCTTGGAGCATGTTCATATATTTTTTTTAGTCAGTAAATTTTAAAATCCTTAATGCGGTTCCAAAAATTCTCTATTTAATTACATTTTAAAATAGTAATAAAAAAGTAGGTATTCATAATGCATATTTAAAGGATCAGCAAAATCACATAAGTTGGTCAATAAAAAGAAATGGAAAAATACATAAATCATATCGTAAACAGAACTAGAAAGATGTTGATTTTCCTTTAATATTTTTTTATTCTTTCATAAAATATTAAAACAATGTTGTCGTTATGATTTCAGCTTTCCATTTCTGCAAATTATTTAAACATTTCTCTTTCTAATATTGTACAATACTTTGACTAACCTCCAAAGTAGAAAATTTCACAAATTTAGATGTCTTAATAGATAACTTAAGAAATCATAAATACTGGTAATACATGCAAGAAAAATAGTTATGCCCTTAATTTACAGCTATTAAAATCATATTAAAAGTCCTGTTGATGTTAACACAAAATGGAAAAATAATAGAAGGTGAAACCAGTAGCAGCAGCATGATTACAACTAAAGTTGATGAGTCCCTCTAACTATATTCCAATATTTTTGTTATGATTAGCTGTATTAAAAAATACAGAAAATTTATGGCAATTCTTTTTGTGTGTGTGAACATTATGTTTAATTAACTGTTCTGTTAATTTATATTCAACATGGCTTTTGTGGTAGTCACAAACCTTCACATTAGAATCAAGATTTGTCATATTTAAATATTATTTGTCTAAGTTATGACTATAGGAAATTGTGCAACCTATAGGGAACTTGACTAAATAATAAAAACTTGAAGAATTCTATTGTATGAATTCTTTTAAGATTCTTATCCATAGAATTCATGTCTTTCATGCTTTCTATTTATTTCTATTTCTATTTTTTTTTTAAAAAAATCTAAATCAACTATTATAAAGTTGGCACAAATTCTTGCAAACAATCATTGCAAAGAAAATATGAACCATGCAAATGTTGGGTTGTGGGATGCTACAAGGCTGTACTTTAGCCTCATTACTTTTCCATCTGTTTATGAAGCTGTGGAGGGTAACCTGAGAAAGAAGTAGAGATGGTTCCAATGATGCTGTTACCTTGGATTTGCCACCTCTCAGAGAATTGTATGACATGCACCTTGGGTGATATTTATTGGAGGATCAATCCGGATAAGACTGACAACAGTATTACATTTCCCATTCATGTACTATCTACCTGGGCATGGACTGATGAAAAACAGATTTGGGCAAATGGTTTTGTTGAACTGTGGAGCTTTCTGAATCTTTATAACACTTGTCTTCTGAGGTCTGCAGAGATCTTGATTGACTGGGGAATGATTCTTTTCTCAGAACAGGGTCCTGAAGAGCAGGTTCTGATGCTGGTAACCCGATAATCAGTTCATAGACTGAAGCAACTTACCTTCATACAGGAATCTGATTATCATCAAATTTCTGCTTATAACCACATTACATAACTAATTCTATGTTTTCAAATATCATGTATACATTATTTGTCATTCTATCTCCCATCCAGTCAGTTATTCAATTATTCAAAAATATTTATCTTTCAAAAAATTGAAAGAGGAGAGGCATAAAAATGCAGAACATTTTTTTTTCTCTGAAAAATACATTTGTTTTTATGCATGGCTTCCCTTAACTTAAAGTTGGGTTGAAAGTGAAACATTATCAGTGTAGCTTACTAATAGGGTAAATATTTATTAAGAGGAGCTATCAAACACCTTACAGGTATGCTATTTCTTACAGCTGGTGATATTTGCATGGTAAAAGAACCAACTGTAATATTTACTCTATTTGCCTTTATGTCAGGCATGTCAAATTCATGATGTCACGTGATGTCGCGCAACGTATCAGGACGGTTTTGCCATTGCCGGCAATGGGGTGGGCACGGCTTCCGCATGACGCGTCCGGCCCATGGGCTGGCAGTTTGACATCCCTGCTTTATGTGATAATATCAATATTTCTGATGATCTATGATATGAGCACTCATGCCTTAATGGCAACATGTGAGCTGGTCCTTTACATTGCTAATATCAATTCATTTTCCTTAAAATTCCAGGTCTTTTCCATTATTGGATTTGGTAAATTTATCATTCAGTAAACTGTATCTCAAGAACTGGATAAGGAACCATATTATGCCATTTCAAATGTTACTGAAGGTCAACAAGACTTTAGAAAATGGGTAGTTACAGATCAAGTTGATATCTTTGTTGGAGAGCAAGTGATAAACATTGCTAATATAAGACAATGCTGCAAGATCACACGATGTTTACACAGTACACTAAAATTGTTCTTTATAAACATGCTTTCATTTTTTTTATTTTATTGTTTATCAAATTTATATGGCCACCCATTTCCCAAGAAGTCTGCGTGGCATACAGAAAAAAAAAGATATAAAAACAATAAACATGAAAAACACAGTCATATTTTTTTTTAAAAGAGTGTTTTTGCTGGGATTCATAAATTGCATAAAGCTGTGCAACCGGGTGTTAATAATCTGCCATTCGTGAATCCCATCCATCTTTTACTGGCAAAATGGCACAAATAAATACAGTTATACATTCATTTGCCATACAGAACGTGTTTGTGCAACAGTCATCCTTTGAAAAATAGCAACTGGGGAATTTATTTCAAAAGCAAGCAGATGCTGAGACAACTTATTTTAAATATATTAAATTATATTTAGCAGACATTACTTCTTTCAAGATGGCAAGTTATCACTGAATTTCTACATATATAACTTTAAAAGTAATTTATAGAACCCATTTATGGCCCAACAAGGGTTAGGGTTTTCCTTTAGAGCAAATGTAGGGAATTTTTCCTTTGGGGGACATGCTTTCATGAGACAATATATTGGTGGGTATACAACAGTGCTAAAGTAACTCTGTTTTTCCCTTGCCAAATCAAATTATATTTTTGCTTCCCTTTTCCCCCATTTTCTTTTGTAGTGAAGGCAGTCATATGGAGATTCTCAGTCATCCAGGTCATAGGTATCCCAAAGATGCTTTTTCACGAGGCAACTGGACTTACTTCTTTTTTCTTTGAAGATATTTTGCTTCTCATCCAAGAAGCTTCTGCTTCAGATCATCCAGTCAGAGCTGGAGAAGCTTCTTGGATGAGAAGCAAAACGTCTTCAAAGAAAAAGAAGAAAGTCTAGTTCCCTCATGAAAAAGCATCTTTGAGATTGAAGGCTGTCCTCAACAAACAAACCAAATCACATAATCAAGATGGCCTGATATCTAGGTATCCTTCAAGAGGTGATAGAAATGCTTAATGTGTAAGCTGACATCGTTGTTGTCTGTTATTAATTGTATATTTTCTTCCATCACAGACCATACTTTATTAGAATATTCATATATACCTCTGTATATGTATTGCAGTTTGGTTATTCGTGGTCAAAGTTTCAGGTCACTGTGACACTGTGTGTTCTAGTTGTGCCTTAGACACAACTAGACACAAAACCAGTTGGATAACCTTTGGGCAGTCACCTTTGCTCAGCCTTAGAAAGGAGGTAAATAGCAACCCATTTCTGAAAAATTATACTAAGAAATCTGCAAGGAGTTTTCCAGGCAGTTGTCATAAGTTAAATATTGATTTGAAGGCACTGGGAAAAAATGACGGAATAATATTGTAAAAGTTGACAGTATGGATGAATATCTCAGTTTATTGTTTCCTTTTTTATGCACTCAGTCATGTCCATGTGTCAAATATCTATAATCCAACAACCCAAAAACAAAAATGCTGTAAAATATCCATTTACTCCTATATGCATTATGTTTATATTTTTAATACAACTGTTTCTATTACTGACATGCTTATGCAACTCTTTTTATCTAAGAACTTCACTGGAAAATCAAGAGAAATGCAGATTTCAATAGATAATGATGATTTGTATATCTGTTAAGCATAAATTAAGTTATTTCACTTTTAAAAATGTGAATTCAGAAAAAGAAAACTTTAGCATACTTAATTTACAAACAAAGAGTGTGTAGATTCCTTGTCTCTCCACTCCACTAAAAATGCTAAAGAATGTACTGTAGTTTAATGTATGAAGTAAGCCTTAGAAAAGTTCTGAAGTTTTCAAACTGCTGCCATTATTTGTGTGTGTGTGTGTGTGTGTGTGTGTGTGTCTGTGTGTCTGTGTGTTTGCTTGCTGAGAGATAGGAAACATCTTTCTAGAATGTAAAATTAGACATATTCTGCAATAATCTGCATGATCAGTTAAGGCTCCTTTATTTCTAGTGGCAGGTAAACTTTTCTTCTCTACTTATTGTAATTGTCTAAATTTGCTGTCATAGTGTGATTAGAAACATTGATTCTTCTTGTATTGCTTATTATATTTGTGTAGATATTCTATCAATTCCCGTATCCTTCAGACTTGGTAATGACCAGTGCTTTTTTTGTAAAAAAAAAAAGTGCTGGAACTCACACACGGTATGGTAACATTAATAGTATTAACTTTTTTATTATTATTATTCCATTTATATATCCCGCCCTTCTCCTAGTCTTTTAAATACACTAAAAAATTAAGGGGTTTTTTTTCAACTACAAAGGTAAACCTTGTTACCATGCACTGTGTGGCTTTAAATTAAAAGAAGGTGTTTTATTAATCTTTTGGGACATTTATCACTGGCATACCCATTTAGTTTAATGAGTGGAAATGTCAGCTTTCTATGTGGAATGAAATTGGCCCAATAAAACAAAATTTGGTTGCTTGTAAAAGATTGAATTATTTTTAAGAAGTTGTCAAACAAGGTGGAAAAAATTACATTTGGAGTTTAATATGGATATTGACTTGAAACAAATTAAAGTTGAAACTTTGTCAGTGAACAGATTACTTTTAATTTACCTTTAAGTTAAAACCAATTTAATAAATAGATCTGATTAAACCTCATACTGTAGGTCTACCTTTACAGTTGACCAATACATAATTAATATATTATTATTATTATTATTATTATTATTATTATTATTATTATTATTATTATTATTATTATTATTATTATTATTATTATTATTATTATTGTTGTTGTTGTTGTTTTTGTTGTTGTTGTTGTTTTTGTTGTTGCCTCTGAATCACAAGACATTGGCTTTATTCTTATTCTTCCCCTCAGCAGTTTGAATATAAAGTATAAAAGACTAAAAAGAGATTTTCATAGACATCCCAGCCTACCCAAGGACCTGAAACAGTAAAGTTTCACTGTCAGGCAAGCTTCCACACCAGCTGCCTTTCTTTCCTCTTGTTTCGCCTCTTTTTTAACCTCACATCCCACCTTCTGTAACGGAAGGCAAAAGGCTCACTCACCTTCTCGTGAAAGATGGCCTCCATGTTTATGTGTCTCCCACCGTCACCATTGGCTTCCACACCACATGGGCCAACCCAGCCAATCAAGCCACACTCTGGCTGTGTTGCTCCGGCACCTCATGGCTCCTCCTAGAGGAGGCAGACAGTGCCAGAGGGGACCACTCGCACCATACCACCAGCCGGGCATTTTCAAAAACAAATAAGGATAGGAAGGGAAACAATAGAAAAAGAATGCAACTCTGGAAAATCCATCAAAAATGGTGCTGGAACTCCGTTCCAGTGTGTTCTATGACAAGAAAAAAAGTCCTGGTAATGACTAAATGGCTTATTTTATCTTTATTTATTTTTATTTTTTTTGTAAGTAGAAAATATCTTCTAAAGTACCTTGGATGTTGACATTTCCACTGTACAACAGATCAGAGTAATCCTTCCATCTTCCTTTGATCCCCTTTGAATAAGTTACTATCCATCCATAGGCATACTTTAGCATATCAAGTCAAAGCTGGAACCTCTTTCTGCATTCAGAAATATTTTGGAAGATTTTCCTTATAAATCCATGTCTGCTTCCATCTTCAAGGGTTTTGCTTATTTCATTGTAACACTGTTCCTTCTCTTTGATATTTCTTGCTAAGTTTCCTTGCGCTTTGACATTTTGTTAAGTTTCTTTCTTGGCTTTCTCTCATTAGCGATTTTCACCATCCAGTTTGTTTTCTTGTGCTTCTTGCCCTTGGGAAGACTTTTTTCATATTCATTATTAACAAAAAAATTGATATCATTCTGTAGTTGCCCTGGTTCACAGTCAATTAAATTGAAGATTTCATAGAGATTCTTTATGTTTTTCTTGGGAAAAAAATAAACATGCTATATGCTGGTTGATTTTGTTTCTCCACTTTAGTTTGACTTGAAATTTACAGATGAACAATGTCAAGTTTCTGATGTGATGTGTTCTACTGTCTTTGATGCCATACTTCACCTCTTCTACTTCTTTAGCTCAATAACAAATCCATGTAAATTCTATGTGTTTTATCAGATATTGGAGCTGTCATGACTCAGTGGTTAAATTGCAGTATTGCAGGCAAATGGCAAACTCTACCCATAGCCTGGAGTTCGATCCTGATGAGGCTCAAGGTTGACTCAGCGTTCCATCCTTCTCAGGTTGGTAAAATGAGGACCCAGATCACTGGGGACAATATACAAATAATTTTTACATTGTACAGCCCACCGGGTGCTATAAAAGTACTATGGAGTGATATATAAGCCTAAAAGTTTTTGATATTACTATCTAGAGATATCTGCATTAAAAAAATCATTTTGGCTATTTGAACAATGTGTTAGCAATGATCACTATGTTGGAGAAAGTAACAAAGATGATTGGGGGGGCTACAGGCTAAAATGTATCATCAACGGTTGCAGGAAATGGGGATGTCTAGTCTAGTGAAAAGGAGAATTAGGGGTGACATGATAAGCAGTGTTTCAACATTTAAGGGGCTGCCACAAAGAAGAGTAATTCAACCTATTTTCCAAAGCACCAGAAGGCAAGACAAGAAACAACGGATGGAAACTAATCCAGGAGAGAAGCAATCTGGAATTAAGGATAAATTTCCTGATAGTGAGAACAATTAACCAAATGGAATGGCTTTCCTTCAGAATTTGTGGGAACTCCATTACTGGAGGCTTTTACAGTAAGAAGAGACAGGGTAGCCACTTCTCTGGAATGGTATAGGGTTTCCTGTTTGAGCAGGGGGTTGGAATAGATAGCCTCCAAGGTCCTTCCAACTCTGTTATTCTGTATTCTGTATAACTGATAAGATATTCTCTTGATTCATTTTGGTTTTCTAGTCCATATGGTGCAACTCTGACTATTTCCAATTTGGGCATTCCAATGTCAAGGCACAAACACACATTTTACTTGCATGTTCCATCAAATTTGGATTAAACTTACCATTTACCTCTTCTGTATCAGTGCTTAGGGTATATCCTCAAATTACTGTGATGTTAAAAGACTTTCCATGCAATCCAATTGATATTATTTGGTGGGGAGGTCCTGAGTAGTAAATGCCACCATCATCTGAAGGGTCCATTTCCAGTCCATTTCGATTGATTCAAAATTAACGGTCCATATGGCATCAATTCATTTCATTGTTTACTTAGTTGACCTTACTGTATTCTTACATTTCACTGTAATCCTATATTTGCAACTCTATATTGTATTTTCCCACATTGTAGAATCAGCAACTAGACATCCAGCAGGTTTCAATCGAGCTGCATAATAAATGCCATTACTGCTCTGAAAGATCTCCAAATCTTCCTCAGTTGACCTCAGGGGTATATCATTTGGCACTATATCAACAATCACTTTATCTTGTCTATGCTTGTGAGGTTTTTTTATAAAATACCAGAGTAATTTACTATTTACTTCTCCCACACAGTCTGAAGTGATGCCCTTGCCATTAAAGTGAGCAGCCTCCATCCACTTCTAAGGTAAAGGTAAAGGTTCCCCCGCACATGCGTGCTAGTCGTTTCCAACTCTAGGGGCCGGTGCTCATCTCCGTTTCAAAGCTGAAGAGCCAGCGTTTCTCCAAGGACGTCGCCATGGTCATGTGGCCAGCATGACTAGATGCCAAAGGCGCACGGAACACTGTTACCTTCCCACCATAGTTGTCCCAATTTTTCTACTTGCATTTTTACGTGCTTTCGAACTGCTAGGTTGGCAGAAGCTGGGACGAGTAACAAGTGCTCACTCTGTTACACGGCACTCGGGATTCGACCCGCCAAACTGCCAACCTTCTGTTCAACAAGCTCAGCATCCTAACCCACTGAGCCACATCTTCCTATTTCCTTGATGCTCTTTATAGGTGCCTGGCTTTTTAGATGGATGGGTGGGATGAACTTATACATCAGTCTCAATCCTAGTGGGAATATACACTGTTAGTATGTTTTCCTTATTTCTTCCAGGAGCATCCCTTACCATGATAAGCACTTAGGGATGGGAGTAGTGTGGATAGTAGGCTTTGTAAACAGATGAGCTTAATAGTCTCAGGTCTCCTTCCCCCCAAGCAGAAAACCAGTTCTATAGACATGCAAATGTGAGCCATCAAGAAGGTTGGAGCCAGGAGCTTAGGAAAGACAAAGACATACAACCAGCAAGATTCCTAGAAAGGCTCACCTGGACTAAGGACACACAGGAAATAGCCCAAACAGGAACCGGAAATAACTCCAAACAATAGAGTCCAGGGGGTATAAAAACCCACTACCCACATGTGGTCAGCACTTTTTTTTTTCTGGATCCATCTTCCTGTCTGGTTTTCCTCTGCAATAAACTGTAACCCTCTTCCCAAAGGAGTCGCCATGTTGTTTATCCCCGGCTTGGATGGAACTATGATGAAGACTTTTCTTCCAACACTTCTGAGTTAAGCAAAGGCAATGACTAATTTGCTTACCTTTGCTAAAGAAAGAGACTGAAATCCTCCCATTATACCCAAGTCATGGGAGAAGAAACTGAATTCTAATGGCCTTGAATTATTGATATATGTGTTCTATATCCGAAGGAAAGCTTCTTGCCAGCCTACTTGTGTTTCCATTTTGACCTTTCCCTAATAAAACTTACTAATTCTATCTCAGGGAGAATTGTTGCTTGGCTGTTTTCTCAAGTCCAGTTAACTGCTAAGGGACTATGACAATAAAGTCAGTTTTAAATCACCATTGAGATTAAGCATTGCCAATAGACTCACAGTCAGAAATACAATATCCTTAATTGAATGAATCCATCGAACCAAACAAGTTTATGGATAGATCTCCCCACATTTTTTTAGACTTGAAACCACCCTTACATTTACTTAGATTAGATTGTTGCATTTGGAGAAGTGGTTTAAGTATTGCCATATATCACTACAAAAGCAAACATGCAAAGAAAAAAAAAGTCAATACCCACCAATGTAAATATTTCTCTTAATATGCATAAGTTAGAGGGTTGCTATTTAAAGAAACCATTTGGCAAGGTAGATCGATAGATTTTTGTCCTGTCTCTGTAACCTTCATATAATGTTACAGCACCTTTACCTGCTTTGAAATCTCTAAAACCTGGGAAGATTCATGCTATTACCAATTATACCATGCTATAGCCATCACTCTATTAAATATCTATTTGCACCCAGTTCAGTTAAGACTGAAAAATGCAATACTAGTACAAGTGAAGGACACAGCCTCAGCCTCTCAAATTAAGGTAAGTGTGTATGTCCTTTACAATATGTTGGTTACAGAAATCTTTTTTTTCCATATCTGAATTGCCATATGAACTTCTTCATCAACAAATTTGTTTATAGCTAAAAATGAAACACAAGGGACGCAGTGGCTCAATGGGTTAGGATGCTGAGCTTGTTGATCAGAAGGTCGGCAGTTTGGCGGGTCAAATCCCGAGTGCCGTGCAGCAGAGTGAGCGCCTGTTACTTGTCCCAGCTTCTGCCAACCTAGCAGTTCGAAAGCACGTAAAAATGCAAGTAGAAAAATAGGGACCACTGCGGTGGGAAGGTAACAGCGTTCCATGCGCCTTTGGCATCTAGTCATGCCGGCCACATGACCACGGAGACGTCCTCGGACATGTGCTGGCTCTTCGGCTTTGAAATGGAGATGAGCACTGGCTCCTAGAGTCGGAAACGACTAGCACGCATGTGCGGGGGAACCTTTACCTAAAAATGAAACAGAAGTGATAAATATATACTATTAAATGGTGTCATTTGTTTCAGCAGTTTGGTCTTCCTAGTAGTCTTTTGGATGGTTTTTTTTCCCTTTTTTTTCAGAATAGTCACCACTAAGAGAGTATATGGGAAACAAAAAGTCAACACAGTTCTAGGCTGCATTAACAGAGCGATAGAATCAAGATCCTGTGAAGTGTTAATATCACTTTATAATGCCTTGGTAAGACCACATTTGGAATGCTGTATCCAATTTTGGTCACCAACATGTAAAAAATATGTTGAGAATTGAAATAGAAATGGGCTGGTCACAAAGCAAGAAGAACTGATGGCAAGTGGACCAAGGCAGTCATAGAAGGGATCCTGCTTGATAAAAAAGTGTCCATGAAAGAGACCTAAAACAAGATGGATTGACAACATCAGCAAGTATTGTGGGCCCCATTGGCAAAAGAAAGCTCAAGACTGTATAGGTTGGAAACATGCAGAAGAGGCCTTCAGTGGATAAACAGTGGCTAAAATGATGACAATCTCTCTCTCTCACACACACACACACCCCTACATACATACATACATACATACATACATACATACATACATACATACATACCGTATATTCCACAGATCTAGTTTTATATGTTACTTCTCAATATACATTCCTAAGTGTTAAATTTGAACTATTTTTAAATTAAATTTATTCTGTTAATTTTAACTGCAAAATTATGGATTGGGAAAATTTTATGCCACTCAGAAGGAATTGATTGGAGTAACCTATAACTCTGAAAAAGAAAAACTAAATAAGCAAAGGAATCAATAAAAAGTTCCTGAACATTCTATTGCATTACACATACACACCATGAAATTGGCTACTTGAAAACTGTTACTACTTTTTAGATTTCTGTTTCTTTTGTCATGTACCTTTTAATTTTATTTTATTTTTGCATAGAGGGATCAGAGATTCCTTAAAATATTCATGGTATTTTTTGCCATGTGCACTTTTTGAAAAATAATAATACAAATATTTATTTGTGGCAATACCAATTAAAGGAAAAGGCTACATTTTAGCAATGGAAGTGAAATTCTACGGACATTTGATTGTTTATGGTCTGAGCTGTCCATGAAAAGAGTTTGCCCTCAAAAGAAATGGCAATTCTAAATCACATTTTGTTAAAATCTACATAGTAATTTCATTGCTAACCATTCATCCTAATGTCAAGGTAAGAAATCTCCATCACAGTTACATCTTCCATGAGGTACTGTGCTCTGCCCTTGAGCTTCTGAACAAGTCACCTATGGGTAGGTTTAGAAATAACTGCAGGAGAAAAGAAATAAAAATAGTTCCCACCATTTTCCTTGGCTTAACGTGACATGGATGGTTCAGGTCTAAGTGAAAGAATGAGATAAATCTTAAACTAAATGAAAGAAAGTGGTTTTTTCCATTTAATTTAAGTTAGATAACTCAATCAAACTTTGGCTGCCCTTTCAGAGTTGTCCAGATTTTTGCAACCCAACTTTTAGATTCACTGAGACTAACAAAGACACCCTGAAAATAAGTGAAAGAGTAGAATTACAACTTGATTGTCTTGAAGATTAACTTGAAAAGTAGCCATTGCTTGAGCTGGACTCATTGTCTGATGAATTTAACCTTTTTCATAGCAGATAAAGTTTTTCTCCCTAGTCTTTCTTTGCACTTCCTGCCTCTCCCTTCTCTGTCCAACTCTTCCTCTTCTCCCCTTTTTTATTCCCTTTTTATTTTTCCATTGCTTCTCCCTGCAGATATCCGTTCCTCTACATCCATTTCCATTTTGTTTTTCAGACATATTTTGGCATTTTAAGTGGAAGGAAGAAGCAGCATGTTTGAATGAAATTGTAGTGATTGATAGGGATTTCTTTATAATAGAGAAAATTGACAAACTGCCAAATTCAAACATCTCAAGGTAGCTGGTGCATACAGATAAATGATGTGGATTAAATTAGTTTTATAGGTCAGAGATATTGATATAGTAGTTTTTAATTCCATATGGCATTATCCTAATTATGCCCTTTTGGTGGGATTGTCTTAAATTCCTTTGGGAAATTGGATACCCATGTGTGATAGAAGCCTATGTATATTAATAGATGTTTCTAGAACAAGCAGCTGCATCCCACAATAAATTGGATTTAACTACACAATCAGTAGGAATAAAGTCACCTCAGCATGAGTTGGATGTAAAACAAATTTAATAAATAAATAAATAAATAAGACAAGTATATAGATAAATAATAAAACAAGAAAGTTCTCCATCCTGTCTCAGAGCTTTCTTTTCCAACCCCAACTTACTGTCTTGTATTCTTTCTTCTTAAATATGATTTTTATTGACACTGTTCAAAAAAGGAGATTAAAAACTAATATAAATTAGAAAACATAAGTTACTCTTGGTTTCAATATACCCAATTGAAAGCTAGGTGGAAGCTGGATCAGAAGGTTGGCATCACAACTACAGATGAAAACTTAGTAAAACAAATTAGAGATTTAAATTGTGCACATATAAAGAGGATATATAATGTTTGAATTGAATTGGACTCAGAGACGGAACTAGTTAAAGATTGTATGATAAAGTGGGCACAAAATATCCAGGAACCAATTCCTTTGGATACTTGGGAGGTAATCTGGGTTAGAAATGTTAAATTTACTCAGGCTCAAAATTTAAGAGAAAATTTTTATAAAATGTTTTATAGATGGCATTTGGATCCCAAAAAGTTGTCTAACATGTATCCTAACCTACAGTCTAAATGTGGTAGTTTAGATGCCACCTATTTTCATATGTGGTGGACTTGTAGAAATATAAAAGCTTTTTGGATTAAAATTTGGTGGAACATTCAAAAGATTTTTAAGAAAAAGATAAAGTTCTCTCCACAATTGTTTTTATTGGGTATTGTTGTAAATTGTGATACTAAAGAAACCAATCTGATGTTGAATTTGATAACAGCAGCACTGGTGGGACAATACTGGAAGAAGGATAGTTTGCCTACTATAGAAGAATGGGTACTTAAAGTATCGAATCTTGCAGAAATGTCTAAGATTTCTGCTTATTTGAAGGATCATTCACAAGAAAGATATATTTCAGTTTGGAGAAGATGGATAGATTATATTCAGAATAAATATGGGACTAAAAAGTTCCATTTAGCTTATGAGTAGATTTTAGAGGGATATTGTTATTAATTTTAGTATTAGTATTGATTATATTTTTGTTTAAGTTATTATTATTATGTTTTTAATAATTTGAATGTATCTATGTTAAAGGGGAGTTAAAGCACATTATGAATTTGGTTAATTTTATAATGGATAATTTTAGTTAGAATATGATTATTATATCTATAACCCTGTATTCAGCTCTGGGAAGTGGGGGGGGAAGGGGGGTGGTTTGGGGTTGGTGGGTTTTGGGGATATGTATTGAATTTTTTTTTGTAAAACTCTTTAATAAAAAAAACTAATATAAATTAATTTAAAGGAAAAACGAATAAGAAATCTAAGAGAAAGTAGAAGTTCAAGAAAAATAAGTTGAAGAAACATAGGAAAAAAGATACAAAGAAGCTGTTTCCAATTTTCTTCACAGAAGTTATAAGTAAAATTCTGTCTCTTTTCCTCATGGAGTCAGCAAGAGATCTGACTCATTATATCAAGGGCTGTGTGTAGCTCGAGGCTTAGTCTCTTAAGGTAAAAAAAAAAGAATTATTATGATCAAGAGAACTGACTGTTGAGCTTAGAACCTTGGTTCAAATCTCCATTTGGCCACGAGATTTACTAGGTCTTGGGCTGGTCATTTTTTCAGGCTAACATTTTTCAAGGTAATCAATGTAACTCTTATATTCTTCTCCCAGAGCTACTATTTAGAGAAAGGCAAAATGAAAATAGACTTTGAAAAGATTGGTAGACAGGGGACCATCTATAAATATAATTCTCTAGGCAGAATAAAGCTTGAAACCAATTTTATTTTTAGTCTAGACTTCTGTGCAATGAACAACTTTATTTTTTTTTTATCCCAGGCCATTGTGCTATAAATGTGTGGGAGATTGATTAAATGTATCTTATGTTGGTGCACAGACTGTACAGGCTAAGTCTTAGCAATATTACTGTGCTTAGTAGTCAAAGGTCTGAAAAAAAAAACCAGAAAAAAGGATGACAAGAAAAAACCCTGCAAAATTTTCCCAGAGACCAAAAAAACAACAACATCAGAAAAAAGAGCAAAACTTTTATTCATTCGTGTGATATGATCCCACTCATCCTAATATATTACATTCACTTCTGCCTTATTCAGCAAAAGCTTGCCGATTCTGATATGATTTATTTATTTATTTTATTTTCACCCCAGACATTCAATATCTCAGTTTCAAGACACAAATGCAATATATTGACTTTTAAAGGACCTCATGTGTCTGCGCTAGAAACTTCTCTGAGATTCTAAAGAAGTCCTGATGAGGATGGATAGCAAGATGAACTGATGGAGACAAGATCTCTTCTGTAAATGGATCATGTCACAGAGGGCAATGAAGGGTAAGCTCTACAATTGTGCTTTCACAGATTTTTGCAGTTATGATGCTCAATTTCAAATCTTTAGGGAAATTTTGCCAACATGGTTCTGGTGCAATTTACTGTACACTTGCTTTAAATGCATATTACAGAACAGTTGTAGAAGGCTGGTTGTGGCTGTAAAAAAGTTACTAATATAGTGACATTTATAACATTCCTCCAAAACAATATTTCCATAAACCTATAATTACAATGCTCATGAGCTTTAATTACAATAGAGCATGGCTTTATTCTGAGTCATATAATCAGTTCCAGTCTTGACTTGGACCACTTGATGCTGCTTTTCCTTTGAAAATATGCAGTTAATGTTGTTTGCACAAATAATACTTACATAAACTCAACCTGGGTTCTTAACCATTAGTCAGAACCCAAACAGTTTTATTGTTCCAGCTGGTCCTTCCAATTTCATTTCAATATTTACTTTAGATGAAGCAAGCAATTCTATTTCTTGCAAGC
Organism: Vipera berus; assembly: GCF_964194415.1. NCBI lineage: Eukaryota > Metazoa > Chordata > Lepidosauria > Squamata > Viperidae > Vipera > Vipera berus. The sequence continues at coordinate 104,610,792 of NC_138206.1, forward strand.
TTCAAGGTTGAATGGAGATCTGAACCAAGGTCTCCACATTCTAAGTTTGTTCATTAGACTACAATAACTATATTCTACATAAACTAATTGAGAACATGTTCCCAGTGGCAAGCCCTCACTTTAAAAATTCATTCCATGGGTGAGGATGGTCTCAAGAATACTGACTGCATTGGGGGGAAGAGGGGAGAGATAGTCAGAAAGGTGAAGATGGTAATTGTAGCAATATGATCAAATCCTGCTTCATTTGTACTAATTGTGTCACTCAGTTTATGAAATTAGTTAGGGCATGATTTTGTATTAGCTTCCACCAATGACTAGTTCAAGCAAAACTTTATAGGATCCAGTCCAAAGACTGTGCTCAAACTCAACCACATATGCTTGTTTGTTGTTGTGGCATGCATACAAATGGGGTGGAGCTTGTGTTGTAACATCCTCCATCTCGGCTGACACCTCTGAATTGTTGAAAGTTTTGAATGTCAATTGAAAGACTATCCATTCCTGATCAACATTAGGTGGTACAACCTGGGTTCATTATTTATTTATTTATTGAATTTATATGCTGCCCATTTCACCAATAAGGTGACTCTGGCATTACTCTTACATGATTACAGATAAGGGAAGATGTCAGAGAGGCAGTGGATGTATTTGTGGCTCAGAAGAAGAGTTAAGGTCTTAATTCTCATAGGAAGGTCAAAGGACTGTACTAATAAACTGTAAATCTATATTCATTTCAAGTCTGAGCATTTAACCCAAGTAGTCCTGTTTCCTGTCTTCATCTGCTCCTATTTAATTGAAGTCTTGCCTCTCAACTTTTTTTTCTTTTCTGGGAAGGTGTGAAGAGGCATTGTTCATTTGGCTCAGTGATCTTTTTTCTTTTTAAGAAGGATGGCTTTTTGACCCCTGTAGCCAATTAATTCTTAACTGCATTATACTTTGAGTACATTTATTCCTTCTGATGTCACCGTAAATTGGGGAATCATGGTAAAAGTTAGCTTCTCTAAAAGGGAGAGAGAGAGAGAGAGAAGGAGGGAGAGATAATTTTAAAAGCTTAGAAACTGGCTCCAGATAGTCTATTGCAGTGCTGAAGAATATCTGTAATACCTGCTTTTTTCTCTGATGTATGTACTAATCAGCTTTGTATTAATAATTGCTTAGTAGTGTCCAAGGACAATGTCTAAATTCTGACAGAGAATGAACAGAGGAAGGAGAGGGAAAAATGTCTATGACTTGAGGGTGAATTAACCTAGTGAGCCCTATTACTAATGCTATATTTATCATTTATTGCATCAGAGATTGTGACCATAATGACAACTAGACAAAAACAATGACAGATACACATTTTAAGGTTATACTGTTTGCTGTAATGACACTCCGATACCAACTCATATTTTTTGTCATATTTATTGAATTCTTCTTTGGAATAATCTTGGTGCATTACTTATTTGAAATATACTGTACCGTTAGAATACTTTGGGAGGGAAAAAAAGAAACAAACCAAATTTTCCACAAAAATGTCAGTGGAGATTATCGGTCATCCAGGTTGTAGTTGTCTGAAAGGTCTTTTTTTTTCCCTTCAAAAGGCGACTGGATTGTTGTTGTTGTTGTTTTCGTTTGAGGAAGAAGGAGAAAACATTTCACTTCTCATTAAGAAGCTTCATCTGTTCTGATGATGGGGAGATGGCTGGAATGGCCAGCCAGAGAAATTTGCGTCAGCTGAACTCTATGGGACTCAAGGACCCTGGTCTACTCAGCCCGGCAGGCAAGCTGGTAGACCGGGAGCTGCCAGGATCCCCCAGGTGACCCACAAGGGTTTGCAAACCTTCTGCGTACTTACAGGATTTCGTCCTAAAATAATTGTGCTGTAATGTTGTGTTGTCACTGAAATTGCTGCTAGTCAGGAAAGCCTCTGTCTGTCTCGATGGTTGATTTCGTCCAGCCACCAACTGACTCAAGACAGGGCTGAGCCACCATTCCCCAGGCTTCTCCTGGACAGCCGTTTCCGGAGCCTCGGCACCCTTTGGTGCTGGACCTAGGTCCCGGACCTTGGGCCGGACCACTGGTGGGGCCTCTGCCAATTCCCCCACCTCAAGGGGCACAGCAACCCCAGCTGGCTCTTCCCCTCCTGCCACGGGCACACCACCCTGAGTCCCCTCAGCCATGGTGGCAAGCAAAAAGCAAGAGCACAACAAAAGGGGCGCTGTGCTGATTGAACGCTGACTTACTGTCAAATCCTCGTCTACGCCGGGAAACGCAAGCAAGCAAAAACGACGACGTAGTACTGTTGACTGCGAGAGTACCTTTACTAGCAGGATATCCAAGCAATTGCAAAGTCAGCGTTGGGAGCCACTCGTCCCAACGCTTCTTTTTAAACGTTGCCAATAATTGATCAACAGCCCCACCTGTTAGCCCAACCCCTTCCCCAGGCAGACCAGCATCCGCCTGAACTGCGTAAAACCCCACCCCCCTATCCTGTCGCCCCACGCCCTGCTTCTTCCCCTGACGCCGAGGTCCATACAGCGCGAAGGAAGGTGTAAGTCCAGCATCCCCCTCCCCCGTACTCTAAAGTCCCTATTGTGCTCCCCTCTACCAACTCGGTATTTCGTGCCACACCCGCAGCCCCCTGGCAAGCCCCATAGTCCGATTGCAGCTGTAGAGCGCCCTGCAGCTCCGCCGGTATGCAAACGGCTGAAACGTCCGTAGGTCCCGTAGGTCTTGTTTCCGACCGCTTTACTATGGCCGCAGCCTGCCGTGCAGCTGACCGGCCAGGCGCGGCTCTTGCGCGATGGCCGGGGTCCGCCTCTCGCCGCTGCTCCACTGACTGGGCTGGCGCGGCTCCTGTGCGACTGCCGGGGTTCGCTTTTGGCCGCCGCACAGCTGATCGGGCTGGCGCGGCTTCTCCATGACTGCCGGGACCCGCTGCAGGCCGCCGCACAGCTGATCGAGCTTGCGCGGCTTCTCCTTGGCTGCCGGGACCTGCTTCAGGCCGCCGCACAGCTGATCGGGCTGGCGCGGCTTCTCCGTGACTGCCGGAACCCGCTGCAGGCCGCCGCACAGCTGATCGAGCTTGCGCGGCTTCTCCTTGGCTGCCAGGACCCGCTTCAGGCCACTGCACAGCTGCTCGGGCTGGCGTGGCTCCTCCGTGATCGGCGAGGCTCGTTTCCGGCCGCCAAACAGCTGCTCGAGCTGGTGCGGCTCCTCCGTGATCGCCGAGACTCGTTTCTGGCCGCCAAACAGCTGTTCGGGCAGGCGCCGCCTCAGCGTGGATGCCCGGGGTTGTTTTCGGCCGCTGTGCAGCTGTCGGGCGCGGTTGTGGCTGAATCCCTCTCCAGGTGCTCCCCTGTATCCCGTGAGTATGTCGAGCCCGAGGGGCTTGACAAGCGAAATGTGAAACAGTGCTATACTCATGCATACTACTATTTGCATTTTGTAAAATCTGTAATTGCTGTACTTATTTTGTTGTTGCTATAATGTGTGTACATTCTAGGGGGGAGGGGTGTAATATATTGGGCTTTGTTTTACTGAGTGTATCACATGGGTTTTGATTGCTGGAAGGTTGCTTAAGCAGGGAGCTAGCTAACGGCTCCCAGCTCCTGAGACAACCCATCTCCAGCGCCGCCATTGGTTGCTTCTAGGGTGGCAATAGGTTGCTTTAAACTTATTGGCTGCTGCCTAGAGGTATAAATAGCTGCATTCGTAGCCCTGTTTCCCCAGTTCGGTTCCTGCAAGCAATAAAGAATGTTTCTGACTGAACTCACTCGTCTCGTCCCTTTGCTCAAGCAAAGAACCCAGTACACAACACACACCATGTACTTAAAAGCAAACTATGGTAGGAATTATATCTATCATCTAAGTCAGAGGTCCCCAACCTTTTGGGCACCAGGGACCGGTTACATGGAGAGAGGTTTTTCTGTGGACCAGAGGGGTCGTGGTTTTATGTGCGGCCTACATCCCACAGATGGGGCTTTGCTTATTTGTGCAGCCCAGTTGCTGGCATGCCTTGGCCCAGCACTGGTCCACAGACTGGGGTTGAGGATCTCTGATCTAAATCTATATATGACATGCTAAGGAACTCTCATATAGAATTATAGATTATATTGAGGAGCCAGTCTCTCTTATTGCCTTGCTAGCTGCAGTGCATTTCTGAGAATCATCTGAAATAAGTATTAAAAGGTGGAGAACTTCTGGCATCACAGCATTCTTTTTAATACTTAACTAACTTTTGATAACTTGCTGCTCATTAGCCCCCCACTCTTGCTAATTGTTGTTGTATTGTTTCTGCTCAGCAATTATGTCCCACTCAGAGCCACCTCTCTTTTGATGTGGACTCATTTGGTTGCTGCTTTAATCACTTGTTCTGTGTAAATCTCCAGGAGGATGAGTGGTCTTAAAGTAATGAGATTTTTTTTTTCTCTCTGTTTTTGCAACAGTGGTAAAACTCCAAAGGAGAGTTGGATGGGTTTTCTCAGTAGCAACTCTGCACTTAGAGCTTGACATTTTAATGTAGAAGCATTTGGATATGTATCAACAATTACACTTGGTAATGGATTTACGTAAGATAACATTTCAAAGTTAGCTGGAGATGCATTAATTCAAGCATTTGAAGCAGTTATTTGAGATGATAATGTGCAGTGGTTCTCAAAGAGTATGCAAAAGATACTGTGCCTACTTAAATATCACTGGCCTTGCTTTTTTAAATACAAGAAAATTATGTAATCATCCCAATATGTTTTATATATTTACTAATCCTGTAAGTAATCCTGTAAGTAAGGTTTCTTCCTTGTCTTTCCTCCTCCTCCTCCCCCTCCTCCTCCTCCTCCTCCTCCTCCTCCTCCTCCTCTAACATCACATGGAGTTGTGGTCACATTTCTTTAGAATAAAGGTGAGTGGCAAATTTATATGACTCCTTGAGATTTATTATGAAGGGCAGCGAGCATTAAAAATACTGAGCAATGTATGGGTTAAGGAAATTCTGATATGTCTGTATGAATATGAATATACATGTTCATTCTAATCCTGAATATCTATGATAGGCTTGTTCTGTCCAGTGAAGCTTAAACAGTTCTATATGAAAGAGGCAAAGAGAAGAAAGCAAACAGAGAAATTTATGTATTCAAAGTGACACTGTGTTATTATTTACAGAGTGAATATCCTGCAAGTTGCTTGATTTTCCAGTGTGGAAGGTTGTTTATTGTTGGATACATACAAAAATTCCTTTAGTGAACTGTAGATGGGCATTAAGGCAGCCAATTGTAAGTATGATGGAAAATTTATTAAAAGCTTTTTCTAAAGACAAATATGCTTGGTATATTCACATACAAGCTGACAAGTGCAGGGGCCCTTCTTGGTTTAGACTCATTATTCATTTACCAGTCCTTGAAATGTACAATTTGCATCAGATTTGACTGAAAATCAGTCTATTAATAAGAATGAGAAAAGAAAAAAAAGAGCGCTATGGTAGCCGTGGAATCTGTCAGTCTATAGTTGAGGAAGCTAAGGATTATCAACTATTTGAGAGTGATAAGCCAGTATTTATCTTTTGAAATACATGGCTTTTGTTCACCCAGGGCTGAATCTGAACAAGATGGAGGTTCTAGGTCCTATCCTGGCCTTTTTGGGGTTCATGTTCTCCCTTCATATTATATTCCAGAGCAGCATGATAACTGCAACCAGAATAGAATATGGTAGCCAACTTGTAGAGTGGGTCATGAAGCTATGCACGTATTATACCACCTGAAGCAAATGGGTTGGCATGAAGCTAGCATGCAATTAGTTAACTATGTTTCATGTTTTTGTTTAGATAATATAAGGTCCTAAACAAACTGGTATCAAGATATTGTGCAAACTACCTTTACTGGTCAAAAGGTGCTCTTTCCAAAAGGCAACTGGACTTTCTTAGGGGTTTTTTTTCTTTGAAAATGTTTCATTTCTCACCCAAGAAGCTTGTTCAGTTCTAAAGTAAGCACCATTTGGACAACCATGACTTGATGATTGAGAATCTCCATACACATTTATTTTTGCTACTACAAATGTAGTTGGTCATCAGTGAAAGTCCTGATGTATGTGAGAAAACTGACAGAGTTACTCCCAAAGGCCTACTCAGGGGTATCTAAGTGTCCTAAATTTTCTGAATTGAATATCATTGTATGGTTTAAATGCCTGTTGAAAATCTACTTTATCCTTCAGAAATGCTTTGCATGCATGTTACAGGAATTCATGTTTCTTCCCCATCTTTTTTATGAATACTGTAGATTTGACTTTACCTTAATTCACTATTTCATTGTATTTTATATTTTTTTTGTAAATCTTTTTAATATAAGTTATTACAGAAAAGAGTAAAGTATTATATTAATTATAAATATTAGGTCATGTTCCTATCACAACTTTTCAAATATCTTTTTTCTCTCTCCAATATTAACACTACAGCTATGCAAGACATTCAAAAAGATGTTTCCACAGCAACGTCAGTCTGGAGGATCCATGTGCTTGCTTTCAATGCAATCTCAGCTGTTTGCCTCTGGGTGTTCATGCACACAGCCACTTAATTTTATCCCAGCAGAAACGTTGTCTCTGTGTACTTACAGTAGTGGCCAAAATTGTGGAACCTTTTGGGAAAAGTGTATTTTTGAAGTTGATGGCTAATATCACCACTTTTTTGGGAATAATACCATAAAATTATGCATCCATGGAAAGATAATTTAATCAAGAATGTAGTGCAACATAGTTTGTTCAATTATCTGTACTGTATTCTATGAAACGTTATACCCAAATAACCAGAAAAAGGAAGCACAACTTGCTTAGGTTGATATCAGGTAGCTTTCCTTCGTCTGATTGTAGCCAATGAGCATGAGTGTTTAGAGAGCCAGTCAGGTGTCATCTTGTTTTGGCAATGAGCCAATCAGATCACAGTAGGATTCAGTTATTGATGTCATGTATTGAAGCTGAGAGGAGGACATTTGTCAGTGTGTTATGTGATCGCTATCAAGTTGGTTGTTGTTGTTTTTTCCTTTCATTTAGTGAGCTTGTAAAACATAATAAAAATAAAGTAATGGTGCAAGGAGTTGACTAGTTGCCCAGAAAGCAATGTAAAATAGTATTATTAAGTGAACAAGGCTACAGTTATAAAGAAATTAGAAGAAAAATTGGTGGTGTTAAGGAATTGTTGTGCAGAGGTCTCCTTGTGCTACCAAAGAGTTGCACAGACAAGGAAGGGTACTGAGAGCAGTAAGAGTCACACAGTAACCACAAGAGTACACCGAGTTGTAAAAGCAAAAAAATATTTTACTTTGAGGTGGTGTAAGAACAAAAATGCACGGTCAAAAATAAACAGTCCAGGTCATACACAATAGCAACAGTCCAATGAGTAATCCAAAATACAAAGTCTTCTTACCGGTCCAGAGGTCAATACACAGTTGTTCAGGTTTATCACAGTAGTAAACCAACAGTACAGCAAAACAGAACAAAAACAGTAATAGTAGAGAGCAGTGAATTCAGAGAGAGAGAAGCTACGTTCCTAGCTCCCTCTTATGGCCATGAGAACACTTACACACCCATTGGCCAATTAACATCTTAAAGTCACAACATCATAGTTAATATATTTTCAACCCAACATTGTAGGCTATCACCATATGCCTAACAGGTGGAAACTTAACCAAAGGTGTCATTTCTACTGTACACTTTTCCCAAAAGGTTTCCACAATTTTGGCCATTACTGTATACATGGGCAGAGAGCTGAAGCAACTTTTTGGGAGTAGCCATAAAGGTTTTGATAAGCATTGCTTTTTTCATGCTAAACAAAACCTTTTTTTTCTCCAAATTCTTTAAACAATCCTAATTCTAAGTAGGATATTTGAAGAATTTTCAGTTGGTAAGGGAGTTTTGAAAAGGCTAGTAAGATTTGAGGTAGGTAGTCCCTATAATGTTCTTATGTAATTTTAAAATGGAGGAACTCATTAGAAGTTCTTTCCCAGTAACAAATAAATAAAACAGTAAAACAACTGGCAGAATTTCAGAATGGAAAGAAAACATCAACATGAGTGCAATTTTAAAGAGTTTTCCATATTCCTATTGTGATTTAATAAATATATTTTAAAGGCTCCAATGAGCTCTAAAGTCACATTAACACTAACAAGAAATGTATGTTATTCTTCCTTTTTATGCAAATATTCCCTAGAAATATTTTGTGTAAAATATTTATGGACTTCTCAAAAGAAGTGAACTATATTTACATGCATCACACTAGATAACCACAATTTACTGGCCAGTTAAGCAATGATCTGTGACTTCTGCATATAATTTGCATTAATGTATCTGCAGATGCTTATTCGCTATACATTAATTTGCACAACTGGGCTTTTCTCCTGTAATATAGATGAATTCTCTCTGTTGTTATGTGAGTTGGAAATTACTCTGCTTTCTATTACATGAATTAGAAACAACATTTTTTAAAACAATCTGAAGCACCGAAGTGATTTTTCATTTATGATATTGGCTTCATTTTTCTTTATTAAACTCCATATTTAAGTTGTTATTGTTATATTTGACATAAGAATTAAAAAAAAAAATCTTAATTATCTTATATTTCAATATGATGTTTTATTAAATAAGCCAAAACTAATTGTTTCCTATCTTAAAATGCCTTTAAATAAGTAAGTAGGGAGGCAGAGAAATATTTTAATTCATTTTTTGCCTAAACTAACTAAATATGTATTTATAGATTAAACATTTTAAAGAATATAACACCTTGCACAGAAATTTCAGTAGAAATCAAACAGAGGTTGATGTGTATTCATATTTAGACAAATTACCACTTTGACTAAATCTTGTACATCCACAGCTAAAATATTAAGAATACCACATGTACATTTAAAAAATTCAGCTTATCACTAGATGATAGCCTAAATATACAGAAAAATCTCTTTACTATCATGTAATGTATATTAAGCTTTTGTAGGCTTAATCATATCTAAATAAAGAATACTATAATAAAAGCCAGTTACTCCAAGTTTCATATATATAGAAAATAATGATTCTAATCTAATATTTAAAGTGAGTTAAAAGAGTGAGCGCCTGTTACTGGTCCCAGCTTCTGCCAACCTAGCAGTTTGAAAACATGTAAAAATGCAAGTAGAAAAATAGGGACCACTACGGTGGGAAGGTAACAGCGTTCCGTTCACCTTTGGCGTCTAGTCATGTCGGCCACATGACCACGGAGACATCCTCGGACAAACGCTGGCTCTTCGGCTTTGAAACGGAGATGAGCACCGGCCCCTAGAGTTGGAAACGACTAGCACACATGTGCGGGGGAACCTTTACCTTTACCTTTACCAAACAGAAGGTCACTTTTATCAAAATGTCTCCATTTTCTAAAACACATTTTCTTTTGAAAATAAAATCTAGTTGTTTTAGAACCCCTTCTACTAGGGTGTCTACTGAGGGGTCCTTGGTGCTTGCTGTTTTCTTGAAGACTTTTCTTGCAGACATTTCATTACCTAAACCTAATGTTAAACTAGGTAACATCATAGGTTCAGCTACGTAGTTTTGGTAATGAAATGTCTGCAAGAAAACTACCAAACTCGGAGAGCAACAAGATCCACTCAGTTCAACCCTGAGCTACAAATATTCTCCTCTATCACTAAGGGTCTTTCCTTGTATTTTGTTGACTTGAACTAATTCATACAAAGCTTATAAAGGTATCTTAAATCAAGTTGTTTCTGGTCATATTCTGAGAGAAAGCTTCTATCTCAGACCTTCCAGTTTGCACAGAATTATTTCAATTTTGTAACAACCCCTAATGTATATATTAATAAAGTGATTAAAATAATACAGCTCACTAAAGAACAGCAATCAAGTCAAACAATGGAAACAATGCAAATGAGGGGAAATTATGTGTCTTTGTAGTTCTCTGCAGTGTAGTGCTTTCTGTAATTTTCTTCTATGACAGGCTGTCTGAAATTAAGGGACAACTTTTATGTAATATGATAATGAAGGATTCTGTTTCATGGCCTGCTAATCTCTTATTGATTACAATGCAAGGCTAAATTCTGAGTCAGTCACTATTTTTTCCCCTCCATAATGTCTCAGAGATTGCCCCGAGCAATCCCTACACTTTTCTTACAAGGTTGCAATCATTCAGAAATGCTTGGTCATTATTTCTTTCCTAGGGCTGAGAGAGAGTAACTGGCCCAAGGTGACTAAGCTGGCTTTGTGTTTAAGGTAGGTCTGGAACTCTCAGCCTCCCATTTTCTAGACTGATGCCTTAACCACTACACCATATGGAGTTATAGTCAACATTACCATATATATAAAAGGTCAAAACTATGGCCTCTCCAAGGAACAGAAGGATGCTCTATCTCTCCAGACTGAGCTCAACCTGATTAAAAAAATTCTGAACCTATTTTCAACAGATTTGGTACAAGTTTGCCAATAGAGCACCCTAGAGACACAAAAGGCTCCTCTTTAATATGGTGCATGTTCCCCTGCCACATCCATCCCCCCCACCACCAACCTAGTACCTAAATTATAGCTTTTCAAATGAAGCAAATCTGCTTCAAAGTTTGTAGTTTTGAAGACATGATATTGCTTCTGTTGGAATGCTATTCTTTTAGAAAAAAACCCTTGAAGCAGTAATTCTGCGAAATCATTCAAAACATTCTCACTGATATGTAAACTGCAAAATTATTCTGAGTACAGTGGCCACTTCAAATAGTTTCTCAAACATTCTCCAAGGATGGTAATTAGACACCTCAAAAATACAATGAAATTTTATATATTACATTTAACTTCTTTGCAAACCTGGCACACAATGTCTAAATTGGTATTTCAGCCTGCATTATAACAGTGCACACACAGCCCTGTCCTTCAGCAGATATGACTTCCCATTATATAATTTAGAAACTAGAAAGCTTCGAAGTCATACATTTTATGAGATGTGATTCATAAAAAATTACAAACTAATCTGCACATGTGGCAGTTGATATAAAATACAAAAAGAAGAGAAAATAAGTGAATCTCATCTGATATGTTCAATCTTCACTCTTGCTTCTCTTCTACTTTTAGCGTAATGATTTATAACCTATATTAACAGAGAATGTATGTTATAGTGCCGTTAATTTATTCTGCAATCTAGTGACATTCCATTGCAAAGATGAATATGTCCTTTATTAACAATCAGCTCAAGATGGAAAAGTGTTACAACTGGGATCCATGCAATTAAAGAACAAAATGAGGAATGGCACAAAATACATCTTTAATCTTCAAAATGATTCAAAGTTTTGCATAGCTGTTTTATAGTAACAGATGTGATTTTGGTGTATCTGTAAATTTTCTATTTTCTCTAAAATAATTAGTAGTGATTCCCATAATAGAACATTTCAACAATAGGAAATACAGAACTTTTCTAATCAATTGTGTAATCTAAATATCTTTGAGCAGCACATACCCAGGTGGCTTAATTGTGCATACGCGATTTCTGAACATCATTTGTTTGCAAATAGGACATTAAGATCAGCACAGTTTTCAGAATATTTCTTGACAATAATCTTATAGAAAATATCATACGTATCTAGGACATTCACAACAAGTAATATCTCTATTTTTGTCCACAAGATCATCATAATATGGTAAATATATTATATCTCCATGCTGCAAAGATATAGTTTTTTTATTGTTTTTTAACAGGCAATATATCACCTACATTTTCTGTTCAGGGAATTCTACTTGCTCTTATCAGTTTTGCTGACATATACTATTTCAATAGCTTCAAGATTTTATTATATTTAACATTGCAAAATTCTTTAAAACAGGATAATGAGATGTATGTAGTGCAGTTTCAGAAACTCTGCAGTGCTAGAGTTATGAAATTCACTCATGAGTTAAAAATGTTGTTGAATAATAAATGGAATAATAATAATAACAAAATACAAAGGTCTGCAACCAGAAGATGAATGACAGTGGTGAAGGTACCAATAATAATAGGTATCTTAGGGTGCAATCCCAAAATGACTGGAGCACCACTTGAATGCTATTGGCATTGACAAAATCACTATCAGTCAATTGCAAAAGGCAGATTTACTAGGAACAGCTTACATCCTGTGATGATATATTTAACACCATCAAACAAGAACATCTGCTTATCCCAGATCCTTGAGAAGGAGTTGATAGGTGGATAAAAATGCCAAATCTAATCTAAACATCTGCTGATGGTGAAGCAAAACATGATCATTATAATAATAATCAAATAATATTTTGGCACAGTTTTTTTAAGAAAATGGCTTCTTATGAGGCCTGGTGTCTTTGAAAATATGTCTCTATCCTTTTTACATAAGAAATATTGCAAGCTATTATTTGGTAGAAATAGGGTTGAATTATGATGTAATTGGGCAAAAGCTAATTTAACAAAGATAGTATTGAATGGTTGTAAAAAATAATTCATCTTGTAACACCATCTAAATCATGAAACTATCTTTCCTTCTTTGTATTTGTATGATCTTAATTCCACAGGATATTTTTTTTAATATTCACTACAGTTTATATTTATCAGAAATAGAAGCAGTAACTTTCTCCCCCCCCCATACTAGGCTTTCAACTATACAGGGCCTGATCAAGATTTGACACATTTACAGCTATTTTCTGAATGTGCTACACCTACATAAGGAAGAATGTTGAGAAGAGTATTTATATTGAAGGAAGTGTGAGAGTTAAAACATACTTAGATAGGTCTTAGGTTTAGAAAATAATTATTACAGAAAACTGTATTCATGTGCATTCTTGTCCACACCCACCCACCCCTCTGCTTCAGTAATGAGAGACTTGAGAGAAGTTGAAATATCTCCTTTTGAGATGTGCTTCTTCATTTTATGTCCTTCTCAGCTGTTGGTAAGCAAAATGCAGTTTCTGAAACCAGGCTGTAATTTTCAGGCTGACAAAACCATATGGAGAACTAAAGCCAGTGGTGGGATTCAGCCAGTTCACACCACTTCAGCAGAACAGGTAGCTAATTTTTTGTTGCCAGGCCAGAATGAACTTCCGGAAGTGGCATCCACACAGGGAACCGGTTGTTCACATATTTGAATCCCACCACTGACTAAAGCTGATAGGTAACTTAATTAAATGGTAAACCAAGTTGCAGTGATGGTTTTGTACTTCACTGATGTAACTTTTACAAGGTTCAAGATGCATGTGTTCCTTTCCAACCTTTACAATGTGTTTAAATAGAATAAATATAGGAAATATGGAGTAAGAAAGCAATTAAATAAAACTGGTATGTTTTTCCAAGTGTGACTGATCCAGAGCTAACTTTAACTTATTGTTTCATTGTCTTAGCCATCACAAATGTGTGTTCTGTAAGTCTTTGTGTTCTTTTGTAAATTCCTGTAATTAAAAGGAATATGTATGTGTGTGTATGTATGTGTATATATATATATATATATATATATATATATATATATATATATATATATATATATATATATATATATATATATATATATATACACTGCAACTCACTCACTTTGCTGAGAAGATACAATGAAAAATCCAACTTACAGAATAATAATACTAATAGGCAAATAACCTGATGCAGTTTCTTAATCTTGAAACTGCATTATTTTACTTATTTTTGGAAATTAGCAAAATTTACTGAATTAATAGAAGACTACAATTATAAATAGGATCTGTCTATCTCAGGGGTGTCAAACTCGCAACGTCATGTGATGTGTCACAATGTCTCATGACTTTTTTTCCATTGCCAGCAATGGGATGAGTGCGGTTTCGCCATGATGCATCTGGCACACGGGCTGGCAGTTTGACACCCCTGGTCTATCTGAACATCTAGATATGGTAGGTTTTCTGGCTTTAAAGAGTCTATAATATCATGTCCACAATTAGTACACTGAGGGCAATGTTGCTCCGTTCTTTGGGTCTTATTTTACTGATTAATCTCTGTGGAAAATCTGCTTTCAACTTTTCATTCTATCCCTTCATTTATTTTTATTATGCATGTCAATCTGCCTTAACAAAAGCCTGCCACATTTGCCCAGAGCAGTTGCTGAACTCTGAATCCACCATTTATTAATTTAATCTAATTTACATACCTGCCCATTTCATAAACAAGTGATTATGAACAATGTACACAGAACAGAAACAATATCTAAAAGCATTATCTTTACCAGTTATATAAAAACTATAAGGACAAAGAATAATAGACGAAGGGATGTTGACAATAACAGAGCCATCTCACTAGTTTATGCAGTCTCAGGAGTTCCTGGACTTGCTGGAATAACCACTCTTGAAGGCCATTCAGAAGCTGAGAAGAGAAAAGGCTGAGGCCATCCTCACCTTGGGGGGAGAAAATTCCACAATACAGTTGCCACAGCAGAGAAGGCCACTGCTTAGAGTCTGCCACATGTAGCTCTCTAGATGACAGAAGACCTCTCTGTTGGATCTACAGTAGGGGGCATTCAGATGAAATTGGGTCCCTTAAATAACCTACTTTCATGCCATGTGTGGATTTGAAGGTCAACACCACCCCCTTGATTTGAACCCAGAAACAAACTGGTAACCAGTGCATGCAGGAGATGAGCAGGATGAGCCCAAGGATGGGGTCAAATGCATTGTAAGTATGATGTCCACAAGAGACTTAAGTCCAGTGCTCCATGAATTCTGTTGACAATCTAGTGCCAATTAGCCTTGATGAATAGTAGATCAGATCCTCATGTATAAGTAACATGAAATAAACTGGAGAAGACTCCTGTGAGTCCCTTGGACTGCAAGGTGATCAAACTGGTCAGTCCTAGAGGAGATCAACCCTGACTGCTCTTTAGAAGGCCAGATCCTGAAGCTAAAACTCAAATACTTTGGCCACCTAATGAGAAGGAAGGACTCACTGGAGAAGAGCCTAATGCTGGGAAAGATTGAGGGCAAGAGAAGAAGGGGACGACAGAGAATGAGGTGGCTGGATGGAGTCACTGAAGCAGTAGGCGTGAGCTTAAATGGACTCCAGAAGATGGTAGAGGACAGGAAGGCCTGGAGGAACATTGTCCATAAGGTCGCGATGGGTCGGACACAACTTTGCAGCTAACAACAACAACAACCTTTGAACTCTTTTCTGGCTACTGGTCTTTTGCACCTGACAGTGCAGCTCATGCAGTAGAGATATAAAATGTATTTTATGAGAAACACACATAACTATTTGTGTTGTACTTTGTACCAGTTTCTGAATACTCTTCAAGGACAGCCCCAGATGAAAACCTACCTTGGAAAAAATATGCCTTCTCTTGATGCAGTCACACAGCTGTGAACATTTTCTCAACAATGTAAACTTAATTCTTCCTAGACCTGCCTCTGAAACCAATTAAATTGAACACCATGAATTGTTTTGAAAATACAATTCAAAGGGGAGATTTATTTGGATCTCCCTAGGGTTGAATCATGTATTTGAAGCTTTGCATAATTTTAGTGTTCAGTATTTGCTTCTTCAATTATCTAGCAATAAGTATGGATTTTTTTTATTAAGTGAACATTTATCATAGGAAATTTCAAGGAAAACATTATGATTCTTTTCTTTTTAAAGTATTTTAAAAAGCTCTTGCTTCTTAAATTGATTATACAAATAACCTTTTTAATGTATTGAGATTTTTTTCCCCTGCACAATTTTGTTGCATTAAATGCATGGTTTGATTTGCATGAATTTTTAAACCTCTAACAGCAGATGTTATTGGGTAGTATTATGGTGCACTGAAATAATACCCCATACAATTAGTGTTTACAATCCAGCTGGAATATTTTATAAAGTCTCATATGATTATTAAATTGCTAAGATGTGAAAACAAGAATTTTCCCAAGATTCATAAATCATTCAGCCTGGTAGGGTTGATTGAAAAAGATAGAATCCTCAATTTGTATTTCAGAGTATGGTAGTATCAAACACTTACTGTATCTGTCATAGTAATAATTCAGTGTTGGGGGTTTTTTGGGGGGAGGAATGGTAAATTCCATAATATTTTTCTGTACCCTATTGTCCATGCATAAAAGAGTATTATAATCTAGTCTACTCTGGACTTAAGATTCAAATTGTAAGATTTTCAATAAATTAGATATATCATATCAAATGTAGTTAGTGCTACTTATTCATTCATCACCAGCCTTTTGCAATTGTATTACAGATATAAAAGTCATTTTGGTATTAGATTTCATGAAATAGTCACTCTGGACTTTAACCACTAATTGTATGGGGTATTATCTGCATGATTTTTTTTATCAGTTCTCCTCCTCCTTGGCAAGCCAAGCCGTGACTCATAGTAAGTGGATAGTTTACATATATCTCAAATTAATCTCATAGCTGCCAGCTTTATTTTGTCTCAAGAAGAAAGGAGTTTAAGAGGGATGCAGGAGGATGAGAAGATGGAGAAGAAAAAGAAGAGAAGCAGAAGCTGATGCTGCCTATAGAAGTGCAAAAGTGAGCTCTATTTTTGAAAATTCTGCTTGAGGACAAAATGGGAACACCTATACAGCAAAGGAGATTATATTAAAAAAAGCATGAAATTGGAATATTTAGTAAAGCATGGTAAAATTATTCCTTAGTTAGAAGCTAGACCTATCAATCACAAACCTATGTGCCCTTTTCTCCTTGCCATTAATCCCACTGTGACTTTGTCTTTGTGGAGCTTTGAGACTTAGCATTTTTTTTCCTTTGCTTAATTCATTTGAATAACTTCTGAATGCAGTTTTTGTATGTGTGTGTGTGTGATGGGGTGGAGGGGGTTAACTGCAGACGAATCTTAAAGATTACACTTCTTTCTGAGAAAGCTACAGTACATTTGTGTGTTTTGAATTCTGTGTTTTTGAAAAAGTCAGTTCTAGATCCTGGGAGTTTTAATGCAGTCAACTCTGAAAGAAAAAATATTTTCCTAATAGATCTTGGGCTAGAAGATTCCTGTACCTTGAAAAGGGTACAAGACAGGGTTGTCCGTTGTCACCATTATTGTTTGTTTTAACATTGGAAATATTGTTGATTAAGATACGTGAATAAAAAAAAATAAAGGGAATTAAAATTAAAGATCAACCTTATAGATTGAAAGCGTTTGCGGATGACTTGGTTATTACATTGGGTCAACCAACTCAATCGGTTATAGATTCAATGGAAATAATTTTACAATATGGACAAGTCTCTGGATTTAAGGTAAATAGGCAAAAAACTAAAATATTGTCCAAAAATATGACCAAAGAACAAAAGGAAGTTTTAGGAAAACTAACGGGATTTGAAATAGTTAAAAAGGTCAAATACTTGGGGGTATATCTTTCAGCTTCAAATGTGAAATTATATAAAAATAATTATGAATTGTTATGGCTAAAAATACAAAAAGAATTAGATAGTTGGAAAAATTACAATTGTGTTTATTGGGAAGAATTGCAGCTGTGAAAATGAATGTTTTACCTAAATTCTTATTTTTGTTTCAAATGATAGCTATACTTAAAAAAGATTCAAATTTGGAGGAATGGCAGAGAGGTGTTAATAAATTTGTTTGGGCAGGGAAGAGACCGAGAGTTAAACTTAAGATAATGCAAGATGCACGTGAAAGAGGTGGACTTAAAATGCCCAATTTTAAATTATACTATGAAGCTGCGGTATTATCATCAATTAGTAATTGGTTCAATTCAACACAAGAGAGATTATTGAATATTGAAGGATATGATTTGTTATATGGTTGGCATGCTTATTTATTGTATGATAAAAAAGTGGATAATGTTTTTAAGACACATATATTAAGATATGCCCTGTTACGAGTTTGGAAAAAATATCGTTATAAGTTGAACCTTAAAATTCCAATTTGGGCAATACCTAAACATGCGATAGAAAATATAAATGTGGGATTTAAGCATGATGTGACTACATATAAAGAAATTCTTAGATTGGAAAGAAATGTGTGGCAATTAAAGCCATTTAATATTTTAAAAGAAGAAAGATAGTACAAACTTGGTTTCAGTATGGGCAGTTACAAGCTAGATGGAAACAGGATCAGAAAATTGGTATTTCTATAGTAGATGAAAATTTGGTTAAACAAATTAGAGATCAAAGTCCTGCACATATAAGAAGGATATATAATGCATTGATAGAATTAGATTCAGAAACGGAACTTGTTAAAGATTGTATGATAAAATGGGCCCAGAATATTCAAGAACCAATAACGATGGATACTTGGGAAAATTATCAGCCTAAATTATTCAAATTATCAGCCTAAATACTGGAAGTGTGGTTGTGATGATGCAATGTATTATCATATATGGTGGACTTGTAAAAAAGTTAAAGCTTTTTGGATTAAAATTTGGCGGAATATGCAGAAGATATTTAAGAAAAAGATAAAATTTTCTCCACAATTATTTTTGCTGGGTATTACTATTGACTCTATTTGCTATAGAAACTAAATTGATGCTGAATTTAATAATGGCAGCAAGACTTTTGGTAGCGCAATATTGGAAGAAGGAGGATTTGCCTACTATAGAAGAATGGACTTTAAAAGTTTTGAACCTGGCAGAAATGGCGAAAGTCTCAGCATATTTGAAAGACCATTCGCAACAAAGATATATTTTGGAATGGAGAAGATGGATTGATTATATCCAGAATAAATATGGGACCAAAAAGTTTCATTTAGCATTGGAACAAGTATTAGATTTAGAAGATTTGTTATTATTTAGTTATTTTTAAGGAGAGTTAAAGTGTGATAGGACTCAAAGTGTTATTATAGTTAGTTTGCATATTATAGTTTAAGATTGTTAGAGTCAATACCCTGTATTTGCTCTGGGAAGTCTGGGGGGGGAGGAAAAGGAAGGGGGAACTGGGTGGGAGTGGGGGGGACGGGTTTTTATGTTTTTTTATTTTTAAAATGTATCTGTAAAACTCTTTAAAAAAATAAAAATAAAAATAAATGAAGATTCCTGTACCTGACAATTCCTGTACCTGACATGTTTCTTTTTAATAAATTAATTATCCTATTGAAGGCTAGATTCAATAACAATCTGTTTGTGCCCACTTAGCCAAACAATTATTGTGAACACAGAGACTCTTGCATGTTCTCTTGATGACTCTATAATTACCTAGTAATTACAGTTCTTACTTTTCACGGTAACGTCTTTTCCCTCAGATGCACTCCCACATTAGCAGTATGCTTGACTTCCAGCCAGAGGACAAAAGAAATTGTTGCATTGGAGTCATTTCCTGAGGCAGATGTTGAAGAGTATCTCACAAGCTGTTTATGCCTGAAGTGTTTCAGTAAAATTTGAGGGAGCTCTGCTGTGCTTCCTGTCCATTACTTTCTCTTCTGTTTTATTGGTTGTTTTCATCCACAGAGAAGATGAGACATGAGAAAAATCAGGGCATACAAGCCTAGGCTTGGATATATCCTATATTAAAATGTGAAAACAGAAAGTGAATTCTTTTCTTATTAATGACTCTTATGGACATGGGAAATCTGTCTGCTCTTTTACAACGGAAAAACCCATCAGGGCTTTTCTATTAATATGAATTTGCTCTTTTTCCATGCCTTGCAATCGTATTTTTAAAGCTTCAATGAGAAAATGGCAGCTTTGTGGTAACTTCATGCTCCATCTCATAATGTCTTCCTGATTTATTTTTATTCATCAGTTTACACCAATTTACATAAGAATTCACCTTTTTGTAGGTTAGTCAAGTAGATAGCTTCCCTTGGTAAGTTTTGAAGTTGATATGTTACAAAGTCTTACAACTTTGGTATGTTACAAAGTCTAACTTACCTTTTGTATTAGTAATTTTCAACAATGCCTCTTGACTCCACCAAAGGGATGTCAAACTGCCGGCCTGCAGGCCGGTTTTATCATACTGAAGTTGTGCCCACCCCATTGCTGGCAAAGCAAAAAGAGTTGCGACACATCACGTGACATTGCGAGTTTGACACCCATGGTCAAAGCTGTAATATGTCCATCTGCTGCAAAGAAGTAAAAAAAAAGTTAGTGGTTTATTGCTATTGACAATATTATTGTTGTTAAATTTTACTAGAATTTCTTATATTTGCTGCAGTGTGTTATTTATTTCCTATGTTATTTATTTATGAATTTGTAAATAGTTTCAAACAAGGCAGTGCTAAGCAAACTACAAAACCAATAGTCACAGGCAATGCAACATTAGCAACAACTTTCAATAATACATAACAAAAGAACCCAACATATAATTATATTTCATCCCCAGCTTTCCTAAAAGACAACTTCCTTGTCTTTTATTTGCTTTTCTCACTGGCTTTTTATAACTAATATGTGTTAAAAACTGGAGAATGCCTGCTATTAATGGTTTGATCTGGCTATCCAAATCTTTTGCTGAGTGAATTGTTGCATATGAACTTTGTGCCACTATCATTACTTCTTTACCATGGTGTGATGTAGATAAAAAACAAACAACAAAAAAACCAGTAGTTAACAAAGTAGCAAAGCCAATGTTTACAATTAAAACTAAAAGAAACAACAGACATATACCCCAACAATAGTCAGTGTATGCATATATCTGCAATTAATAGCAAACAAATGATAATCTGAAAAGTACCAATCTTAATATTAGGGTTTTTTTTAAAGGGAGGACGTAACTAGCCCACTAGTCAGATGAAGATGAAAATATATGTAAATTCTTTTTAAAGTCCATCAAGCTTACATAGGCGAAGAAAAGGAGGTTAATTCCAGAGTTATAGGGTCTCACCCCTGAAATCCTTTAGCATAAATATGACCATAAAATGGGGAAATACCGGTAACTGCAAACAGATATTGTAAGATGTCTAACCAATAAAGCCATAATACTCTCTGTGATCACTATGTCTGGTTCTTGCAAAAACTCATCAAATGAAAGTTTATGATGTTTGCAGGAAAATCAGCAAACAAGTACAAAGTCAGATGATTGTAAGTCTGGAAGAAGAAAAGAACCTAATAAATTAGGAACCCTGGCAACAAATAACAAATGGACAATCAGCCAAAATATGGCAATCTTATTCTTACTCACATTCAGCTTAAAAATATGAGGGAACATCCGAAACAAATGCCAATGAGACATTATTTTATCCTTGATTGCATATAATATATCAAGGACCACAAAAGACTTATAGATTTGAATAAAATCAACATAAAACTGATAATGAAAACCTTGATTGTGAATCACAATAGAATGGTGAAGTCTATTACCAAATGTATATTTGAATAAACAAAATGTACCCAGAATAGAACTATGCTATTGCTACAGGGAGAAGGAAGGGGTCAGTCACAAGTTAGAAGAAGAAGAAGAAGAAGAAGAAGAAGAAGAAGAAGAAGAAGAAGAAGAAGAAGAAGAAGAAGAAGAAGAAGAAGAAGAAGAAGAAGAAGAAGAAGAAGAAGAAGAAGAAGAAGAAACAATATGTGTAAAATCGAATCAACCAAATTCCATCCTTCATCACTCTTCCTTCCAAAATATGTAAATGTGCATCTTTTCTCTGAGATTCTTTCTTTTTAATTTATAAAATTATAAATTAACTAAAATGTAATAAATAGCCATGTATATTCATATTCATACAGACATATCAGAATTTCCCTAACCCATACATTGTTCAGTATTTTTAATGCTCACTGCCCTTCATAATAAATCTCAAAGAGTCATATACGTAAATTTGCCACTCACCTTTATTGTAAAGAAATGTGACCACAACTCCATGTGATGTTATAGAAGAAGGAGGAGGAGGAGGAGGAGGAGGAGGAGGAGGTGGAGGAGAGAAAAGGGGGAAGAGGAGGTGGAAGAAAAAAGAAGAATTTTGGTGGAGAACGTTAGGAATTGCTTTGAAGTTCTAAACTTTATTGATAGGGAAGTAGTAGAACAAGGCAATGAAATTAATGGTGTTGTAAAGAATAAATGTGAAAAGAGACTGCCAAAGATAAAGGTACAGAAGAAAGTGAACAATGTCAGAATGATTTTCAGCCCGTGCAGATTTATTTATTTATTTATTTAATTAAATTTTTATACCGCCCTATTCCCGAAGGACTCAGGGCAGTTTACAGGGCAACATAAAATAAAATATAAAAATAGTATAAAATTAAAATAGATTAAATTAATTAAGCCCAACAATTAAAACAATATTAAAAGCTAAAACCCCTTCAGATATTGAACTCTGTTTCTATATGCACTACTTTTTTGTATCTTCTCCTCTTATAGGCCACTAGGGCAATAGATATAGTCAAAGTTAGCATAGGAATAATTCTCTTTGAACTCCTTTACATTTCTTCTTTAATGCTACCAGCATGCCTCTAACTGATAAATCTGACATTCCTAGGTCGGTTGTTAGTTCTAGTTTTTGATCAATGTGAGTGCAAGTGAGGGGGGGAGGTGAGTGTTTGGATGTTTTCATTCTACTTTATTTAAGGCCCACTGTGAACAATTTCCATCGTATTGGGATTTTTAAAGAAGAAAAATGAAATTCACTTACAACCTATGAAGCTTTCTGGTTTGGTTTTGCTCTATGTTACTTGTGATACGATTGGTGTTTAAGATAATGGCTTTCATTTCCATAATCACTGATTAGGTGACCTAAATGGGATAGCAGATTACGTTCAGAGAAATATATCACTGTTAACATATAATTCCTCTGTATAAATTGCACTTTGGAATGTCATTAGACAGAACCACTATATCATATCGCTTATATTTCAAACAGACTTTTCTCTCTTCAGTAATTATATATTATAAAATAATATTTAACTCATAACTTCTCAAAATTGCTTGCTAAAAGTTTGCCCTCAGATACAATGTCTGTTACTGGAATATTTCTGAATCATCATTGAAACAGATAAAGCTTTCTAACATGACATGAACAATAATAAAAATAGTAATAGTAACAACTCCACAATCCTGTGATTTATTGGGTTATCCTTTGAGAGAAAAGTTGTGAAGTCTGGTTTCATCAGAATGAATACTAATTTTTAGGCTGACTATCAGTGGGGGGATTCCTCCAGTTTGCAGAACTGGTTGCTATTTTTTTGTTGCCCAGGCCCAGAATGGACACAGAAAACCGGTTGTTCACATATTTGTATCCCACCACTGCTGACCACACACACACACAAATATATATATATATATATATATATATATATATATATATATATATATATATATATATATATATATATATATATATATATATATATATATATATATATATATATATATATATATATATATATATATATATATATATATATATATATATATATATATATATATATATATATATATATATATATATATATATGTTTTCGTAGATTCTCGCGGGTGTCTGTATGTGTAGGTCTAGAGTCTCGGGTTTCTTCCCGCGTTCCTTTCATCTTCAGAAAGTTAGAAAGTTGTGGCGACGTTTCGACGAAATCCCATCCGTCATCATCAGGCCGGAGTGTTTCTCCTGCTGCTTTCAGGAGCAATGCGTGGTCTGTCTGTTCCTTTCCTTCCAACTGCCGGTGGGGCTGTGTTCCGACTGGGTGGAGGCGTGGCTGCTTTCTGATTGGGTGGGGATGTCTTCTGACTGGGTGGAGGCGTGGTTGTCTTCTGATTGAGTGGAGGCGTGGCTGTCTTCTGATTGGGTGGATGTGTGGTTGTCTTCCGATTGGTTGGAGGCGTGGCTGTCTTCTGATTGGGTGGGGTGTGTTCTGAATGGGTGGGGTTTTTTGTTGTGTCGTAATATCCTGAGTGTTGTGATTTGGTGTCTTGAGGAGTGGGCTGTGTAGTGGCCTCCAGAGCTTTGGCTTGGCTCCGAGTTCAAGGACCCGCCATGCATCTCTGGTATGGGTCAGTCAGGTTCGTGTGTGCGTTCTTCTGCTTGGGTGATAGCACTTTTGCTTGACTTGTTCTATCTTCTGTGTGGGAGAGTTTTTGTTCTGGGTGTGGATGAGTCTTGCTGGGGCTGGTGGCATTTGGGGTTGTTTGTTGGTTTTTTAAATCCTTGTTTGCTGAAATTCGTTTGTCTATCAATGCTGGTTTCCAAATGGCATGTAGGCGGGAGGTGTCGTCTCGCTTGTTCATACTGTCTGGGTGTTTTTCTATTTCAATGGCTTCTCTGATTATTCTGCTATTGAGATGTTCTATTTTGGCGATTGTTTTTGTACCTTTAAAATTGATGTTGTGTCCCGTAGTGTTTATGTGTTGTACTAGTGAAGATGTGCGATCTTTCTTCTGTACTGAGTTCTTATGTTCTTCTACACGTACCTCTATTCTTCTGTTAGTCTGTCCAATGTATGTTGCTGGACAGGAGGCGCATGGGATTTGGTATATGCCCTGGTTTTCCAGTTCTATTTTGTCTTTGGGATTTCTCAGGATGGTTGATATCTTTCTGTCAGTGTTAAATGCGGTTTTGATGTTATGTTTGCGTAGTACTTTACTGATTTTGTCGGTTGTTCCTTTTATGTAGGGCAAGATGGCTCGTCCGTTGTTCTGTTCTTCTTCTTGGATGTTTTTCTGTTTCGGAGTCTGCTGCTGAATTATATTGGTGATTTTGTTTTTTTGGAACTTGTTTGTTGTCAATATGTCTGTCAGGGTGTGTAGTTCTGTTTGTATATGTGTTTCATCTGCAAGGCGTCTGGTTCTTGTTATTAGTGTTTTGGCTACTGAATTTATTTGTGCTGGGTGATGATGTGATTGCGCATTGAGGTAACGGTTGGTGTGTGTTTTCTTTCGGTAGACTGTGTGTCCTAGGGTTCCGTTTTGTTTTTTGTATATAAGTACATCCAGGAAAGGTAACTGGTTGTTTGTTTCAATCTCCATGGTGAATTTTATTTTGGGATGTAGGCTATTCAGGTGTGTTAGGAAGTTTTCTAGCTCCTTTCTTCCGTGGGGCCAGATCACGAAGGTGTCATCCACATATCTGAGCCACAGTTTTGGTTTGTTTGTAGTCTTTTCTAGAGCGTTAGTTTCAAATTCTTCCATGAAAAGGTTGGCGATAACTGGTGATAGAGGGGATCCCATTGGTGCGCCTTCTATTTGTTTGTATCTCTGGCCTCTGTGTATGAAGTATGTGTTTGATAAGCAGTGTTCTGCTAGTTCTATAATATGGTTTGGTGGTTGGTATTTGCTTCTTATTGTTGATAGAGCTTCTTGGACTGGCACCTGGGTGAATAGTGATACCACATCGAAGCTGACTAGCAAGTCTTTTTGGTCTATCTGTAGATTTTTCACTAATTCTATAAAGTGGTATGAGTTTTGGACATATGAAGCTGCCATTTCTGCTAGAGGTTGTAATTGTTTTGCTAGGTATTTAGCTAAGTTTTGTAGTGGTGAGCCTATAGAACTTACTATGGGTCTTAGTGGGATTCCATCTTTGTGTATTTTGGGGAGGCCATATAGTTTTGGGCATCTGGATGACTTCTCCCTAGGAATGATTGTTTGTTGGATTTCTTGGCTTATAGAAGTTGATTTTATCTTTTTCTTGGTGGTCTTTTCTATATAGGTTGTGGGATCTGTATATATAGGTTTGTATGTAGTTTCTTTGAGTAAGTTGGACAGTTTCTCTTCATAGTCTGATGTGTCCATTACCACTGTAGCATTGCCTTTATCTGCTGGTAGTATGATTATGCTGTTGTCTTTTCTTAGGTTTTGCAATGCTGCTTGTTCTTCTTTTGTTAGGTTGCTTTTGGGTGGTTTGCTTGTGCATAGGATGTGGGTGACTTCATGTCTGACTTGGTCTGCTTCGTCTGTATTGAGTTTAGTTAAGCTGGTTTCCACTCCACATATGATGGTTTCTGTGGGAATTTTCTTTGGTGCAACAGCGAAGTTGAAACCTTTTGCTAGGACGTTTGTTTCTGCTGTTGTTAGTCTTCTGTGGGAGATGTTATGCACTACTTGTTTTAGATGTTGTTGTGGTGTGGTTGTTTGGTTGTTGTAGTTCTCTAATTGTTTGAGTTTCTTTGAATGTCTGTTGTTTTTATAGATGGTCTAGATGTTTCTGCTCTCCAAACCGCCAGTTGTTTCACTTTGTCCCATAGTATTGGGTGAATAATGTTGCTGAGTTTGAGATGTAATGTTAGTAGGTCCTTGTTTGTTTGGTCTAATTGAAATCTTTTATTGTGGAGTTTTATGTTTGTATCTTTCTGATTTTGCCCTACATAAAATACATACAAACAGAACTACACACCCTGACAGACATATTGACAACAAACAAGTTCCAAAAAAACAAAATCACCAATATAATTCAGCAGCGGACTCCGAAACAGAAAAACATCCAAGAAGAAGAACAGAACAACGGACGAGCCATCTTGCCCTACATAAAAGGAACAACCGACAAAATCAGTAAAGTACTACGCAAACATAACATCAAAACCGCATTTAACACTGACAGAAAGATATCAACCATCCTGAGAAATCCCAAAGACAAAATAGAACTGGAAAACCAGGGCATATACCAAATCCCATGCGCCTCCTGTCCAGCAACATACATCGGACAGACTAACAGAAGAATAGAGGTACGTGTAGAAGAACATAAGAACTCAGTACAGAAGAAAGATCGCACATCTTCACTAGTACAACACATAACCACTACGGGACACAACATCAATTTTGAAGGTACAAAAACAATCACCAAAATAGAACATCTCAATAGCAGAATAATCAGAGAAGCCATTGAATTAGAAAAACACCCAGACAGTATGAACAAGCGAGACGACACCTCCTGCCTACATGCCATTTGGAAACCAGCATTGATAGACAAACGAATTTCAGCAAACAAGGATTTAAAAAACCAACAAACAACCCCAAATGCCACCAGCCCCAGCAAGACTCATCCACACCCAGAACAAAAACTCTCCCACACAGAAGATAGAACAAGTCAAGCAAAAGTGCTATCACCCAAGCAGAAGAACGCACACACGAACCTGACTGACCCATACCAGAGATGCATGGCGGGTCCTCGAACTCGGAGCCAAGCCAAAGCTCTGGAGGCCACTACACAGCCCACTCCTCAAGACACCAAATCACAACACTCAGGATATTACGACACAACAAAAAACCCCACCCATTCAGAACACACCCCACCCAATCAGAAGACAGCCACGCCTCCAACCAATCGGAAGACAACCACACATCCACCCAATCAGAAGACAGCCACGCCTCCACTCAATCAGAAGACAACCACGCCTCCACCCAGTCAGAAGACACCCCCACCCAATCAGAAAGCAGCCACACCTCCACCCAGTCGGAACACAGCCCCACCGGCAGTTGGAAGGAAAGGAACAGACAGACCACGCATTGCTCCTGAAAGCAGCAGGAGGAATATTCCGGCCTGATGATGAGGGATGGGATTTCGTCGAAACGTCGCCACAACTTTCTGAAGATGAAAGGAACGCGGGAAGAAACCCGAGACTCTAGACCTACATATATATATATATATATATATATATATATATATATATATATATATATATATATATATATATATATATATATATATATATATATGGATCTTTGGTTATTCGGGTTTTTCCCCGCGTAGAACTAAAGTTGTAGGCGCAACGTTTCGACGGAATCCCATTCGTCATCATCAGGCTGGTGGCTTTAGCTTCCTTCTTCTGGGAGAAGCATGTGGCTGTTTGTTCCTCTTTTTTAAACTGCCAGAGGGGGTGTGTTCTGTGGAGGTGTGCTCTGATTGGGTGGGGGACCAAGTGTGTTCTGATTGGGTGGGAGTGTGTTTTGAATGGTGGGTGTGTTCTGATTGGGTGGGGGTGTGTTCTGAGTGGATGGGCTGGTCTCAGCTGCCAGCTCCAGACCTGAGCTGATGAGTTGTGCTGCTTTTGTTCGGCTTCGTGTTTGTGGTGGTGCCATGTTTTTATAGTGGGTGTCAGTTTGCTTATTGTGTGGTTTGGAGGGGTTTAAAGTGGCTGTTGTTGCAGCTGTAGTTAGGTTTCTACACAGACAGAAAAATATCCACCATCCTAAGAAACCCCAAGGACATAATTGGGTTAGAAAACCAAGGAGTATACGAAATCCCATGCACCACCTGCCCCACCACATACATCGGACAGACCAACAGAAGAATAAGTGCACGCATTGAAGAGCACAAAAACTCACTCAGAAAGGGAGAACAAACTTCATCCCAGGTCCAACACTTTGAAGCCACGGGACATGAAATTGATTTTAAAAAAACAAAAACTATCGCCAAAATTGAACATTTCAACAACAGAATAATCAGAGAAGCCATTGAGATAGAAAAACGCCCCCACAGCATGAATAAACGAGATGATACCTCTCGCCTTCCAGCCATTTGGAAACCCGCCTTAATTGACAGACGAGGCCCAACCACCAAGAATGATACCAGACCCAAACTCATGATAACATCACATGACATCACCACCACACAACCATTCAAAAAGCAAATCCGAACCCACAATGATAACGAGGCACAACCACAAAACAGAAACCTAACTACAGCTGCAACATCAGCCACTTTAAACCCCTCCAAACCACACAATAAGCAAACTGACACCCACTATAAAAACATGGCACCACCACAAACACGAAGCCGAACAAAAGCAGCACAACTCACCAGCTCAGGTCTGGAGCTGGCAGCTGAGACCAGCCCATCCACTCAGAACACACCCCCACCCAATCAGAACACACCCACCATTCAAAACACACTCCCACCCAATCAGAACACACTTGGTCCCCCACCCAATCAGAGCACACCTCCACAGAACACACCCCCTCTGGCAGTTTAAAAAAGAGGAACAAACAGCCACATGCTTCTCCCAGAAGAAGGAAGCTAAAGCCACCAGCCTGATGATGACGGATGGGATTCCGTCGAAACGTTGCGCCTACAACTTTAGTTCTACGCGGGGAAAAACCCGAATAACCAAAGATCCACATACAAATACCCGCGAAAACCTCAAAAAACAAATATCTTACCTCTACGGGGAGGAAATCTACCAGCTAACCAGAACCTACGAAAAACTCGAAGTACGAAGAGCTTCCATTCTGTGTGACCTCACATTCCTACGCAACTGCCGAGATCAAAATTTAATCCCTACATCCTTCCAATTGAAATTCCACTCCAACTCTGCAGCCATCAAACGCATCCTGATAAGAACTGAACTGGCCCTAATCAGAAATGAACTCCACACAAAAAGATTCCTCCTGGACCGAATCAACAGAGACCTCCTCACACTTCACCTCAATCTCAGCAACAAGATCCACCCCACACTTTGGGACAAATTCAAACAAATTGCCGTCTGGAGAGCTGAAACAGAGACTGCCTACAAAACAGACACACACACCAATAAACTCCGAAGACTAAAGGAACGCCAGAAACAAACCCCTCCTCTCCCACAGCAACACATGAAACAAACTGTGCACAACATCTCAGATAGGATTCTCACCAAAGCTGAAACCAACGTCCTGTCTAAAGGATTTAATTTTGCAGTCGCTCCCAAACACATTCCCACGGAAACCATTATATGCGGAGTCGAATCCAGCCTGACCAAAATTAACCCTGATGACGCCAACAAAATCAGACTCGAAGTTACCAACATCCTCTGCACCAGCAAACCACCCAAAAGCAACTTACCCAAAGAGGAACAGACAGCACTACTTAACCTAAAAAATGACACCAGCATAATCATTCTGACAGCAGACAAAGGCAACGCCATGGTGGTAATGAACTCATCTGACTACCATACCAAATTATCCAACCTACTCCGAGACTCCACATACAAACTCCTCAAGACAGATCCCACCACCTACCTGGAAAAAATCACAAAATCAAAAATAAAAGCCACCCCCATCAGTGAAGAGATCCAGAAAACAATCATTCCCAGAGAAAAATCATCCAGATGTCCTAAGCTCTATGGTCTGCCCAAGATACACAAAGAAGGAACCCCACTCAGACCCATAGTCAGCTCCATAGGCTCACCTCTACAAAATCTAGCCAAATTTCTGGCCAAACAACTACAGCCTTACGCAAATTCCATCACCTCACACGTACAAAACTCATTCCAATTCATAGAGATCATAAGTAAACTAAACTTACAGCCCTGTGACCTACTTGTGAGCTTCGATGTCGTATCCCTCTTCACCCAAGTGCCAATCAAAGAAGCCTTGACAGCTATCCTAAATAAATACAACCCCCCAAAACACATCCTAGATCTGACCAACCACTGCCTATCTAACACATACTTCATCTACAATGGACAAAGATACAAACAAATGGAAGGAGCACCCATGGGATCACCCCTTTCACCTGTCATCGCAAACCTCTACATGGAACACTTTGAAACCCTCGCTCTAGAAAAATCCAACCACAAACCCAAACTCTGGCTCAGATACGTAGATGACACCTTCGTAATCTGGCCACACGGCAAAGAAAAACTAGTTGACTTCCTCATACACCTCAATAGCCTACACCCCAAAATACAATTCACCATGGAAACAAAAGCTAACAATCAACTTCCCTTCCTTGATGTCTTAGTCTACAAGAAATCCAACGGCTCCCTAGGACACACTATCTACCATAAAAAAACACACACAAACCGCTATCTGAACGCACTCTCACACCACCACCCAGCACAGATCAACTCCGTAGCCAAGACACTCATCTCCAGAACAAAACACCTAGCTGACGAACAACACCTAAAAACCGAACTACACACTCTCACTAATGTACTAACAGCCAATGGATTCCAAAGAAACACGATTACCAACTTAATCCGAAGAGAGACACCCACAAAAACCCAAGACAGAGAACAAGAAAATGGCAAAGCCCTCCTCCCATACTTAAAAGGGACCACAGACAGAATCAGCAAGGTCCTCCAAAAACACAACATCAAAACAGCATTCTACACAGACAGAAAAATATCCACCATCCTAAGAAACCCCAAGGACATAATTGGGTTAGAAAACCAAGGAGTATACGAAATCCCATGCACCACCTGCCCCACCACATACATCGGACAGACCAACAGAAGAATAAGTGCACGCATTGAAGAGCACAAAAACTCACTCAGAAAGGGAGAACAAACTTCATCCCTGGTCCAACACTTTGAAGCCACGGGACATGAAATTGATTTTAAAAAAACAAAAACTATCGCCAAAATTGAACATTTCAACAACAGAATAATCAGAGAAGCCATTGAGATAGAAAAACGCCCCCACAGCATGAATAAACGAGATGATACCTCTCGCCTTCCAGCCATTTGGAAACCCGCCTTAATTGACAGACGAGGCCCAACCACCAAGAATGATACCAGACCCAAACTCATGATAACATCACATGACATCACCACCACACAACCATTCAAAAAGCAAATCCGAACCCACAATGATAACGAGGCACAACCACAAAACAGAAACCTAACTACAGCTGCAACATCAGCCACTTTAAACCCCTCCAAACCACACAATAAGCAAACTGACACCCACTATAAAAACATGGCACCACCACAAACACGAAGCCGAACAAAAGCAGCACAACTCACCAGCTCAGGTCTGGAGCTGGCAGCTGAGACCAGCCCATCCACTCAGAACACACCCCCACCCAATCAGAACACACCCACCATTCAAAACACACTCCCACCCAATCAGAACACACTTGGTCCCCCACCCAATCAGAGCACACCTCCACAGAACACACCCCCTCTGGCAGTTTAAAAAAGAGGAACAAACAGCCACATGCTTCTCCCAGAAGAAGGAAGCTAAAGCCACCAGCCTGATGATGACGGATGGGATTCCGTCGAAACGTTGCGCCTACAAGTTTAGTTCTACGCGGGGAAAAACCCGAATAACCAAAGATCCACATACAAATACCCGCGAAAACCTCAGAAAACATATATATATATATATATATATATGTGTGTGTGTGTGTGTGTGTGTGTGTGTGTGTGTGTATTTAACCCCATGATCCCCAGTTTTGTGTAATACAGTAAATAGAAAAGTAATTGTAGTGGCAAATGAACTTCAACAATAAATCTTTATTTAGTTGCCTAAACAGATAAGCAGGATGATCTCAGGTGGGCAAGAAAGCAGTGTGGTTTTTGCCAGCTTTGTCATTGACTTTACCTGTGGGGGCAAAGAGAATAAGAAATAATGATCACATTATCATGGAGATGCTTGGCCATAATTTTGCAAATGAAACTGCTCTAAACATCATGAAATGTCCATTATTTCAATTCTACAAGTGTATTGTGTCCCTTATTTTTTACACACATTTTAAGTTAGTAGAATTACAGTACATAGATATTTTGATTCATGGTTGATTGCATTATAATGTTTGGGCTATCTTGGGGGTACAATCAGATAAACACAATAAGAGTTGAATAGCATGGAGGTAGCTTAGTTAGATATATTACAACCATACAAAGGGATATTTTTTTCTTTGATGACTGGTCTGATATTCCTATAAATGATTTTAAAAATGCAATCCTACCAATCTGTTTTACTTTATTGCAATGTTCAATATATTTTACGGAGGCTGTCTTAATATCTTCATGGTGATTAAAAACAGTTAAAGTATGTTGAAAAGCAACCTTGACCATTCACACATTATTAAGGAATCTCCTTAAAATTCATGGATATTCAAGCATTACTTTTATCATGATTTAATTTGATACAAAACTCATAAGCTTTTCATTAGTACTTTATTCTGTTATTCCCTGTTATCCAGGATATATTAGATAGTTTCTGGTATCTGGTTATTCCCATTCTCTGTTCCTCTTCTTAAGTGAACTAGATCAACTGCCCCAGTTTCCAGCCCATATCTGTATTTGAGGGGTCCTTGGTGCTCTCTGAGCATGCTTGTTTTCTTGCAGGTGTTTAATTACTGAACAAGTAGTCCTCATTGGCACTACATCCACATGGAGAGAAGTAACCCAGTGGGGTACCAAAAGGTTCCATCTTAGGCCCGGGATTCTTCAATATCTTCATAAATGACTTAGATGAGGGAATTGAAGGGGAACTCATCAAATTTGTAGATGATACCAAACTGACAGGAGTGGCCAACA
Source organism: Vipera berus (assembly GCF_964194415.1). Lineage (NCBI taxonomy): Eukaryota > Metazoa > Chordata > Lepidosauria > Squamata > Viperidae > Vipera > Vipera berus. The sequence goes on from NC_138206.1 coordinate 104,643,786, forward strand.
CCCCAGAAGACAAACTCAGGATCCAAAAAGATCTAGACAAACTTGAACAATGGGCCCTGTCCAACAAAGTGAGTTTTAATTTGGAAAAAAAGCAAAGTTTTACATTTAGAGAGGAAAAAATCAAAGGTACAAATACAGATTGAGACCTGGCTTAAAAATAATAACTGTGAGAGGGACCTTGGAGTCCTAGTGGACGATCACTTGACTATGAGCCAGCAGTGTGCAGCAGCAACCAAAAAAGGTAATACAATCCTAGGTTGTATAAACAGAGGCATAGAATCAAAATCACATGAAGTATTAGTACCGCTTTATAAAACCCTAGTGAGACTACACCTGGAATACTGCAGCCAATTTTGGACACCATATCACAAAAAAGATGTTGAGAGTTTGAAAAAAAAAATTCAGAGAAGAGCAACTAAGATGATCAAAGGCCTGGAGACTAAAACATATGAACAACGGCTGCAGGACTTGGGTTTGGCTAATCTAAAGAAAAGAAGAAATGGCATCATGATAGCAGTATTCCAGTACCTGAGGGGCTGCCACAAGGAAGAGGGTGTCACATTGTTCACCAGAGCACCAGAGGGAAGGACAAGAAACAATGGTTAAAAACTGATCAAAGAGAGAAGCAACCTGGAATTAAAGAGAAACGTCTCGACAGTGAGGACAATTAACCAGTGGCACGCCATCACTGGAGATTTTTAAGAAGAAACTAGACAATCACCTGTATGAGCTTTCAGACATATACAGGCAAACAATTTATATTTTTTCAGACTATACAAATACTGAAGCTCCATTTCTGTTTGCATTAGTCTTTTGCATCTTCTCTTCCTATTGGTTGCTAAGAGCAATAGATGTAGTCAAAGCTTGCATAGGGATTATTCTCTTTGAACTCCTTTATATTTCTGCTTTGATGCTACCAGCATGCCTCTAATTATGAGTCTAATATTCCCAGATCTGTCATCACTTCCAGTTCTGATTTCTGTTCTTATGATCCCCTGATCCCCCAGTAATGGAGTAGATATCAAATAAGAGTCAATGTTTTCTAACAGATCGCATAGCCTTTCACTTTGATACAGCTAGATTAGGCACATAGACTTTTCTATCTAAAAGTAATTACCTGATTTCCTTCTTCTTTAAAGATAAGCAACAATTTCTAAACATCCTTATGTGAATTGCTTTGTGTTTATTTCTCTCTAAATGTATATTTTCCTGCATAAATGACTCTCACAGTTGGAATGTTGATAAAAATGTCCTCTAAATGTTTATTGTATCTGCTATTACCCTGCCTTTTAGTGTAAGATATTGGTGGCCCTATGGCTGTATCTGGAACACAATTACTATCAGCTTCCTGATAAACAGAAAGCAATGCTACCAGTTGCATTTTGACCATAAGGAAAACATGGAGATACACTGTTCTTTGAAAGGGTGTGTTGAAGTGAAAATTTAAGCAAGACAAAATTGCTCCATGAAATATATTTTCTTAAAGTGGAATGAAGGGGCTGTATTTCTTTACTTCTTCTATTCCAACTGCCTTTAAATTAGTTGAACTGCTAGTTAAGGCTTCAAGGTTATACAAAACATGTCCTTTGAGAAAAATAATACTTCTTGATCTTGATAAGGAGAACCATATGGAGAAAAACAAACCACTTCCCAATGCCCTCAAAATAAGCCTTTGTTATAACTCACCATGATTTTTCTTAACATTCCCTTCCCAATATTAATCCTGAATATTTTTAGAAGGTTCAAGGTCACTCTGCAGTAAGAAACATGTAACTGGAAGGACAGGGATCTTCCAAACAGTCACTGTCCCAATTTCTCAATCCCTTGCAATGAACATGAGAACTAACCCAAGATTTGTCCAGTTTTGTCCAGGAGGTTTTCAGCTTTATAGATCCATTCAGAGATTCAAGCACTATAATCTAAGTTTATGTGTGTAAGCCTGAAGATCAGAGGCTCTCAATGTTTGCCTTTTCCCAGTAAAATTAGGTTATAACTGAGTGCAGTGTCCTTCAACTAATGCTTGCTCTGTTTACCTTCAATAGCTGAATTGTCACCATTTGAGCTTCTGCTCAGTCTAAGAATTAACAAGTGTTTTCACTCTCCCTGTTCTAATTAACAAAAAGAAAACCATGTCCAGCATTTCTTCTTACATACACCTCTACCCAAGTACAAGGAAAAAAAAGAAAGAAGAACAGACAATCTGTGAACATGTTCACATTCCTCTGGAGGTTTCCAAAAACCGCTTCCAAATGACTCCTATAAAGGTAGATGCAAGGCTAGATTGTTAAAAAAAAGTAAAAACAAAATTAATAACAAAAACAACAAACTTTTTTATTTTATGTTCAAAACCTTTATGTTTGCAATGGTGGCAGATGTGCTTGATGCTGACAAATGTAGGTTTGAAGATTTTTGCCCAAAGTAGTGATTGTGGCAAATGGTGGGTTGGGGGAAGAGAAGGAAGGAAGATTAATCTTAAGTAATGCACACAACTCTAAGTTTCTATGAGGTTGCAAAGCTTGGGTTTAGCTGCATTGTCATTCTTAAATCAACATAACATGAAGCAAATGGCATAATACGAATTTGAGTCTACTTACTGACTTCAGGAGCATAGCAAAAGATTCCATCATCTCTCTCTCTCTCTCTCTCTCTCTCTCTCTCTCTCTCTCTCTCTCTCTCTCTCTCTCTCTCTCTCTCTCTCTCTCTCTCTCTCTCTCTCTCTCTTATCTCTATCCTCATAAAATACACACACACACACACACACACACACACACACAGAGAGAGAGAGAGAGAGAGAGAGAGAGAGAGGTTTAGTGGTTAGTGTATCAGGCTAAAAACTGGGAAACCATGAGTTCTTGTCCCATCTTAGGCATGAAGGCTCACCAAGTAATTTTGGGCCAGTCCTTCCTTCTCAGCAGAACTCACCTGTCAACGCTGCTAACATTGGATGTTCTCGCTTTGACAACAGATGGAAATGCAGCCATTTTTCCTCTATTGCTTTTAGAGTTAGTTGATGCTGGGAGGGGGAATATGGATGAGAGTCCAGCTATTCATAACAATAATAACTCAGCCGTGGGAACCCAAGGTCATTGGGCCGTGAGTCGATAGAGTTTTGGTGGGCTGGAGAGCTGGGGAGAAAGCCCATGCTTCAAGCTAATTGGGGAATGTGATTTATGACTGTTTATTGAAGGAGGGAATTGTCCTTTGCTACATTGTACCCAGGGGAGTGGAATTTAGTTTTTAGTTTCAACTATGTAGTGCTGATACTATGTTTCTCAAATAAAAGATTATTTAAGGTAAACAATGCCTCGAAGTTCTTTTGAAGAATTTCATCTGTTGGAACCATGACATCACCTCAGTAGGTAGGTGTTGTGGAGAAAGTAGGAAGAGAAAGGTGTATTGGGTATATTATTTATAAAAATAAATAAGGTGGGATATAAACAAATAAATATATATGCAATCATACAATCATACAATTTGACAAAATGACCTGGAGGAGTGGGGAGAGGCATATATACTAAGCCCTTAGGCTAGAACCCAGGAAAATGTGATTTTTAATCCTACCCTAGTCATGAAGTCAGCTGAGTGACCTTGGGCCAGTTATTTTATCTTAGCTCTCTCTCCCTTCCCAAAAATCTTGCCAAGAAAACCACTGCCTGTTAGTCCAGCCAGTTGCCAAGAATCAAAAACTAATTCAAATGCATCAAGGAAATAAATACATGGTTAAAATATGGCAGTCCCCTGTAAATCAGCATTACTTACAAAATTGTACCAAATCACATATTATTTATAAATTGCTTCATTTATATAGTTTTACTGAAGTTTGTTCTGTTTTAACATCCTTTTTGAATTGTTATCTTGCTGTAGTATTGGTTGCTAGGTTATTTTTAAAAGATTATGGTCATAATTTCAGTCCTTTAATCATACTTTTTAATATATTTTTGTTTAAGTAATGCAAAGGATACATTAGCCTTATTTTTCGCATTTGTGATTCTTCCATTGTCCTCCACTACTCCCAGCAGAGTCTGAAGATGTTTTCATTTTCTGGCTATGGAACTGACTTTTTTTTTTTTAAAGGAAGAAGGAATTAGCAAGAAAAAACACGTTCTTTGCTGATTCTTGCGTGAAAAATAAGATATTCCCTTCGGCCTCTGTCTTCTGTATTGAATAGATCTTTTCTGCCTTGGGTATAAAATTTTAGCTTGTACAATGAGGAGATAAAGGAGTACATGAAGTCCTTGAGAGAAAGTCAAGACACGCTGAACACAGAAAAAAATTAAAGAACTTCCTCCCTGATTTCTAAGCCATTTTGCCTAAAGATCAAAAACTGGATAATGAAATAGTATTAGAGTTCTTCTCGCTGTGAGAAGTTTACAAAGAAAGTTAAAGAAAACAAAAACAACCACCTTAGCTATTAAAGGATAAAGGTGACCTTCAAGATAGGACTAGAAGTATTCATCCTTGGATGGTTTTGCAGTTTCATGTTACTTCTGTGATCTCATCTCCAAGATTTGTTGAGAGACCTTGTTTAAAAATAATATGATTTTCCCCACCCTCTCCCTTCCCAGGTGCAGAATGTAGTGTCCTGGATAGAACCCTTTGAGTGGTGCTGGCTCCCAATATGTTTCCATACCCAATTCAAGATGTTGGATATTACCCATAAAGCCTTTAGGACCAGGATATTTGCAGGATTGTCTCTCCACCATTGTTTCTGCCTACCCCATCAGGTCTACCATCAAGAAGATGTCCCAGGTCCCTTCCATCAAACAATGCCATTTTGCTAGGCCAAAGCCATGTCTTGTCTGTGGCTGTGCATCCCCAGTGGAACAGCATCCTTGCAGAGTTTCAGAGGGCCGTAATCCTATTAGCCTCTGAAGGCCTGGTAATTCCTCCAAGCTTTTGGGCTAGGCACTTGGGCATTATCCATTGATGTTGGGGATGTGGTTATCTTTGGGGGTTGTTATTTAATTAGGGTACTGTGAGCCTATATGTTTCAATCTTCATATGCCCCCAGTGCTGTGAGATGGGCAGCTCTATAAGTCATTTTATCTTGTTAGTTAGTTAATTGATTGATTAAAACCAACATGATAAAAGCACACAAAATAACTATAGAAGAATAAACAAGAACCAATAGCCAATTGTGTATCCCGCAACAGTCCCATGCGGTAATAATGATTATTATTATAAAAACAATCACTAACATTGAAGTTATGGCACAGTGGTTTTCTTTTTCTTCTTCTATTTTTTCTTTATTTTTTTGGCACATGTGAGGAAATAGGAAGCTTTTTTGATAATTGGTGGAAAAGTTTGTTAGCAGTATGATTACACATCAAGAAATATAAAATATATGCACAGTTCTAAATCAACGTTATTTCATGTATTCTAAAAAGCAGTTGATTGCATTTCCAATTGCTCATTTAGGTAAACACAAATACAACTTAATGTTGATGCTGATATTCTTATCACAGTTAAAATTGTCAGGTTTATCAAGGTGGGTGGGGGAGGACAAGGAAGGAAAGAGAAATGGACTTAGTAAAAAGTTTTGTTTATGCAAGCATATCAACAGATCTGGAAATGATTGGAATGCAACATTTTAAGGCACCAGGAAGTAGGAGAAAAAGTATTTAGTGTTTTCTTTGTTGTCTTTTAAAGTCCCTTCCAGAATTGCAGGCCAGGCATTATTCTGGAAAAAGGGATTCTTGCCTAGGACATATAAATTAAAGTGTGGTACCATCTGCCTTTCAGCAGGCATCCATGTGATGCTTATTCCTCCAAGCCATTTTTGTTGGGCCCTATGGAGGAGCCTCAGTCTGGCACTCTTTGATTAATGGGATCCTCAGCATGCCCAATATATTGGATCTGGTTCACCTGTGGAGATGGTTACCAGCATCAAATTCCTCGGTGTGCAGTTAATGAGTAGACTGGCTTGGTCGCTCAACAGTGAGAAACTGGTAAAGCGGGCACAGCAGCGCCTGCATTTTTTTTGCATCCCATGAGAAAAAAACATCTTCCTTCCCCTGTCCTTACCACTTTCTACAGAGGAACAATCAAGAGCATCTTGTCATACAGCATCACAGTCTGGTTTGGAAGCATCACTGCTTCAGATAGGAAGGCGGTGCAGAGAGTGGTGAGGATGGCCCAAAAGATCATTGGCAGTTCCCTCCCCTCCATCCAGGACATAGCACAGAAGCATTGCTTGAGCAGGGTCCATAAGATTATCTGGGACACTACACATCCTCTTCATGACCTGTTTTCCTTGTTCCTTCTGGGAGAAGGCTTCATGGTATCCATAGCAGAACATCCAGATTCAGCCATAGTTTCATTCCATACAGCATCAACCTTGTGAACTCCCAAGCTTCCTCCTTCGGTTATATATTCAAGATGGACAGTATTTAATATTTATTTGTTATGTAATGTAAGGGTGTGGGTCTATACATATGTTGTATATAGTATGGTTAGGTCTGTGTCATGTATGTGTTTCACTTTGAGAGCAGGCAACTAAATTTCATTTTTTATGTGTGCCATTGTGCCCACAGTAAAAAAAAATGACAATAAAGGTCATCTTATCTTATCATCTTATCTTATCTTATCTTATCTTATCTTATCTTATCTTATCTTATCTTATCTTTAAAAAGATACTGAAAGCTGTGCTTTACTCTGCTGCATGTCTATTTTCCATTTATTATTTTAATTACTTAAAGTTTTAATGAAAGTCAGGTGGGCACAATCTGAAGGTGTCTATGGATACATTACAATTCATCAATAGTCTAACATATGGAGCGAGAAGACCCATTGCAGCTATTAAATTAATAGCAATTGCAACATAGCATGATCCTTTATCTGTATTACACAAAGTTTTGCAATAATTTTAGTCTTAAATTCAACCAAAGGGATGTTGTGAGCTTGTTGTTCTTATTTCAGCAATCACTTCTTTATAAGATTATACTAATGCCCACCTCTCTGTCTACTTTTTCTTTACTTTTCTTTATCCTGACCATTTTTTGTAGGCTATTATTCAAGTTATTTGTTGTATACTTTTCCCTGTTTTTATCTCCTGTCTAGACTAAGCCTCCATATTTACCCTTTGTAAATGATGCTCTCATTATCTGATTGTGCTTGTGGGTTTGGCTTCTTATTTCTTAAGAGTCCATACAAATATTTTAAAGAAATATCAGTATAATTTTGTTTGCCAGCTATTGCCGTACTGGCCAAATCTATTTACAAATGAATAAAAGAAGCAGATATAAATTGATTAAATTCAATACATGAACATACAATCAATACATGAACGTACAGTTTATATATCATCCAACTCATCTGTTGTGTAGCTGGTTCTTTGCAGGCATTGAGCGAGATGGTAGGTTCAAACAGCAACAGGCTTTATGGAAGGTCAGAACAGAACATAACAGAAGCAGCATAGGAGCTGCTGCGCAGCTATTTATACGGTTGGCCAATAGGCAGCAACCAATAGGTTTAAAGCAGTTGTTTCCTGCCCAAAAACCTACTTAGCCAGCTGGAGACAACCAGTCTAGGCCAGCCCAGCAACCGTTACAACATACATTTGAACTTAAGCAATTAGCAAGTAATACAAAACAAGAAAACACTTACAGCAAATCAAGGCCAGTACATTACATCATCAGTGTTATGTTATTGTCCTTTCTCATCTTCCTCTTCCTCTCTTTCTCTGTACTGGGATATCATCAGATAACGTAATATAGAGATTAAAGCAAAGATCCTCTCTAGGTGAATGAATGAATGCTTTTTTCAGTCTGTACCTTTTCTGTGTATGTATTCATAATTTTATTTTATTCCTTTTTTGCATCAACATGTAATTTTTAAAAATACTATTAATGCTTTTAAACATTTTAACTACAATTGCGAATTGCATTGTTAGATTTCTTTATTTTCAAAACATATATTTCTAACCTTGGAGGCTTTAAAAAAACTGAAAAGAGAATCAATAGCTTATTTATTTAAAAGTCTATTCCTCAAGTACTGTTCTTTGATGATTGCCTAATTTTATTGCACAGAAAACCTGGATAGGATCATGCATGGCTTATAAATAACCCTTTGGCCATCTAGAAGTCCATGTTATTTCTTTTACACAGTGGTTTAAAAATTGGGGTTTAAAAATTAGGGGATTATTTTCCCCTAACTCCTGGGAAATGAATATTTCTTAAATTGGGTATAGTGCTACAGAAGGCAATGAATCACATGGTCTCTTTCATACTGATTATCCCAAATTACCAATTCAGAGGACTCTTTGTAAACCCACCAAATGGAACATAGTCTAATATACTACTAACCAAGCATGTTTGAAAAACAAAACAAAAACTAAGGTGTAGAACTCACAGAAATCAGAAACCTAAGTTCTTGTTCTCTATACAAGAGTGGATTATGAGACTGAATTATAACCCCCTGTTCCTATTTTTCATTGTCATCATGCTCAAGTAGAAAGAGACACGAGTTTGTCATGATTCAGATACTATTTCCTGAGGTTTTAGAATTTTGATATTTTAGATTATAAAATAAGGGGGCAGGTTTCCAAGGATAAAGCATGCTACAAGACTGGCATCAATCACCTACTCAGCCAGGAAAAATTAGAAATGAATTAGGGGTATCAAGTCAAAATCTTTATTATGGCTTTTAGGTTAGAGAAAACTATAATAAACTAGGTAAGTCTATAATTACTACTAAAGATAAAAGATAGTAATGTAAATAAAGCGCTGGCTCTTAGGCTTTGAAACGGAGATGAGCACCGGCCCCTAGAGTTGGAAACGACTAGCACGCATGTGCGAGGGAACCTTTACCTTTACTATCATTTTAAAGTAATTCCCTCCCCCCAATCTTTTTTTCACAAGTTCCTTTCTTCAAAGGAAGAAAAAGAAGCTGAGACCCTAGTAAGTATGCAGAGAAGAGCAATAAAGATAATAAGAGTCTGGAGACTATGATGAACAGTTGATGGAATTAGCAATTAGCTATATTCTAGCCTATCAAAGAAAAGGATTAGGGGGACATGATACTTGTCTTCTATCACTAAAGGGGCTGTCACAGAGAAGAGGAGGCAGTGGAGTCTACTACAGACCCTGAAAGTAGGACAAGAAGCAATGGGTGGAAGCTTGCTAAAGAGACAGATTCTACCTAGACGTAAGGAGAAATTTTTGTCAGTGAAACAATTAATCAGTGGAATAGCTTGCCTCCCAATGTTATGGGTGCTCCATCACTGGAGGTTTGCAAGACTACACTGGATAACTATTTCACCAGGATAACATAAGGTTTCCTGCATTGGCCAGAGGATTAGATTAGAAGAACTCTGAGGTCACTTTTAGCCCTATGATTCTATATTCTAAAGTATAGAGATCATTTTCCAATCAAAAAAGTTGGGAGCACTCTGGATCCAAAGAGATGGTTCTTTCCTTTGCAACCTCCCCACCCACAGAAACAAACAAACAAACAAAAACAAAAACAAATCACCTGTAAATTTCCTTGTGATAAAAAAAACCTGAAGGTGACAAATGTCAGAAAGAAGCCCGACAGTATCAATACTGCTCAAAGATAATCTTGTCTATCGGCAACTCACTAACAACTCAAGACAATGCCATCTCTATGGAATAAATGATATTGTATCCTAATATAAATTGTTCTATTTGCTGTTAAGGGAGACATCGAGAGTGAGAACAAATAACACAATAATCCTGGGCAAGAGAAAAGATGAGAAAGTGAATAAAAATGAGGGGAAAAATGAAATATTCAACAAAGACTTTAAAAGGAAGACAAAGATTGGTCTGTTTCAGGCAATCTAGAAAAAAATAAAAATAGTCTGGTAAAATAAATGACGGAAAATAAAGAGGTGCATAGGGAAAAGAAGGTAAGTATTATAAGGAACACCATTTCTATCACTGGAAAACACAAAATGGCAAAAGGTGACTTGCCTTGAGCAGAGGTTTTCTCTTCATAATGTTGACCTCTGACTAGCACTGGCAATGTAATATAATCCGAAAGAGTTTTATTAAGTAAATTCTTATTTCTTTTCTATATTCCCATTCCCATTGATTTCACAGACTGGAAATTTGAACTTTTTTACAAATTTAGAATCAGCAAGGGTTTTGTTTTTTAAAAAAAATAGTGCCCAAAGATTGAGTGTAGCTCAGATTTTTAAAAAAGGCAAGTTTTCATTGCCTCAGGAATTTCCGGTTGGAAGAAGGCCAAGTAGCAGACATGGAATGAATTGGTCTAGTAAAACATTGTGACAAACTGGAGATAGAGAGGGTAGATCTTCAAGAATGGGAGGGAGGAAATGCCAAAAAACTAATCTGTGAGTTTAACAGCTTTAGAACACTTAAAAGAGAATAAAGTAGAAAGTAGAAAAAGTATCAGGAATACTAAAATTAGCAACAATAATAGAAAATTTGTATTTTGCAAAAACAAAAGCCAAAAAGACAGCTCCTTGGACTCATATATAATTACAGTAAAATAGCTTAAAGAGAATTTCAATTCAACAATTAGCATTATGAAAGAACTACTAATAGCTGCAGGAAAGGCCCAGTTAAATAATAAAATCAGACTAAATGAATCTCAGAAAAGCTCCATGCCTTTGTCAAATTGTACTCTTTGTAACCAGTCTCTCTCTCTCTCTCTCCCTCTCTCCCTCCCTCCCTCTCTCCCTCTCTCTCTCTCTCTCTCTCTCTCTCTCTCTCTCCCCCCCCCGTGTGTGTGTGTGTGTGTGTGTGTGTGTTTGTGTATTTGAAATGTTTGGCTATAGCAAGAGGCAGTTTGTTCACCAAAGGCTGGAGAGTGATATAATAATAAATGTCTGCAGGCAACTGTGAAGCATGGTGGAGGTTTCATTACAAGTTTGGGGCTGCATTTCTGTAAAAAGGAGTTGGAGATTTGTTGAGGATCAATGGTGTCCTCAATGCTGAAATATACAGGCAGATACTTATCCATCATGCCATACCATTAGGGAGGCATGTGATTGGCCCCAAATTTATTCTGCAGCAGGATAGCAACCCCAAACATACACCCAATGTCATTAAGAGCTATCTTCAGGATAAAGAACAAGAATTCCTGGAAGTGATGGTTTGGCCCCCACAGTCCTAACCTTATCTTCATTGAGTGTGTTTGAGATTACATGAAGAGATGGAAGAATTTGAGGCAGTCTAATCCACATAAAAAGTTATGTTAAGAGAGAACAATATAAGCTACAAGCTTTCGCAGATGATTTAGTATTTATCTTGGAGGAGCCACTAGAGACAGGACCTGTATTAATAGAACAAATAGAAAAATATGGTGAGGTAGCAGGTTTGAAGATTAATAAAGATAAAACAAAAATGTTAGTGAAAAATATTACTGAAAAACAAAAAAAAAGAATTGATGGGAAAGTTAGAGATACAGATTAAGGTAAAATATCTGGGGATTCACCTGACAGCAGGATGTACAACAATTAAAGAAGATAACTATTACAAATTGAAAAGACAAATCGAAGTAGATTTGGATAAATGGAAAAAGGTACAACTATCATTAACGGGCAGGATTGCAATAATCAAAATGAATATATTACCACAATTGTTGTTTTTGTTTTCAACAATACCAATAAGATTGGAAAAGAAATATTTTGAGGGGCTAAATAAAATAATTTTGAAATATATTTGGCAGGGGGAAAAGGCAAGGATTAATTTAAAAATGTTACAGGATGCAAGACTCAGAGTTGGGTTTAGTTTACCTAATTGGGAATTATATTACCAGGCTGCAGTAATGTCATGGATGAGAGAATGGATTTTACTGAGGAATACTAGATTACTGACATTAGAGGGACATGATTTACAGTTGGGATGGCATTTGTTCATATGGTATGGGAAAAATAGAATACACAGCTATTTCCAGAGACATTATATCAGGAATTCTTTATTGATGGTTTGGGAGAAAATAAAGAAGAAGCATTACTTGAGGATTCCAGATTGGCTCTCAACGATGGAAGCATTAATACACCCCAATATGTTTAACAGATATAAAAACCTACTAACAAATACGGGGAAGCTGAAAACCAAACAACAGTTAGAGGAACAAGGAATAAAGATGGATTGGTACATGAGAACGCAAATACAATCTAGATATGAAAAAAATGCTAAAATAGATGGTTTTAATTTGGGGAGAACAGAGTTAGATGAAATATTTACGGGAACTGAAGAAAAATGGATTAAAAAAATGTATAGCTACTTATTATATAGGGAATTAGAGGAGGAGCAAGTTAAGGAGTCAATGAAAAAATGGTCAAGAAATTTTGGATATATGGTTGAATTAGATAGATGGCAGCAATTGTGGGAAAGAAACTATAAACTGACAATGGCGACAGCATATAAAGAAAATATGTACAAGATATTCTACAGATGGCATATGTCTCCAGAAAAACTGGCTAAAATGTTTAACGACAGATTTATGAAATGTTGGAAATGCCATCAAATACCAGGCTCTTTCTATCATATGTGGTGGATGTGTGCAGAAGCTAAAACCTATTAGAACATAATCAAATCATGGATAGAAAAGATGATACAACAACGTATAGAATTAAGACCAGAAATATTCCTGTTGGGTATTTTACCAGAGAAATATAGCAAAGAGAACACATATTTGATTATTCATATAACCACTTCAGTTAGGACTGTGTTTGCACAAAACTGGAAGGCACTGAAAGCTCCTCCAGAAGAAGAGGTGATCAGGAAAATAATGGAATGTGCGGAAATGAATAGATTAACAATGATAATTAAAGATAAGACAGAGTCAGAGTATTATGAAATTTTGGGAAAATTTTACGAGTGGGTGAAAAAGAGAATATGCTTAAAAGACAGCTAACACTAATTTAGATGGAAGAAAAATGAGGAGATAAAGATATTATCATACCTAATATAGACATTGAAAATCCAAGGAGAGGAGCTGCTTGGACATCACCCCTGAATTGTGATGGGAAGAAAGGAGAGGAGAGAGGGAAGAGAGTAGAGGAGGGGGAAGGAAGTAGGAAGGTTGGAGGGAAAGAGGAGGAGAAGTGGGGAGAAACGGGAGGGGAGTGGTGAGGGAAAGAGGAGAGGAGAGGAAGAAGAGGGAAGTAAGAAAAAAAGGAGAAAGGGAGAAAGAAAGTAGAGAAGAGGGAAGAGAGAGAAGGAGGGTGGATACAGCGAAAGGGGAAATGGATGAGCAGCACCCAAACTTATGTGTATGTATTTATGTATGGCGATATATTTGTTGACTTGTTTGTGGAAGAAATGGGAAAATAAAATTGAATATAAAATAATAATAAAAAAAATAATCCACATAAAATCTGTGATTAGTTCTCCAAGATATTTGAACCATTTTGTAGGAACTTGCTGAGTTCCTTCAAAAACTGTGTGCAAATGTACCTAGCATAATTGATGCTGTTCTGAAGGCAAAGAGTGGTCACACCAAATATTGATTTGATTTGGATTTCTCTTCTGTTCATTTACTTTCCATTTTGTTAATTGATAAAAATAAACTCTTAACACTTCTATTTCTTTTTTAAAACAACAACAACAAGTTTTATTAATTTTCTAATTTTACATCCAAATATTTATGAAGCAATGTGGTGGTTGTGTAATCAAAGGATAACAATAACAAATAACAAAATCTCTTGTAATCAGCTCAGGTTACATCAACAAGAGTTCCCTTAATTACGATAACATAATCAAATTAAAACCTTTCTAATTATGACACAAACAATTAGAACAATTTTCAATATATTTTCACTGATACATAATCCATGTCCTGTTTTTAAATTTTGCTTAATTGCAATACAGTATTCCAAAATATCCTGTAGTATCTCAAAAACTTAATTTTTGAGTAACCCACATTTCCCCTATTTACTTATATAATAATAATCATGTCTAAAATACAAACATTGTTCATTTCAGGGCATTCTTATTTTATACAAATATATTCTGTTTATCATCTTAATAGTTCATCAGATTTGGGCATCAAAGTCCTCAGTAGATTGTATTTGCTCTTCTTTAGCATCCCCTATTTTAATGTTAATTTCCTCCTCTTCATTTGGTTTTTGAATTGTCAATTCATCAGTTGAAGTCACATTTTGGTTTGGTAGATTTAAGCTGTCAGATTTATTTTGCAGTCTGGCTTTTATTTGCTCAGCCACTGCAAAGATTGTTTCAAGTATAAGTTTATAGTCAAGTGGTGGATAATATCCTTCCAGTTCTTTGGTGTTTGCAGATAGGTCTTTTGTGGAGGCTGTTTTTGATAAAAGCAAATAAATGTCCACCTCCATTATTCCTAAAAGTTGTTTTTCAGTTCCAGGTGTTGCCAATTCTTATCTTTAAAGATAATGTCAAGGTCAAATCTGAATTTGAGCCAAATCTCAGCACGAAGAGGAGGTTTACTTGCTGTATCAGGTTTTGCCACAAGATGTCCTCAATAGCATGTAAAATCTTTTCCAAACTTATATTTTTTTTCCTTTTTGCCCTTCTTTCACAGCTTAAAAGGTAGATAGGATAGTAGGTTCCTATAAAAATAAAGATTTTTTTTAATATCCCCAAAGTTCCAAAAGTACAAATAAGATTGCTTAATTATTCAGTTAATAATTTTCGTTCTTTTGAGCCTTTAAAATTTTAATTCCTCAAGTAAGTAGTTGCCGTTTTTTTCAAGAAGGGGGGAGGCAATTTTCAGGAACGTCCCACAGGAAGATGGGGGAGTAAAAAAGGTAAGTTCTCACCCAGATCCTCCAGATTGCTTTGTTGTGCTTGATGGTGCTTTTGGCTTTCGGCAGGGAACGGCTTAATGATCAGCCATATTAATGGCCGATCTCTTCTTCTTTGGGCCAGAGGAGCTGCTCTGGATCAAACAGAGGGCTGCTGCCCTTCCACAATCACAGGGAGGTCCTCCTCACAGTGGTCCCCCCTCCAGGGCAACTTTCGACTCTTTTCAGGATCCTCCAAGGAAGAAAGATTGGACGGTGGGGAGAGGGTTCTTCTCACATGTCCGCTGGCGCTGCACACACAAACCAGAAACCTTAACCTTTCTACTTCTGAAAGCATTCTTAATTTACAGCATTTTTGCAAAACTGCCTAACACTTTTGCATACTACTATATATCTGTATGTATATATGCATACACAGTGTATACTCTCTCACACACATACACTCCACATACACTGATAAGTTATACATATAACCATATTTCTATCTCATTCTTCCAGATTATTAATTGAAATTCCCATGTTGTCTATAAGGTAGTGAGTGGTTGACTTGTGGACTTCAACTCCCAGAATTCCTCAGCCAGGCATTATTTAAAAGGTAATGGATGTCTAGCAAATATTTCTAGCAATTAAAAAAAATGTGTTTTTTTTCTTTTTTGTTAAAGCACAGATTTTTTTAAAAAAATGGAGAAAAGTATATTTTTACCTTTTCTGCTCCTTCCTTCACTGGAAAAATTAAACTCTCAAAGAAGAATTTAAGTCCACTGTTTGTTCTCTGCCCCTCCAAAGTTCAGCAAATTCTTCCCATTTCAGAACCATTTGCAATAAATTGATCTTTTTGAATGGCACATTACTGTATTCAGCCCAAGATCTGCAAGGAATCTATATTGTAATTTCATACAGCTGCCTTATAGAGAAGATGGGTTGCATAATTTTTTATTAAATAAATACTCTATTGAATTAGCACATTTTTTCTCCTTTACTAGGAATATGTTTCTTTTTACTCTTCTTTCCAATGCAATTTCTCAGTCTTTTATGGGTTTCCTAATTCATTTTCAAGTAAATGTCCAAAATGAGAAGGGCTATTCCATGTGCCTCTCTGCATGTACATATGTTAAATTCTTTGTTTTCTTCAATTTTTTATACTTAGGTTAGCCCCAATGCACTGTCATCAAATGAGTGCTAAAAACATCTGCAGTAAAATTGAACTCATACTATTTTTAATATAGCATGTAATATGAACACAGCTCATATTTTTAAAGTCCTCACAAACTCCCCATTGGCCATCCTGTGAAAAAAAAATGATGAAAAGGAACTGGCTAGCCACAAAGGATTAATGAGTATAATTCAACAGATTTTCAAAGCAAAATAAATATTCATTTTTTCCCCTATTTTAAATACAAAAGGAATAATATTCCAGTACAGTAATTGCATATTATTTGCAATAGTACAGGAATTTCCACTAGCAAAGAGAAGATTTATGCATACTGCTTTTAAACTATCTATGCAATTATCAGATAACATTTTAAGAAATGGAGCCGAGACTAAAATGAATGAACATCTTTTTAATACTCGTCAAAATTCACTTGATAAGGCATGGGAATTATAGCATTATAATTATATATATAATGCTTTAATAATAACAAAAGCACAACTGGCGGAAAGAATAAGGAGCAGATGAGGACCTGTGACTATTACACAAGTCTTCTGAGATTAAAAGAGAGAAAAGAATTAAATCTTGCTAGTATATCTTTCCCTCATTAGCTAGTTTACACATCTTGCTAAGCCTTATGAAAATTTGTATTTACAGTAATTTAGTCTGCTGTGGGATTCCAGCCATTACTGCTTGGTTTATAATGTTGTATGAATTCAGCCATAACCTTACAACCAAAGCATTTATTCATGCTCAAACTTTCCGGTAATCTTGAAGGGCTATATTTGCAGGAGCAATTATTGAGTAGAGCTGTAAGAAAAGAAATTTGGTGCAACCTTTTTGTACAGTTATGATGTTTGGAAGCATCACTGCTTCAGAAAGGAAGGCAGTGCAGAGAATGGAGAGGATGGCAGAAAAGATTATTGACAGTTCACTCCATTCTATCCAGGACATAGCATCTAAGTGTTGCTTGAGCAGGGTCACAAGATTGTCTGGGACACTACACATCCTCTTCACAACCTGTTTTCCATGTTACCTTCTGGGAGGAGGCTTTGTGGTATCCAAAGCAGAACATCAAGATTCAGTCACAGTTTGGCTCCATATAGTATCAACCTTGTGAACTCTCAAGCTTCCTCTTTCCACTGTGTATTCAAGATGGACAATGATTAATATTTATATGTAATTATGTAAGGGTGTATATATATATATAGCATGTTTATATATGTGTTTGAGAGCAGGCAATAAATTCTCATTTTTAATGTGTGCCAGTGTGCCCACAGTAAAAAAGGACAATAAAGGTTATCTATGATCATTTATAAGAGTATGGAACTACTACAAGCTGTTTGTGAGCCACAATGACACCGCACTGCCATATAGACAGTGGAGAGAGCAAAGCGATCCTTCACATTGTCCTCATCTAAAAGTTTGCATTGGATAGCATGATACAATTCTATATTCACTTCATTTGCACAATAATATAATGATTTATGTGTTGTCATTCCAATATCATTGTTGTTGTTGTTGTGTTGTTAGTTGCGAAGTCGTGTCTGACCCATTGCTACCCCATGGACAATGTTCCTCCAGGCCTTCCAGTCATCTACCATCTTCTGGAGTCCATTTAGGCTCACACCTACTGCTTCAGTGACTCCATCCAGCCACCTCATTCTCTGTCGTCCACTTCTTCTCTTGTCCTCAAACTTTCCCAGCATTAGGCTCTTCTCCAGTGAGTCCTTCCTTCTCATTAGGTGGCCAAAGTATTTGAGTTTCAATTTCAGCATCTGGCCTTCTAAAGAGCAGTCAGGGTTGATCTCCTCTAGGACTGACCGGTTTGATCGCCTTGCAGTCCAAGGGACTCACAGGAGTCTTCTCCAGCACCATAGTTCAAAGGCCTCAATTCTTTGGCGCTCAGCCTTTCTTATGGTCCAACTTTCACTGCAATACATTGCAACTGGGAAGGCCATAGCCTTGATTATATGCACTTTTGTTGACAGGGTGATGTCTCTGCTTTTTAGTGTGCTGTCTAGATTTTCCATGGCTTTCCTCCCCCAGGAGCATGTGTCTTTTAATTTCTTGGCTGCAGTCCCCATCTGCAGTGATCTTGGAGCCCAGGAAAATAAAATATGTCACTACCTCCATTTCTTCCCCATCTATTTGCCAGGAATTGAGAGGGCCAGATGCCATGATCTTGGTTTTCTTAATGTTCAGTTTCAACCCAAATTTTGCACTCTCCTTCTTCACAAGTAACAGGAGGCTCTTTAGTTCCTCTTCACTTTCTGCCATTAGAGTGGTATCATATGCATATCTTAGGTTGTTGATATTTCTCCCAGCAATTTTAATTCCAACTTTTGATTCATCTAGCCCTGCCTTTCTCATGATGTGCTCTGCATATAGGTTAAATAGGCAGGGCGACAGTATACAACCTTGCTGGACTCCTTTCCCAATTTTGAAAAAATCAGTGGTTCTGTGTCCAGATCTCACTGTTGCTTCTTAGCCCACATATAGGTTTCTCAAGAGACAAATAAGATGGTCTGGTACTCCCATCTCTTTAAGAACTTGCCACAGCTTGTTGTGATCCACACAGTCAAATGCTTTGGCATAGTCAATGAAACAGAAGTAGATGTTTTTCTAGAACTCCCTAGGTTTCTCCATGATCCAGCATATGTTGGCAATTTGATCTCTAGTTCCTCTGCCTCTTTGAAATCCTGTCTGTACTTCTGGTAGTTCTCGATCCACATACTGCCGGAGTCTAGCTTGTAGGATTTTAAGTATAACTTTACTAGCATGTGAAATGAGTGCAATGGTGCGATAGTTTGAACATTCTTTGGCACTGCCTTTCTTTGGAATTGGAATGTAAAGTGATCTTTCCCAATCCTGTGGCCACTGTTGAGTTTTCCAAATTTGCTGGCAAATTGAGTGTAGCAATTTTACTGCATCGTCTTTTAAGGTTTTGAATAGCTCAGCTGTAATACTGTCACTTCCACTAGCTTTGTTGTAGCTCAGCTTTCCTAAAGCCCATTTCACTTCACATTCTAGGATGTCTGACTGGTCAGTGACCACCTCACCGTGCTTATCAGGGACATTAAGTTCATTCTTGTATAGTGCTTCTATGTAATTTTTCCACCTCTTCTTAATCTCTTCTGCCTCTGTTAGGTCCCTGCCATTTTGGTTCTTTATCATGCCCATCTTTACATTAAACTTTCCCTTCATCTCTCCAATTTTCTTGAAGAAATCTCTGGTCCTCCCTATTCTATTGTTTTTTTTTCTATTTCTTTTGCACTGTTCATTTAAGAAGGCATTCTTATCTATTCTACCTATTCTATGGAATTCTGCATTCAGTTGGGTGTATCTTTCTTTTTCTCCCTTGCCTTTCACTTCCCTCCTTTCCTCAGCTATTTGCAAAGCTTCCTCAGACAGCCATTTTGCTTTCTTGCATTTCTTTTTCTTTGGGATGGTTTTAGTTGCTACCTCTTGTACAATGTTTTGAAACTCCATCCATAGTTCTTCAGGGTCTCTGTCTATCAGACCTAATTCCTTAAATCTATTTGTCACCTCTACTGTATATTCATCAGGGATCTGATTTAGTTCATACCTGAGTGGCCTAGTGCTTTTCCCTACTTTCTTCAATTTAAGCCTAAATTTTGCAACGTGAAGCTCATGGTCTGAGACACAGTAAGCTCCTGGTCTTGTTTTTACTGACTGTATAGAGCTTCTCCATCTTTGGCTGCAGAGCATATAGTCAATCTGATTTCTGTGTTGACCGTCTGGTGATGTCCATGTGTAGAGCCGTCTCTTGGGTTGTTGGAAAAGAGTGTTTGCTATGACCATCGTATTCTCTTGACAAAATTCTATCAGCCTGTGCCCTGCTTCATTTTGTACTCCAAGGCCAAACTTGCCTGTTATTCTGGTTATCTTTTGGCTTCTTACTTTAGCATTCCAATTTCCCATGATGATAAGAACATCATTTTTTGGTATTAGTTCTATAAGGTGCTGTAGGGCTTCATAGAACCAGTCAAGTCCATCCTCTTCAGCACCCGTGGTTGGACGTGGACTACTGTGATATTGATTGGTGTGCCTTGGTTTCGAACTGAGATCATTCTGCCATTTTGGGGATTGTATCCCAGTGTTTCTTTTCCTACTCTTTTATTTACTAGGAAGGCTACTCCATTTCTTCTGAGGGATTCTTGCCTGCAGTAGTATACCTGATGGGCATCTGAATTAAATTCACCCATTCCTGTCCATTTTAGTTCTCTCATTCCTAAGATGTCGATGTTCAGTCTTGTCATCTCTTGTTTGACCACATCCAGCTTTCCTTGATTCATGGATCTTACATTCCAGGTTCCTATGGAGAAATAACCTTTACAGCATCGGACTTTCCTTTCACCACCAGTTACATCCACAGCTGAGTGTCCTTTGGCCCAGTCACTTCATTCTTTCTGGTGCTACTAGTCCTAGCCCTCTGCTCTTCCCCAGTAGCATATTGGATGCCTTCCGACCTGAGGGGCTCATCTTCCAGCATCATATATTTTTTTTTCCTTTTGGTATTGTCCATGGGGTTTTCGTGGCAAAGATACTGGAGTGGGTTGCCATTTCCTTCTCCAGTGGATCATGTTTTGTCAGAACTCTCTGCTATAATCTGTCCATCTTGGGTGGCCCTGCACGGCATAGCTCATAGCTTCATTGAATTACACAAGCCCCTTCGCCACGACAAGGCAGTAATCCATGAAGGGATCCAATATCATACTAGCCCTTATGTCCTTCCTCATTCCTTCCACAGCCTACCACAGGAAAATAATAGTACTACTCTTTGTGTATGTATTATGGATTATTTATAACATGTATATGAGGTTTAAAATAAAGGGAATGCTTGCTAAAGAATTTGTGACTCTCCAGTTAATCTTGAAGGTCCCTTCCAGCTCTATTCTATTCTAAAGTTTTAATGGCACTGAAAAAAGTGATCATTTTGGCCACTTTTCACACTTACAATTATTGCAGCAGCCCCATGGTCATCTGATCAACCATTTATTATGGTTGCAGTGTCCTGGAGTCATGTGATCACCTTTTGTGATCTTCTGAAAAGCAAAGTCAATGGGGAAGACAGATTCACTTAACAACTGTATTACTAACTTAACTTGTGCAGTGATTCTCTTAACAACGGTGGCAAGAAAGATAGTAAAATGGGGCAAACCTCAGTTAACAAATGTCTCGCTTAGCAACAGAAATTTTGGGCTCAACTGTGGCCATAAATCAAGGACTATCTGTATAGGCCACAACTTCTTTTATCATGGACTCTGATGAATGGAGCTGAAGGCAGCTATATAACTTTAGGATCACAGATTTCTTGCTTTAGATGTAGGAGAAAAAATATATACAACAATAGCTTGGATCTTGGTAATATTATTCCGTTCTATCTTTCTGTTCGAGACATTATGAAGAGGTTAACATGACATGTTATTATAAACAGAAACAAGCAATAAAGGAAAGCCTGAACAACAACAAAGAACTTCATAATCTACACAATTTTCATTTTGGAGAATCGGAGGTGGATATGAAATGATTCCATCACAACATTAGCATTGTTCCATCTGATTCTATGCAAAGAAGCAGCTGGACTCCACTCTTATAATTGAAAGCCATATGATCAGCGGATAAACCTTCCATATCTTCTCCAGCTGAATTTTAATGCTGTGCTAGAGCCAAATCTCTTCCAAACATCCATTTATTATCCTTTAAGATGAGCTCTTTTCTGTTCTGTTGCCATGAAGCAAGATGGGAAAATGTATTACTGACGATACTGAAAGAATAACAAGATTTCATTAGAGGGTTTTCCCCCCCTCCTTGCATTGTCATTGCAGGGACTGAAACACGTTATAGGGCCTTCCTCCCTGATCAAGGCTAAAAACTATTAAGCAACTGTGATTTTACTTTGCTATTTGAGAACTTATCTAGGCTTAGAACTATTCTAAACAGATGTGAAAAAGACACTCAGGTATGAGTGGCCTCTTGATACTTGGCAGTGTACAAACACCTACTAGATTGGCATTTCAATAGATTGCTATTACAACTGATCTAACTCTTGAACACTCTTTATATTTAATGACAACACCACCAAGGAACTCAGTGTGTTATAAATTATAGTCAGTCCATCCATCCATCCATCCATCCATCCATCCATCCATCCATCCATCCATCCATCCAATCTATTGCAAATTATATTGTTTTTCCTAAGACCACTTGGAAAAACTACACTTTACGGTAGTTTTGAATAGTTTACTAATCTGACTTTACACACAAGACTTCATGTGTTGCTGTTCTGTTAGCAAGGTAGGGTATTAAATGTAGATGCCTTGTTTTCTTCTGTTTCATTTTGGATTTACAAGTTATCCATGGTTTATGACTAACCTGCGTGAAGCTAACTTTTGTGACGGGTGCCACCTTATGGCAGATGGTATTGTGTAAATCCATTCGGTTGTTATTCCTTTGACAATAGTTATGAGTCTGCTTTTGATGCGTGAAACAGAAGTTGTTTGTTTCTACAGGAAGGTAAGAGGGGAAAATACAATTGAGGCTGTCAGGAGGAAATTGCAAATCCTTAGAATTCTGGAGTTCCCAAAGAAAGAAAATGTGGTCATATTTTATTGCTGTATAATAAAGGAGAAGAAATAGGCAGAAATAACAGTACTGGATGAGATAGGCCGATAGTTTAATTTAACATAATATTAATTCAATGTAATATTGTATGTAAGCATACATTTGAAAGAAACTAAATTCATTCTAAATACCCTAGTCTCCGCTCCTGAATTTCTGAGATTATGATTGCTAAAAAGAAAATAAGAGGATTTTCATTAGAGATAACAGTAATCTGATGGTATTTTCTCTCTCAATTTCAGTAAGGCTTCAATGGATTTGCAACAGATTTGGTCATATTTTTCATTAAACTTCACTAGCAATTTTACCTTTCTCATTCAAAATCTCATGCCTGAACAAACTAAAATGTATTTAAAAATATAGAATGGGTATTAATATAGTTATTTTTAGGAAATAAAATAGCCTAGACACAAGTGTTTTTGATTGTCTAGTCATTGTTTTCTAACCCACAAAACATCTCATTTTTCATGTCCATGAAATTAGTGTGTGGTTTTTTTTTGGGGGGGGGAGTGGTGGGGGAAGGCCTTTGTTTTTAAAGCAAAAAAAATCAATTTCATGACTGCCATACCCCCTGGGGCTCTTGACAGCTAAAAAAATAGTGAAAAATGGCCCTCTTGGTAGCAACTAAACAAATAAAATAGAAATTGCCAATCCATGCTGTCAAAGAATATAAGTACTGGCTTGTGTCCACATACTTGGATGCATGCTAACCTCAAAGTGCATTTATCCCTTCAGACTTTCAATGTTAACTTCTGAAGATGTGTAAAGTCGAAGAAAGGGCTGGATGTTTACAGTGGTAAATGTCAAAACTCACTGACAAAAATATTTTAAACAATATATTTTAACTCTTGGAAAAACACACTTAGTATAATTATTTCCTAAGGAGTATGAATCTACAAAGAACACTGGGACAGACTCAGGAGAATTGAAGGGAAAAACATTGGGAGGAAATGATTTCTATTGGAAAAGACACAAAACAATTCTTGTTTTACAATTGAAACTCTAGTTATTTTAAACCCAATAACAAAAGAAATGAACAAAAATGTGTACATCCAATGTATGAGTGTTAAAATTATGGTATGACTCTTATTTGTATGTAATGGATCTGTCAGGACCCACCCCAAACCACGTCTTAGGAAGACAAAACTCTTGGAGCCAAATCTTAGTCCAAAAGGAATCTTTACTATGACATGCTTGGTTGTAGGAGGCGAGACAGGACTTAATATTTCCACGATGTAAACCCTTATAAAGAGTTCCCGGTTTAACCCCCCTTAATCCCCATTTGGTCAGTCCCCCATCCTTCCTCTCGTATCATCCATCTCGTGGGAAAAAGGAAGTTAGGACCCTTTTGTTTATTGCTGTCTACCGTGACAAAAACCAGATGCTAGCCCCCCCTTTTGTTTCCCCAGTTCAAAAGGCTTCTCCTTTCCTTTGAAATGCCTATTGCCAGTTCAATACACATCTATCCTCTTCTCTTCGGGAGATGGCAGAATCCATGGGATATGTTTGAAACATTCCATTTATGAATATGATATAAATGGATTCTGACAGGATCCTCTTTCATTTAACTCAGTGTCAAATTATTTTTTTTATTACAGATAGTCCTCAATTCATGACCACAATTGAGCCCAAAATTTCTGTTGTTAAATAAAACAAGTGTAAAGTGAGTTTTGCCCTATTTTATGACATTTCCTGCCAAAGTTGTTAAGTGAATCACTGAATTTGTTAAGTTAGTAACCCTTTTGTTTAGTGAATCTTGCTTCGCCATTCACTCTGCTTGTCAGAAAGTCACAAAATGTGATCTCACGACGCTGGGACACTGCAACCGTCATAAATACGAAACAGTTGCCCAGCATCTGAATTTTGATCACATGACCATGGGGATGCTGCAGAGGCTATAACTGTGAAAAAAGGTCATAAGTCACTTTATCAGTGCTGTTATAACTTTGAATGGTCACTAAATGAACGGTTGTAAGTCAAGGACTATGTGTTGTAAGTTGAGGACTATGTCTACAATCGTAGATCAGCATAGGAAGGGTGGGAGAAAAGAATTAGTAATTTTAAGCTAAAA
The DNA here is from genome assembly GCF_964194415.1 of Vipera berus. NCBI lineage: Eukaryota > Metazoa > Chordata > Lepidosauria > Squamata > Viperidae > Vipera > Vipera berus. The sequence goes on from NC_138206.1 coordinate 104,668,365, forward strand.
ATATAAATCACACAAGGATAAAAAATTAAAAACATCTAAAAACACCTATTAAGAGGGATTAAAAATAATTAAATATGGAGAAACCTAAACATTAGTATATAGCTACTAAATCTACAACAACACAAAAAATTCTTAAGTGACAAGTGAAAATTTCATTAAGGCTAGTTTGAGACACAGGTCATCATCTGACAAATTTTAATTGCTGCTGTGCATAACTCTGCAACATAGTCTATTGAGGCAAGATTCGTGTTTGCAAGCAGCAGACGTCTAAAACTGTCCTGTGCAACCTGAGTATTTATACAGTATTGCTGAGATGAGATTAGCATTAATGTCTTTGTAGTACGGGCACTAGAGGAGCACTTGCTTTGTTGTTTCTGTATGTTCAGAGTCACAAGGGCATTGCCTCTACAGGTAGGGAAATTACCTGTATTGGCCTTCAAGGAGAGGGTGTGACATCATGCCAGACTAAAGACTGTCTGAGGGCTCGGTAATTTGAGGTTGGTTGAGTATGACATGGAAAAAGCAGCATCCGTTATATGTTACTAAAATAAAAGCTTTGGCCTGGTCATATTCAATGCTGAGCAGAAAATCTGGAGAGAAGCCAAGAATGGTATTATTTACCAGTGCATTTTTCCATGTGGATTGAAAATTGTCCCTCAAAGTTTGAAGCCAAGAAGAAAGAGGGATATTTTGACGTTAAGCCATTGAATGCTATTGAAGGTGAAGAATAAGTAAAGCCAGTACGGGGCCCCAGAAGTTCAAGTTCTTTTTAATAGCCTCTGGAGGAATCCTGATCATAGTTGATCGACAAGATTGTTGTTCTCTGTAGTGTCATTGATACCTTTATGAACACATTTTGTGTAATTTAGCTAAGACATTCACTTTCCACAGAGATATCCATATATAGTTCCTAAAAGTATGTCTCCCAAATGCAATCCACCATGGATGGATCATCGCTTTGGGAGCATACCAAAATAGAACTGAGTCTTTGGATTTGACTGGTTTGTTTTTGGCTTGCCAGTGCCTCAGTTGTCATATTAACCCCTTAATTGCCACTGGGGATTTGTAGATCCAAGGTTTCTTGAAAGCTGTCCACCTTGGTTGTTGCAATATAAAAATAAGCATTTCTGCACTTGGAAGGCAAGTGTTCCGCAAAGGTGTAGTGATGTAATTGTTAAGGAGAGTACTGGGATATTGTTCCAATGGTTATGTCCCTGGTCTGGGGGAGGATTTGGGCACAGTCGAAGAGTTGAGAGGTGGCCAATATTCTGCCTGGGTCCTGTGTTATTGTAGTCTTTGGAGATGAAAGCGGTCCTGGGCCAATAGATCAATAATTCACATTTTTGGTTGCCTCTGTGGTGGGAAGATAGGAGTTAATCTTTATCTATTTCTCTGTTTGTTAAATTTATGGCTCCCAGTATCATTACTGGGACTAGTCCAGGATCTTTTCTTGTTCTTGTGTGGCATATCAGGGACAACAGGTTAAGCCAGAAGCTGTAAGGCCTGTCACAAGCCTTACAACTTATTTAGGAAATTGGTAATGTGTCACCATCTTGGTTTCTCCCCCAACTCAATATTTCTCAATTTCAGTAACTTTAAGATGTGGATATTCAACTAACTGTGGAGTTCTGGAAGCACATACATCTTAAAGTTGTTGAGATTGAGAAATACAGCTTTAATTGATGTCCTGCTGTTTTAGACCTGCATTTAAGAAAGAGCCATATCACAATGCATCATATTTTTTTCACAAAGCACCAACAGTATGAAAATGTTCTTTCCTTTGGAAGGAACCATCTCTTTTGCTTCTTGCATAAAGTGTGTCACCTGAAGTTAAATTGAAGCATCAAGTGAAAATATATCATAGTATTTTCATTTCGTGCAGAGTGAAAGAACGGAGAAAAGGACTGAATGCTAAGAACATATCCCTGACATTTGGCATTTTATAACATTTAGAAGCCTTAAAGGAACATTGGTCCTTGGAGACAAAAGATCATCCTATGATTACATTATAGTTATATTTGCCTTTCTTCATGTCCTAGATGGTACCTGGTTTGTTTTATATGCAGATATGTATCAATATTATGATTTATTCATGGAATACTGCATGCCAAACAGTTGGCTAAGGAGGGCCTTATTTAAAATTCAGCCTTTGTGCTGAGGTGAAACTGTGAGAGAAGTGATAACCTCTAGATTAATGAATGTTTTAGAAGGGTTTGACAATCACCCTTTCTTGTTCATTCTGATCACAGCAAGAGAACTGCCACCATTCAATGATCTCTCTACTGATGTTCTTCGTCATTCCACAAGAAATTATTTGAGGAAGGGGTATTGAAGGGGCTTTAGTGTCCTATTGGTATGCCCCACAAGATAACAATGCATTCTCCTTGTCTCTTTCTGGAAGTTAATGTCATTAATTCTGCCACCTAAATCAGTACAGTTTAAGTTTTTATCTACTATATAGTTACTGGGACACAGAATGTCCTCCAACGAATGCCATGGAGGCAGTGAATAAAGTTTTCAAGTAATGCATGGGGGTGTTTTTAATTACAATGGTGGTGCTCGTTGTTCTGCTTAAATGCCACTTCAACCTTGATTATTGTCACACAGCATGAACATATTTCTTTTGTTTGTAATGTAACTGAAAAGCAAATTTTACCTTTGACCATGTACTTGTGAATATTGTGTTTGCCTACTGCTTTTTGCAAACCTTTGCAGGAGAAACATATGAATGTAAAACTGAAGTATCTTTCCATTTGAATATTTTTTTTTAAAAAAAGAATTGCATATAGAGGCTACAATGAAGCTGCTGGCATTTATCAATCTCATAATATGTTAGTCTGGGTTGGTTACTGATTTGGATCACTCCATTAATTTCATCATAAATTAAGCTTTGAAGTATTATTATTTTTTCAATCCTTGTCCCAAATTTCAACCACCATATGACTATATGTTGTGGGTTGCATGGACTATCCATTCGCCCATCTGTTGTTGTTTGCAAACAATGAGCAAACAAGGGAACAAAAAATTTGTATACTCTTTGCTCTTGTGAAGCTTTTTGTTTTAAGTTGCTAATGAGCAGATGGGGCATATGTGATGTAAAATATTTAGCACCATTTAAACAGTTTATCTTGCAACTCATCACAGAAATAAACATTGAGTTTAGTGCTTGCTAGGTGCAAATCACATAGCTGCTTAGTCATGCCACAAATAGATTTAAATATTAGTACCACTTTTTAAATGCCTAGTAAGACCACACCTGGAACACTGCATCCAGTTTTGGTCACCACATTACAAAAAAGATGTTGAGACTTTGGAAAAAGTGCAAAGAAGAGCAACTAAGATGATTAAGGGTGTGGATATGAGGAAAAGCAGCTGATACCAGCCAGAATGATTAACTGTATCAATGACCAAAATAACTACATTTTAAAAATGCATGCATACTGAAATGTTCCACCAACAGATCAGCAGCAGCTAATGGAGAGATGAAACATGGGACAGAATATTCCAATGTATTTACTGTATATATAATTTGAATGAATGGATAAGATTGCTAAGCACATTGATTTGTGCTTCTTAGATTGTAAGCCGCCCTGAGTCTTTGGAGAAGGGTGGGATATAAATGGGATTTAAAAAAAAAAGATTGGTAAGATTTCACCACATCTTTAAATCAGACAAAAATGTTTACTTAGTACTGGAAATTCTAGATCTGGTTATTTGATTCTCCATAATAGTTTTTTTCTCCCTCCTAAACTAGTGATGGCTACAATTTATTGTCCCCTTTTGTTCCTTATAATATCACAAATAAAAGCATCTGGTTTCATTAGGTGTTTCTATGTTCCTTTTTGTCCCCTCTGATTTTCTTGAGAGTTACTTTATTGATTTTTCTGTTAGTTTAATTTTATATATCTCCTTTAAACACTTCAACATATGAGCTGGAAAATTGACACATTTTAAAATAAAACATAATCATATTTCATTGTATTCTTTTTAGGAGCAGAATATTCCAAAGAAGCACTCATGAAACTGTTTTCAAAATAAAAATACCAGCAAGAGGCATTTTGAACTCTTTTTGAGTATTCTAAATTTTGAGCAATTTCATGGGGAGGCATTTTTTCATAATGCACATTATGAAAATATACTGTATATCTCCTTCTCTTTTTCATTATTGCTTTTGATAAGGTGGCTATTTTCAGGTTGTGAAGTTTGTTTACTGGTTGCACAAATGAGGTTACTCATTCTATTTTCCAAAAGTAACATTGACTTCTTCAATATGCTGAAAATAGCGATAAAGTTTAATAAACTTTTCAGGTGTAGGCCCATATCCTCTCCTCCTCCTCCTCCTCCTCCTCCTCCTCCTCCTCCTCCTCCTCCATAGTTTAGAAGATATGGTTTGGTCATGTTCCTAGAATGGATGTTAGAATAAAGTTATATACAGTGTCCAAGAAAATTACCTTTTTTCATAGAAACAACTGTTGACATTTTATAATAAATAACCCATTGAATACTTTATAATAAATAATCTATTAACTTCAAAATGCATGGAGGGGTGGGGGACAAAAGCAGTGTGGAATTCAAATATGTGAAAATTTGATTCTCTGTGTGGATGCTGCTTCCAGAAGTCCATTCTGGGTTTGGGCAACAAAAAATTAGCTACCAGTTCTGCCAAAGTGGTGAGAACCAGCTGAATCCCACCACTGGACAAAAGTAATGAGAGAGATGAGAGGATCAGCTACAGAAGAATGCAGCAGAACTAATGAGATGTAGTTATGATACAGTGACAGACATTCCAAAATAAAACATACTCCAGAGACTACTTGGTTTTCTGACAGATGTAGCTTTGCCACTTTTTTCAGCTATATGCATTATGAAACAAGGGAGCACAGATTTTGGTTATGTTCAGCAGCTGTACAGCCATTACCACAGCCATCATTTAAAGTACATTGGTGATACTGGCAGCCTTGCAGGATGCTCACCACTCTTCTGAAGAGGAAGTTGTACAGATGTTAAACCATAAGGCATGCAGCATTCCAAAGGGAGACAGGAGCCATAAAACCAATGAGGGCATTATTATCCTTTCCCAAATACATAAGAAGAGACACTTGTCATTTCTATAAGAGGGAATAGTGAATCATACTGTGTAAGTAGTGGAGAGAAAAAATAACTTCCAGATGTGAGAGAACTATATATTTAGTGCAACTTTGCTAGAAATATATAACTATAACTATAACTATAACTAACTATAACTATAACTATAACTATAACTATAACTATAACTATAACTATAACTATAACTATAACTATAACTATATATATATATATATATATATATATATATATATATATATATATATATATATATATATATATATATATATATATATATATATATATATATGGCAAGAGACATTTATTTAATGCAGTGTTTTTCAAACTTGTCAGCTTTAATTTTTTTTACTTAAATATTTATAAACATTTACAAATAAAAATATATTTAAAAATAAATTTTTAAAAGTAAAAAAAAAAACCTTCAACTCCCAGAACTTTCCAATTTCTCAATGTGCTTCTCGGTATTCCAGGTTTAGAAAATATTGTTTTGAAGCTTAGTTTTCTGAATTGCTGTGTGGCCCTGTTCATACACCCATTTAATAGGCCCTCAAAAAGTCCTGACTGAAGCCCCCCAGCCTATCCCAAAGTTACCACTAAACATTGACTGAAAATGTGGTCATTACTTTTAATAGGATTTGAAATTAAATTATTAAATTTAACTAAGCTAAACTTTTGTTCTCACTGCTGCCATAGAAGGGCACTGAAATAATGGGGAAGCCAATTATTCCTGTCTTTATCAGTTCCTTTTCCTGATTGCCCATTCTACTTGCCTTATCATTCATATAGCTAAAGCATAGATTTGTTGTGGGAGGGGAAAAATCCATTCTTGCTGATAAAGACTTAAATGGTGGCTGCACACATCCCAGAATTTACAATATTGAGTTGGTCATTTCTACTTCTATAACTGTCTGGTTTAGTACAGCAACCAAACAGGACAGGTACAGACTCCAACAAATAGTTAAGACTGCCGAAAGAACAATTTCAGCCAGCCTGCCTTCCATAGAAGACCTGTATATTGTGCAGGTCAGAAGATGTAGTATCTACAGACCCCCTCACATCCTGAACATAAACTGGTTCAATTCCTCCCCTCAGGTGGATGCTGTAGGGTATTGCATGCTAAAACAATTAGTTACAAGGACAATTTTTCCCTCATGCCATCAATCTGCCAAACACCTAATTCTCACAATGCTGTCTAATGTCTATATGTATTTATCCATGTAGTATGATTATAGTGTTATTATTTATCCTTCTTATTATCTTATTTACTCCCCCCTCTTATTAATATTATTATTACTACTATTATTATTATTATTCTGTTGTTTTGCATGTACATCAAGAGCTTCTGCATGGGAGACAAATTGGCCAATAAGTATTCTCTTCTACTCTACTCTACTCTACTCTACTCTACTCTACTCTACTCTACTCTACTCTACTCTACTCTACTCTACTCTACTCTACTCTGCTTTACTCTACTCTACTCGACTCAACTCGACTTTTCTCTACCGTACCCTGCTATATTATTCTATTCTATTCTATTCTATTCTATTCTATTCTATTCTATTCTATTCTATTCTATTCTATTCTATTCTATTCTATTCTATTCTATTCTATTCTATTCTACCCCATCCCATCCCATCCTACCATTCCATTCCATTCCATTCCATTCCATTCCATTCCATTCCATTCCATTCCATTCCATTCTATTCTATTCTATTCTATTCTATTCTATTCTATTCTATTCTATTCTATTCTATTCTATTCTATTCTATTCTATTCTATTCTATTCCTTTCTATTCTATTCCTTTCTATTCTACCCCATCCCATCCCATCCTTCCATTCCATTCCATTCCATTCTATTCTATTCTATTCTATTCTATTCTATTCTATTCTATTCTATTCTATTCTATTCTATTCTATTCTATTCTATTCTATTCTATTCTATTCTATTCTATTCTATTCTATTCAGTGAGACTCTGCCTAACCAACTTGCACTGACTGAGGAAACCTCTTGGATAAGCAGCAAAACTTCTCAAACTAAGAAGAAAAATAAGTCCAGTTGCCATGCCTCAACCTTCAGAAAACTTTACCTGGATGACTGAGAAGTTCAGAGCCTTGGTGGAGCAGTGGGCTAATGCCTCCTTAAGTAACACCAGCTGCCTGCAATTAGTGCAGGTTCGCATCCCACCAGGCTCAAGGTTGACTCAGCCTTCCATCCTTCCGAGGTAGGTAAAATGAGGACCCAGATTGTTGGGGGCAATTAAGCTGACTTTGTAATAATGCCGCTTAGGGGGTGTGTGAAAGCCCTAATAAGCAGGCATATACATAGAATGAAGGCTACTGCTAAGCTTGTAAGCCGCCCTGAGTCTTCGGAGACAGAGTAGCAATCATAAACTTACTCTCCCTGTAGATGCTCAATTCTACACAGATTTGGCTGAAGTGCAGGTTTCCACAGTTAAGTAGAATTGTAATTTCCAGGCTACTAACCAGTTATGTATGCATATACTGAAACTAACATGTGTTTTTGTCTTAGGTAGCAGATCCCTGCTGGACACAAATCAAAGGATGGATTGAGAAAAAAAATGCTGTCAATTTAGCAATTAATTTAATGCATACTGGATAGTAATCACAGATGCACGATGGTGAAGGCTTGATCCTTTTCTTTCAACAAAATAGTTGAAGAGTTTGCCATCGAAACAGAAATGTGTATTTATAAATTGAGTTAATCAGTTGAGGTTAAATTGATAGACCACTCTTACAGCCTCCTGCTGGCATAATTTTAAAGCTGCTCCTATTATTTGTTTTTGGGTTGTTGTTGTTTTTCACAGCAAGTGCTTCTCTCATAGGAGTTGTGAGTGTTTTCAGTCAAGGCATGGTCCAATGACTAGACTAAAGCAATTTTATTGAGAAGCATTCTCATACAAAGCACACATGCCTGAACAGAACAGCATGGGAAAGTAGCTCGAACTGTTTCCAAAGCCAAAACAGCAGGGGTGATTATCCCCAGTTTCCCATTCATCTGAGTACAGTAAGGGCCGATACCAGCTACACTGGCAGGTTTTATGCCTGATCCAGCTCCAAAGATTGGCATCAAGGTTACCTGGCATGCATTACATGGCAATATGATCAAATTATACAATCTCCATTATGAATTAGTCCCTTGGTTACATTCCTCCAAGCTATTCCACATCCCATGACTGGGATTGAGCATCCTTCCAGAAACATCACTGAGATTTCACTGGTAGGCATGGGGATAGTTTTAAAAGTTTTCAGATTAAAAATAAACAAACAAACCATCTTCAGCAAAGTTCTTGCAGAGGAAGAAAAGAGACATTAAAAAGCTGTAGAACACATGCCACAATTTTACATCTTGAGATATATCTTGAGACTAATATAAATAATGTTATCAAAGAAAAGTGAGCAACATCTCTTTGGGGGCATTGACATATACAGTCTATTACATCATTCCATAAGAATTGTTGCTCTGTAGCTGGATTCTCCCAATATCCTTAACATGCTGTGTCCTGCATACTGAATGAACTTTATAATTCGCCAAGTATCTTCCTCTGATAGGAAAAGATCAATTTCAAACCAAAACTAAACTGTGAAATTATGATTAAATTAGTTTTACCGCTCAGCCATTTTGTATGAAACTGAAATCCTCAATCAGTTGTGAGGTATTGCCCTATTAATCTTCCAAAGAAACAGGATAAGGATACAGTAAAACTGATTATACAAATCTCCTATTACAAAACTTTGTGCTTTATGCTATGGAAAAATAAATGTTGACATGATCATCCTCTCACCAGTATTGATGGAATAAAGTGCAGGACTGATAGAAATTATGTGTTGTGAGATTTAAATTTAAAGACTTTTTACAGGATTAGTGGCTTATTGAGCTAAATATAATGTGGGAAATCTATGTGCAGCTAATAAATGGGAGGAACTTTTATGTGGAATAGTACAGATCTGCCCTGTATAATTGATGTGTCCTGGGTGGAGTGCCTAGACTTTGTCTAAAAGGAGAGATTGTTTGTATTACACAAGACAAATAGGTCTATCTGAAAGTTTGCTATGCAGAAAATGGACAAAATCTGTGTTCTTTTTGTTTGGAAGACAGAACTAGAATTAATAGATGAGAATTAAAAGGAAGCAGATTTTCAGTTAAACATAGGAAAAGAGAGGGAGGGAGGGAGGGAGGGAGTGGGGGAGGAGGAGGAGAAGGAAAACTAATTAAGGAGACAAGCAACCTAGAACTAAGGGAAATATACCTAACAGTGAGTGAGAACAATTAACCAGTGGAACAGCTTGCCTTCAGAAGTTGTGGATGCTTCATCACTGGAGGCTTTTAAGAAGAGACTGGACAGCCACTTGTCTGAAATGGTATAGTATATGGTATGGTATGATTAGAAGACTTCCCAACTCTGTTATTCTGAAGAAGAGGAGGATGAGAAAGGGAAGAAGAAGGAGGAGGAGGAGGAGGAGGAGGAGGAGGAGGAGGAGGAGAAGGAGAAGAAGAAGAAGAAGAAGAAGAAGAAGAAGAAGAAGAAGAAGAAGAAGAAGAAGAAGAAGAAGAAGAAGAAGAAACCACATGTGTAAAATCGAATCAACCAAATTCCATCCTTCATCACTCTTCCTTCCAAAATATGTAAATGTGCATCTTTTCTCTGAGATTCTTTCTTTTTTAATTTATAAAATTATAAATTAACTAAAATGTAATAAATAGTCATGTATACTGTGAAAGTTAGATATGGTTCAGTGGGAAGATTGACTCCCTATTTCTCTGAAACAAGTACATTCATTCTCTAGAGCAAGTGGAGCTGGGCCACTTTATTGTAAGCAAACAAACAACCACCATTTTTAAACAAGAGAAAAGAAGCTATGGAAATCTCTTTCATTCATATTCTAACACAACTCATAGAATTCTTTTAAATGCATCATGGCATCTTATTTAATTTATAATATGTAAATGTGTCTAGAGTAATTAGCCAAACTGTAGGAAACATGCACTCTCCTTTCTTAACATTTGCAAAGGTTTAAGTATAATCAGAGCCCCTTCCATGCCCTCACCCTCTTCCTCCCATTTCTTCTCATCTCTTCCTTAGGCATTTTCTTTCTGTACCCTTAAGGCCTACATCAGTTTTACCAGGGAGCTTTTCACTGAGCAACTAGCTTTCTCTTATTAACAAAAGAATGAATTTCTGCTTTCTGGAGCACAAACATTCTTCAACAGAAAATGTGAGTGTGTAGCAGCTTTTCATTCTGTTATAGCCATATGATCTCTTGGCTAATTGGTCTCTAAGCATTTCATTCTTCTCTACAGTAATTTTTTTTTGAGCACTGAAAAGTGCCATATATTGGACAACAAGGCTTTCCGGCATCAAGTCAAGATCGTCTGTCAAGCAACAGCTACAGTTTACACAAGAGTGTGTTTGTAGTGCCGGAAAAACTGCCACGCCACATACACAGCACATATTGTATGTATACCATCATCTGGGTTAAAATGATTTGTCTCTGCGTGCGCAAGGCCACATACACCTTCAGTGTCAACTACAAAAAAGTTGGATAATGCTTGCTTGCATACTGAATTCATTAACGACTTCCTAGTCAGAAGTTCTGTTCTGTTCTGAGAAACAGAGATTATGATATGTATAAAGGATGGTTCTAGTTGCACATATTTATACAAGTGCACATACCCAAAGAACCCACCTACGTACCTGAATTGTTGGACTTGTGGGTCAGTTGAGCATTCTGTGGAGAATATTGTGTGTCAGTTTTTAAGATCCTTACTCTATTTCTTGTGTTTGAAAGAATTGATTTGACTTTCAAAAGCAGGCTGGACAGCAGGGGATGTCAATATTTTAACACATTACTGCAGTCATGTAGCCAGCATGACATCATGGAGTGCTGTTACCTTCCCACTGAATTTATCTACTATGTATCTACTTGCATTTGCATGCTTTCAAACTGCTAGGTTGGCAGGAGCTCACCCCATTGCGTGGTGCTCAGATATTGAACCTGGGCTGCTGGCTTTCCAGCTGACAAGCCCAGCATCTTAACCAATAAAACACCACACTGTCCAAGTGATGAAGGTAGTAGATGAAATCTATTAAGATTGGATATATGTATAAGAAAGCTTGATAACATTTACTGCTCTCTAAACTGATGAACGTGCCTATATAGCATTAGGCTATAGTCAGATTTTTTAAAAAATATCAAGAATTAGGAATAATTTCATGCTGTATGCCTAAGTTTAGAGAATGTTTAAACCAAAATTCATCTCCAAGGTGGAAAGGGATTCTGAAAGAAAATCTGACTTTCTAAATTCTGAAATTATTTCTGTTAGTCTCATGATTATCATAAACCCATATGTCATATCCTTATCCTTGTTGAGAAATAATTCTGCTTCAAAGTATGTATAAAATAAAATAAAAACATTAAAGTACCTTTTCTAGTGCTGGCAAAATGAGCTTTGAACTAATAATTACTGTAACTTTTGAATATGGAATGGGAATTTCCCAAAACTCATTTGCTGAAAAGATGTATGTGGCAGAATTATCATCTTTGATCTAATGGTTTTTTTCCCAAGTAAAAGAGGAGTACCTTGAAGAAGTAACTTCAAATAAGTTTAATATATGCCGTTTTGAGAAAATAATTCCGCAAATCATAGATGTGTGTCTATGTCTGTGTAGTTAATATGGCTACCAATAATAATGATAATAACAATAACAACAACAATAATAACAATAATAATACACTGTGATGCAGCTCACCTATATATAGCCTCAATTCTCCAATATTAGAAAATATCTGTAGCTTAGTTCTTGGTGCTCTCTGAACTTGGTTATTTCTTTGCAGACATTTCTTTACCCAGATAAATAACATCACCAGGCACTGATGAATGTTAATTCAGAGACCATCAAGAACTCAGCTCTATGTAGGGACCTACACTTGAAATAGGTTTCTTTTCCCCATTATATAATTAGAAACCTGTTATCCCAGGAGGCTTGGAACTCTCCTCATTTGCATATGGACAGTGGGAGAAACATTCTTGTCTGAAAACAGTATTTTGGTTTTCTAATGATAGTCCAGCCTAGTGATACTAATTCCAGGAATTCTCCAATCAGATTGTAAAATTTGGTTTGAAACCATTATGTCTTTAGAGAAGATATCTAATTGTCACTCTGGATGAGATAACCAAGAGTAGTTGACAACACATTACTACTGTAACCTTTCTACTATAACTTTCTATTATTTCAGTCTTATTAATTTTCTGTGGGCAGAAGTGTTTGCCTCACAGAATAAAACATCATATTTACAGATTGGTAGTGATAAGATTTCAGTAAAGAAATAACACAGAAAGAAAGGGTATAAGTCTGTCAACCAATGTTATACTGCAGCATCAGTTAGTAAATCACTGAGAAGTAAAAAGAGAATTGATCATGGAAACATCTAATATAATATCCTATACCACTTATTTCCCAAACCCCAGTGTTATCAAAATTATTTTTTTCTTCCAGAATAAGAATCTGGTTAGACAAATACAAACAATTAGAGTTTTCCATTTTCTGGACTACAGCAGTTCAGGATGATAATATGGAGATTAAAATACAGCTCTTTTCATAGATCAGAAATAAGAGATGATACAATATTCCCTGAATGATTCATTGCATAAATATTCACTGCATGATTACTAAACAGCACTTACTTTGGTGCTCTACCAGACCAATCTTCATTCATGCATACAGTTCAGAATGTTGGGTTGTTTGGGTTCCCCCCCCATCTTCCTTGATCCCAGAAAGTTAAGTCCCACTATTCTACCCGTTATTAAAAAAAAAAACCAGAACATATCTTACTGCTATCTCTCTGCTCCCCCCCAGCTCCCATCTCTAGGTGCACTATCAAATTATCACTGTTTAAAGTAGTGTATTGTATCCTAGCTTTACTTTGTACTCTTCAGTCACCACCACAAAGGAACTGCAACACTGTCCATAGAGGAGTGTTAACAGCTTTTGGTAAGCCCATCAGTGGTCTGTGTCAAAAAACCATTAGCACTTCACAGTTTCACAGTGTGAAACTGAAGTGGCTATGAAGGTCATGTAATTGCTCAACCAAAAGGATTTCAGATCACGTCCCTTCCAACTCTGTTATTCTATGTTCTATGGTCCTAATAGAGTGATAGTAGCCATCAGAGTTTGAGAGAGGGTGCCCTAATCTTTCTTTTTGCAATCATACCTCTTCAGGCTATAAAGGGAAATTGGATCTCTGTTTTTAATAATGATGGAAGAACAGGAATGAAGGACCTAAGATCCTGCAGGTTATTACTGGACAATGATTCCTATCAAAACAGTAATTTCCCAGTCCTCATATTATGCTGCAATCTATATTACAGACACCCTATCTTAAGTAGGTAATTTTTGTCCACAGACATCACATACCCATGCATATAGAGGTTGGATCATTTTTAGTTGAATAATTGATGTTAGATACAAGTCCTTCAACTTGCCCCTTAAAAAAGCCACTCAAGGCATCTGTTGAGACCTGAATGGTTACCATTATTAGAGTTCAAGGTTATCATAACATTTTTGAAATAAAAATGAAGAGCAAAGGTGCAAATCAAAGCATTTTAAGTATTTGATTTTATCTCAATGAAATGTAATGCTACATCTTTTTATAAACATAAATATGTATTTACTTCCCCCATAAAAATAAGAGGGGTTTTTGTGTTTATTTGCAATTTTTCCAATAATTTGTCTTTTCCCCTTTTTCCTTTTTTAATGAATTGTACTAAATTATTTTATTCTTTCTTTCAAGATACATTTCTCCATAAAACTGACATTTTTTATGAAACTGCTGACATCTGGGTATTTTCATCACATTAAGATCTGAAAATAAGCCAATAATTGCAAGTGAAATATGCATAATTTGTGATTAGTCAAGTTGAATTCAACCCACCAGTTACAGATGGCATCCTGCAAATCACTTAATATAACTCTTTTCCATCACCTACTACAAACACGGCATCACAATTTGAGAAGACAATTGATCTAGTGAATCATAAGCATGGTTGGGAAATATTCAGCTTGCAGATCACAGGTTGTGCAAGTCCATAATAGGTCACTCTTACTTCCTACCCATGTGGAATTTGTGAGCAGAAACCTGAACATTAAGCATTAAAATCTATCTCAGAAGATATGGATTGGTTTCAAAATCTTGTCCTCAGGAGATCTAATTAGTATTTTTATTTAATAAAATGACAGCTATCTGGAACTAAGAGTGGTCCTATGGAAGCAAAAGTAGTCAAAATAGTAGGAACCTTTTTGTACTATAGTCTTGACATTTGCACTTGAGGCCAGATCAAACATCAAGTTGGTTAAGAAACATTTTTGAAACACGTATTGACCAGTGCTCACTTTTTCATTTTCTCACAATCACATAGAAACTTTGAGTGACATTTTTGACATTCAGTAATTCTTAAAAGTTTCCAAGTATAAAAGTTTCCAAGATAGAAAAATGTGGTCTAGCAGCATCACCATCAGGTGGTTCCATAACTGGCTGACCAATAGTATACAACATGTAATCCTCAATGGAAGTGCAATTACATGGAGGGAAGTACTGTATACAGTGGGGTATTCCAAGGCTCTTTTTTTTTAGACCCAGTACTCTTCAACATCTTTATCAATGATTTGGATGAGGGGATAGATGAGTAACTCATCAAATTTGCAGACAACACCAAGCTGGCAGGAATAGCCAGCACTCCAGAAGAAGGATCTTGACAGACTTGAACAAGGGCACTATCTAACAAAATGAAATTCAGTGGTGAAAAAAGTAAGGTTCTACATTTAGGTAAGAAAGGTCAAATGCACAGGTATAGTATAAGTGGTACCTGGCTCAATAGTAGTAACCGTGAGAGGGATCTTGGAGTCCTTATGGACAAACACTTAAATATGAGCCAGCAGTGTGCTGCAGCTGACAAAAAAGCCAACATAGTGCTAGGCTGCATTAACAGAGGGATAGAATCAAGATCACATGAAGTGTTAATACCATTTTATAATGCCTTGGTAAGACCACACTTGGAATACTGCATCCAGTTTTGATCACCACTATGTAAAAAAGATGTTGAGACTCTATAAAGAAAGCAGAGAAGAGCAACAAAGATGATTAGGGGACTGGAGGCTAAAACATATAAAACAGATAAAGAACAGTTGATGAAGAGAAGGACTAGTGATGACATGATAGCAGTGTTCCAATATCTCAGAGGTTGCCACAAAGAAGAGGGAGTCAAGGTATTCTCCAAAGCACCTGAAGGTAGGACAAGAAACAATGGATGGAAACTAATCAAGGAGAGAAGCAATTTTCAACTAAGGAGAAATGTTGTGTCAGTGAGAATAATTAATCAGTGGAACAACTTGCTTCCAGAAGTTGTGAATGCTCCAACACTGGTAATTTTTAAGAATAAGTTGGACAACCATTTGCATGAAATGGTATAGGGTTTTCTACCTGAGCAAGGGGTTGGACTAGAAGACCTCCAAGGTCCCTTACAACTCTGTTATTCTGTTGTTTTTTAATCCATTGCAAGAAACCAAGGATAGAACATTGGATTCGGTGTGAGAACAGAGGCAGTTCTTCTGAGACATCAAAGATCCAAATTTGAGTTAGGTTTTTAATGCAACGCTATTACAGTATTCTGTGTATGGTTTTTATGCCTTTTTCCTATTTTATCATGTCCTTCTTTTTTTACAGTGACCAGAATTAAACTTGGTCTGTTTAAGCATGCATAAAATGTCTGAACGAGAAGTCAACAACATATGGACCTGAAATGTGAGCGGACATTGTTTATTGTTTATTGTCTGTTGACAGTATCTATCTATCTATCTATCTATCTATCTATCTATCTATCTATCTATCTATCTATCTATCTATCTATCTATCTATCTATCAAATCTATCATCGTATAACCATTTGTTGTAAGATTTAGATTCACTTGATTGAAGCAGCATAAACTCAATCAACAGTTTATTCCATGAATGGCTACATCTGAGATCCATAAAAGCATGACAATATTATTTTCAATTTCTTTCTCAATGATTTCTCATACACAATTTGCATTTTTTTATCATTTATTTCCAGTGATTGCACAAGATAATTATTTCATTGAATTATAGGTGGCATGGCTAAGATACTTTTCAGTTGGCATGCCTTCCACTAAAGAAGGAATGAATGGGAGCAGAATAATTTTAATGCAAACCTGTATGTCTAGGGACATATCAGAGAAACTAGTAATACTAGAAAAAATATTGGGGCCAATAGAAAATATTGGTCCATGAGAATCCAAAGGCACAGCATCAGGGAAGGGATTTTTTTTTCTGGTATCTTAGACTGATGGCAATGGCCTGGATTACTGTATATATATTTTTCTGGAATGTCAGTGAATAGCTCATAAAACAAACTAATATAAGGCTAAAATGGTATGTATCCCATTGCCTAGTACTGTATATCGAGAAAGAATCTGAGGGTATTTGTCAGGAGACTAATTCTGAGGTCATTATTCCAGAGTATAAAGTTATTACATTTATCTTTAATTACAGTTCTTTTATAAGTTGAATATGCATTACAAAGAGCAATCAGAGTAAAGAATGCCATTTGATTAAAACAACTGAAAAATAGCAACAATGTAACAGATTAAATTGGTCAAATTAGCCCTAGACCATCATATCATTCTTATCTTCATCATATATCTTTCATTTTCTTCTCCCGGTCCCCGGAGTTCATTTATTACTTCCTTTTTTTTTTCTTTGCTTTTTTTCTTGCAAGATGTACAAATCAAATTTGCACAAAGTCTTTAGACAATTTTCCTAATCCACCTTAGTTTTGTGTATTGCTATGTATAAACTTAAAACTTTTATATGCCACAAAAGGTTACTGGGTGTTACATAAAAGAAAATATTGATTGCAAATAAACATAAAATAAACTAATAACTGCCTCAAGATTTTAGAATAAAATACAGATCTTAAAACAAAGCCAAAATACTGTATAACTTGGGGATGGGGGAAATATAGCAAACAAACTTGGGGAAAGAGAACGGTTTTTACCTTGCACAATTTATTTCTAAATGAAAGTTAACCCCTTGGGCTTAAGAAGTTAGAAGTATTAATTCTAGAACAGGAGATAGAACAGTTGTTAGCATCTTTATCTCTTTTACAGCTAAGAGATTGGTATTCTTTTGCCATCAAGGTACAATAAGAAGGTTTATTGTCTGATCTGAAAAGAAATTTAAATCTGGTTATGTCTGATAAAATTCTACCACAGAAGCCTATTTAAAATACACCACACACAATTTAAAGTTGATAGTCTTTAAATTAGAAAATAGCAGGTCTGATTCCTGATGCTCCATATGTGAACCAAGGGATAAATGGTCTTTTGTTGGAGATCTTTGAATATAAAAGCACTTCTCTTTGTGCATCTTATTTGACAAAACATATCCATGTTACTCTCTACCTTGCTTAAAAGAAGCATAATATCTGCACGGCTTGCCAAATTATTATTCACAACTTTTTACTGTTCCTCTAGGGCAGGGGTGTCAAACTGCCGGCCCATGGGCCAGATGCATCATGCGGAAGCTGCACTTATCCCATTGCCGGCAATGGCAAAACCGTTCCAATATGTTGCACGTGACATTGTGAGTTTGACATCTCTGCTCTAAGGCTTCAGCTGTAGATCTAAGGAATGAAAAACAACAAAAAAAGAACAAATAAAAGCGAAACACCTTTATATGAAAATTTATACCAAATTTTATTTATCAAAAACTTGCATTTTGTTGTTCTTAATAGCAGTCAACTCAATTGGACAACAGCTTTCAAGTGATGTCAAATGTGTCAAGTGATGAGTAATGAACCAGCCATGTGCTGCAGCTTCCAAAAAAGCCAGTGCAATCCTAAGTTACATTACATTAAAGATCACATGAAGCATTAATACAGCTTTCTAAGGCCTTAGTAAAGCCACACTTGGAATTCTGTGTCCAGTGCTGGTCACCATGATATAAAAAAAGATGTTGAGACTCTGGAAAGAGTGAAAAAAAGAGCAACAAAGATGATTAGAGGTCTGGAGGCTAAAACATATACAGTAAGTAACAGTTGCTGGAATTGGGTATGTCTAGTTTAATGAAGAGAAGGACAAGGGGGGACATGATAGCAGTGTTCCAATATCTCAGGGGCTGCCACAAAGAAGAGGGAGGCAAGCTATTCTCCAAGTACCCGAAGGCAGGACAAGAAGCAACGGATGGAAAATAACCAAGGAGAGAAGTAACCTAGAACTAAGGAGAAACTTCCTGACAGTTAGAACAATTAACCAGTGGAACAACCTGCCTCCAGAAGTGGTGAATGCTCCAACACTGGAGGATTTTAAGAAGAGACTGGACAGCCATTTGCCTGAAATGGTATAAGGTCTCCTGCTAGTACAGAGGGTTGGACTAGAAGACCTCCAAGGTCTCTTCTAACTCTGATGTTCTATGTTCTAAATATTGAACTCAGACAGGTAATCCCATGTAAACATTTTTTTTTTTTGGAAGCAAAATAGATTTTCAACCCCTAAATTTTGCTAGTTGTATATCAAAATGACATTTTATAGAGATGGATTTCTTTAAGTAGTTCCCAAGTTCTGCTTTATTCATTTATTTTTACTTATTTATATTTCACATTTCTAGGCTGCCCATCTCCCTCTTCATTTATGCTCTTTGTTACAGTTAACGTATTCTATTCTTCCTGCAATATAACAGTGCTCAGCATTTGTACAGGTGTGTATGCATGTGTGTGTTTGTGTTTCCAATGTGATACTTTCAAAACTCCAGGCATCAGTTTTAAAATCAAATCCTTGCTATTATTCCCACGTGAAGGGTGATTTGTGTTGAGGTTGAGAAACAATAGTCTGGATTAGTGGGCTCCCATTAGAAATAAGATTTAAATAAATAAAAAAACCTGCTAGCCCTTAATTTGTGAAACTGATCAATTTTTGATCCTTAGAAAAGAGTCTTGGGGTATAACATACAATGGGGATATTTTTGAATCAATATATGCAGGTTTACTCTTGACAGCCTTCTTTTTTATAGTCCTCTTTTTGCCTGCCTATTTTAACAGTGGAAAGATAAGATAAAAGGGAAACAGGACACATTTCTGGGATGCTGGGGAAGATCATGGTGAAGTTATTTTTATTTTTATTAGTATGAGCAGGAAGAATATGGTCAGAATATGTTCTGTACCAGCCTGCTACCGGCCCTGCAGAAAAGGCAACCCCTTTACAAACGGCAAGAGGCTGGAATTACGTCTGCCAAATTTATTACTACAAAAACAAACAAGACACGAACCAAGATACAGGAGCTTTGAAACACTATTGGAGCGGTTGCTTTCAGCAAACCAGCCCTCCCCACACATTCCCTTTATAAAGAGTTCAGGGCGTGGCTTCTCTCTGCCTCCTTCCGAGAAGCCCCATTGCCTTCCTCTGTTTACTCCTACTTGACTGCCTCCTGCGTCGGGCATCCTTGAACAGGGCCAGCTGTGGGTCATCTTCATCCACACTGTCAGGCTCACACAGCTGGGTCTCCATGGTGACCAAGTGGGAGGGGCCTGCCTGAGGGCTATCATCAGCAAGATCTTCAACCCCCTCAGCAAGGTCTTCAACACCCCCCTCCTCCTCTGAGTCATCCGACCCAACTGCCGAACCCACAGGCTGAACCTGAATCACAACAGAATAAAGAAGACAAAAACGACCCCTATTATTACTCTTGTAGCAGAAGCCTAGCACAGTTTTCGACCTGATGGTAAAATCTATTTCAGATTTCTTCCACACACAGAAGTGAACTTAATTGAAATCAATGCCCATTCTTCTAAGTAGGTATTCTTATTTATTGTAAATTTACTACCCTACATTGTCCCCCACACAGATTGGGCTAGCCTCTTCCTAGCTTTTAAACATGAACTTGTTGTAAAGAAGGTTTTAATTGATTTTAATTGTACTGTATATTTCGATGGTAGTGTTTTACTATGAGTGGAAATGTGGAAAATGAATAAAAAAATGAAATGGCTTAGTATGGGTGCGTTTTGAATGGCTTCTATATTTTATTGTTTAATGGAATAAATAAGATCATGGTGATCCTTCTGAACTGTAGGGTAAGATCTGACATCAGTGTTAGCTAACCTTGTTTGATCCTAAAAAAGCCAAGAAATTATTTGCAAATCTGTGTTGATTCTCCATACTTAATTCAGTGCAGAATGCTATAGCAAATGCAAATATCTTTAGGAATAAGAAAATAGCAATGGTCAATCTTGCTCCTAGTGTTTTGGTATAGCTACACCTGCTTCTTCTTTCTCTTCATCGAGGTCTGGTGTTGCAAATCCCTGGCACTGATTGTGGATTCTTTCATCTGGGTTCTCTTTAACCTCTGTTTCACATTGATATCCAGGTGCCCACACCCACATTCTGTGCCCAATATTCCTCACTCTTTATGATGCTACCCAATATGTCCCTACTGTTCCACTGTGCTTTGTATAGATAAGGGGTAGGCAACCTCAGCTCTTTTATGGCTCATGGACTTCAACTCCCAGAATTCCTGAGTCAGCTGACTCAGGAATTCTGGGAGTTGAAGTCCATGAGCCATAAAAGAGCCGAGGTTGCCTACCCTTGGTATAGATTAATTAGGCATATATTCACCATGATTTTTATTGTTACTTGATTGAGGAGGTTGAATTTCTTCAGGAGCTACATGGACATATCCTCCTCCACCCCCAGATAGTTCTGGAAAATAAATAACAAATGCTGAGTTTAAATCCAATTGTAGTACGATAAAAGAAATAATAACACAAAGTCAAAGAGATTGCTTAAAATATAACCCAGATTTTTTTTTGAAAAATGCTAAACTTTAATCTGCCATCAAAAGCTGATTATTAATACCATGTAATTAATTGAACAGTTAATTCAAAGTCCATGAATAAAATTCAACAATATATCTTAGACATTATTTCCTTGTTAGCAAGTCCAAGCCAATGACATTACAGACTTATAGTTTCAAATTATTTTGGAAAGCTAAACGATCATTAAACATATTTTAATTTACTTTTCACAGACACCAAAATATCAAAGTTTGAGTAGCATTAATTATTATTTTTAAATTAAATGCTTGAAAGGTGTTTGAAAGAAAATTGAATCAATTTATGAGTGCTCCTTTCCCAATTTATTCTTTTAAAAATATTTTTTACTGAACAATTCCTAACAAGACAAAAACAAGTCAAATGTTAGAGAATAAAAAAAATATTTTAAAAATAGTTAATTGATAAGAAGGAAAATAAGAAAAAAAGGAAATATACAAAAAATTAAAAATATTTTTTAAAGAAATAGCTTCTGGTTTTCTTAACAGTCACTGGAAACACTTTTTGCTAAAGTTGGAAAAAATGAACTTGTGATTTGTAAATTTGATGATTAGAAAGGCTAGACTATGAAAAGTAGGAAATTATGATGCAAGCTTAGAGAGGGCATATATAAAAACATTTATAAATTTTCCCAATTTATTCTTAATGTTTCTACCTACCTCCCACTACCTCTGCCCCTGCTCTAAGTGCTGTTACTTAGATTTACTAGTTCTGGGCAATAATCCAGACCCTCTGTAACTTTCTTTGAATATTTAATTGGTTTTTATCTGAAAAGCAATGTCTATTGCTACAATTAAAGAGTTTAGCTTACAGGCTTGAAACTGTATTTAATATTACCTGCAAGAGTAAAGCTTATAAGTATTCTTTAATTAGCAGATGGAGTGCCAAGAAAGACAACCTTTACAGCATGATGGTCTCTGAAGATCCTTTAAGTTTTGAACTACTTTTAAAACTGGTAAAGTCTTCACAGCATGTATCAAACTATAATCTGTTCAATTGAAATCATTCCTCTTCCTCCATGTCTCAGATTTCTGTGTTATTTTGAGGTCAAATTCCTTTGCCAAAAACGTTTCTCTAACATTGATATTTAAAGGAACACTTCTCCTTGTTTACCTGTCCATGTTTTAAACTAAGTACATCAAGATCCACTTATCTTCTTAACATATTAATAATTAGGAATGATAATTTGTTGTTCAGCCATTCCACTCTACCAACTTTTTAGAGAGTTTAACAACAAGAAGAACAAGGTTCTTGTAATGCACAAACATGTTGCTTGGTAACTGTTATGTACTGGGCTCTTAAAGAATACCACATGAGTTGCTGGAGCAGCTAACGGCTCTCCAGCAACCCAGACTACAAGTTTCCTGTGCTGCAATTGGCTATCTCCAAGCGGCAATGGTTGATTCAAACCTATTGGCTGCCGCCTAGGGGCTAGACTATATATTGCAGCTAGTTGCAGCCTTTTCCCCAGTACAGTTTCTGCACGAAATAAACTATGAGTTACCTTGTACTCAGCTTCATTCCTGCGCCAAAGAACCTGCTATTTAACAGTAACAATCTTTTTTCCTCCTTTTCAACCTCTGTCATAGCTTGACACCTGCTGCTGAGGAATTGACTTTCACATCCACGTGTAGCTTTGAATCTTTCAACCTCCTCTGTTATTTCTGTCAAACACACTGCTTTCAAAACAGATGGTGAAAAGCTATTGGAGTCAAGAAAGGGATAGACAAGGTTTTAAAATATGGAGAGGGGAAGAGGGAAGAACAACCAAGCCAATCTTGATCTGTGAAACAAAAGTCTTTGTTGCTTGAGTTGCCGCACTATTTTCATGAGTTATACTTCTCATAAATGCTGCTCCCTGTTTTTAATTGGGTAGGTTGACAATGACAACAAAAGTAATACAGTTGTTGTTTTTTAAAGAGATTAAGGGAGTCTTTTACAAAACAGAGCAAAAGGGGTACATTTGAAGTTACTGATACTGTAAGGCAGGACAAGTGATTCCTTGAAGGAAAGTATTTGTAGAAACAATACTGTTTTGGAAATTACTTTTTGTATTAATCATAAGTACAACAAAGAGAAGGACTTTGAGATGAAGTTGATTTAACAGTGAAATGGGCTGGCATATAAATTAAATAAATAAAAGCGGACAGATACACAGATTTTTTTTTTCCTTTTCCCTCAGAAGAGTCACCCTCATCTCCCTTTCTTTCAATTGCACATTAGCAAAACAGGGTTCCCTGAGGGATAGGGATTTAGAATAAAATGATCCTGTTTATTAAGAGAACATTTTCTCACTATGCACCATACAAAATAAAACAATCTTTAACAACCCTTATGTAAATATTAATTACACCAATGTTATGTAAAGCCATGTAGTCTGTTTGAGTTTGTCTTGTGGGACTACAAATTCTAGTCTTAAAACTGAACTAGATATTTAGCAACTTGCACTTATTCTTGTAATTTTAACAGAACCAAGTATACTATTAAAAGATATTCTGTATAGTTTCTACACAATTAGGAATTCTGAGTATGGAAATCCATGGAAAACTCTTCCCCCATTTACAAAAATGAAAATATTGGATTATAAGCATAGACTCTAGAGGGGAAAGAACTTCAGAATAATTGCCATGTTCGTTTCAGAATTTCTATTTATTCTGAAGCATTATGAATAAAACCATCATCAAGCAAAATTAAATACAAAGAGAAAAAAAGTATTTTGCAAAGTGTTTTTATTTCTCACACGAAATGTCCAAAGTTAAAAATAAAGTCCAAACTCAAATCATCAGAATATTTTTTGACAAAGAGAAATATGTGTTTTCATTTGTGTCACTTCATATCAACACAATCATTTGAGACATAGGTGCAATTATTTTTAATCCTACATTATTATCAGTGCAACTAAAATTGGAGCTTATCCCTCTAAGATATAACAAGGGAAAAGTCTATTCTGTTAAATATAGCTGAAAAAAACCTCTCACTGTTATAAAAGTTCCTTTGCTGTCCCAATTATGCTGATTAATCTCATCATTTGGATTTATTCAGATTTAGAGAAAAGATAATAATCTTGCAAACATTATTCATTCCATTAAAACTCCCCTGGCCCTTCACATTGGGATTGCCATAGATAATATTTTAGGCAAGGTTTGTTATCTGCTAAAAATTTCTTTAAAAAACAAAATTGTAGTCTAATATTAATTTAATGAGAGAGAGATTATCTATAATCTCTTCTACCACTTTCCATAGTACTTTCCTTTCCTTTTATTTGATCTAAAACAAATGAATACACAGCTGAATACACAGCTAACCCCCCAACCAATCAGAGCACACCTCCACCCACAGAACACACCCCCTCTAGCAGTTTAAAAAAGAGGAACAAACAGCCACTACCACACACTTCTCCCAGAAGAACGAAGCTGAAGCCACCAGCCTGAGGATGACGGATGAGATTTCGTCGAAACGTTGCTCTTACACCTTCAATTCTACGTGGGAAAAAACCCTAATGACCAAAGATCTACATACAAACACCCGCGAAAACCTCAGAAAACATGTGTATGTATATATATATATATATATATATATATATATATATATATATATATATATATATATATATATATAGTTTTTTTTAATTTTCCTATCTGATCTTCAGTTTCTGAGTAATTTTGCTATAGCTCCAGTAATTTTGCATAGCTCCAGTTTGCAATACAAACAGTATTTGAATGTTTTGTAAAGTTCAGCAAACTGTACTCCTGTTGATAATTTCCACTTAAAAAAATTTTGATTCTATGTTTTATTGGGTAAACAAAAAATAAAGTAATCTTGGATAAGATGTCTGATAGGCAAACTTATTTCTGAAGAAATATTTCTACTTTAGAAATAAAATTAGAATGGAAGTATTCTAATGCAGAATAAATAAATTATATTTATTTTATTTTGTTGCTTTGTACTTAAATGTAGAACAACAATAATTATTGAAGCTGAATAAAATTCACAGATCTTAAACTACTACTATTATAAAAGTATCACAGCTATAAACAAGCAGCAACAACGTTAGATCAAAATCTAAACAAAAATGTAACAAAAACCTATATTTAAAAACAAACTTAAAATTGATAAGAATTAATGATATAGACCATGAAAACAGGCAGAAAAATGCACGTGGCTATTAACCTAATGAATAAAAACATAGTCTCTCTTTTTTTTTAAAGGAATATAATTAAAAAGAGGCCTGTCAAACAGTCTGGGAAAAGAATTAAGACAATATAAAAGTTATCAATATATCCTTGTTGTTACATGTTCTTTTTGTTGAAAAACAGGTATGCCTTCTATATGCTAAAATTTAGGAACAGTTATTGGTATTATTATTTACCACTATTGCCCAGAATTATAAAAAAATATCCATAAAATTATCCATCCAACAGGTCCCTAAAAATTAGGATCTCTACCACAGATCTTAATTCCATGCACATTCATAATTAAACAGGCAGCCCCTTGACTAGTTAAGTCCTAAGGCATTGTAACTATAAAGATTAACTTTCATCATGGGTACAATGTGATTAATGAATCGTATATTGGTTATCAGCCTGGCTCCTGAGTATTTCCCCATAGAGCATAGAAGTAATGCAGTACTTCATTGTTATACCCTGTTACTTGAGCAGGCTGCAATTTTTAATCTTAAGGTTATTTGAATGTTTTTTCTAAGAATAATTGTTCGCACTTAACACTGTGTTTGTGTCTTTGTGTGTGGTTAAGCATGCTGACTAAGGGTGCTTTAAAAAGCAACAACATTAAAAACAAGCAAAGAAGCAATGAAGAAGAGACTTGTCAATGTACTAAGTAGTTAATTAATTTCCCCAATCCCAATGTATACTTACAACAATACATACACAACAAATCTTAATGAAAGAAGAATGATGTTCACATAATACTAAGCCAGAGTGTGGATTACTCTTAGTTTGATGTAAGAGATATGAATCCTCACAAAAACAACTAATCAGATCTCTAATTTTGTTTTTAAAAAAGAAGCCTAGGGTAAAGTTAACAACATCACATAAATGGAAGAACTAATTCTACAAATTAATAATTATCCAAACTTTATCTGCAGGTCCATCTGTCTGGTATCTTCAGAGGAGTTTGATGACCTGAGTACAATTTCAGTTATTAAGGGGGAAAGAGTATAAAGTAATACAGCAACAGTAATAACCTCTATAAATTTGGTTTGCAATCAAGAAGAGACATTTAATTGCCAGGTTGCTCCCAGGTCCAATTCAAGGTGTTGGTTATCACCTTTAAAGTCCTTCATGGCATGGATTCAATCTATCTCTGGAATCGGCTTGTGGGACTAGCCCACCCTGCTCATGCCAGCAGAAGTGGTATGCTGTGGACCCCATCCCTCAAGGAATTTTGGTTATCAGGGTACAGGAGAAGGGCCTGATGAAATCTGCAGCCACTCTTTTGGCCTTCCAGAACAGCTTGAAGACATGTCTCTTTCAACTGGCCTGGGCCCCCAATAGGGGTGTGGCTTTCTGGAGGTGGCTAATGGATTAGATAACACCCTATCTCCTCCCTGTGCACACTTTGCTCCTTGCCTCTCCATCTTGCTCAAGTTGATTTTAACTGAATTTTAATTTAAGATCTCTATTTATTGTTTTAATATTTTATATTGTGTTTTAATTGAATAAATTGCAAGCTACCTAGAATCGCCTGTGATATTATGGGTGGTGTGCAAGTTTAATAAATTAAAAATTAACTTCAGTGAATTCATTAGATGCCACATATGCTTAAGTAAATATATTCCTTCTGTAGCATGCAGGTTTTTCACTACTTTTGTTTGTTTGCTTATTCCCTAGTGTGTACACTCTTAAATGATCACCTAAATATCAAAGGTTTTCCTGTTAACATATTTATGAAAAGTCCCCATATAAAGTATCTAATGAAGAAAAGTTTTTTTAGAACTTCCTGTTCAATGGGCATAAATTAGTAATTGCAGCCAAAGCAATCATGATGGGAAACAAATGTTAAAATATTTATTGTGATGAGTTTTCCTTGTGATTGCAAAAGCTAAGAGCTTTAAACAAAATAAAGCTACTATGTTTGTGAAAACACTGTGGTTTGTACCAAATTATATGTTAAGTATCAGTAGGATAGTTCTTTTCTTCCATAAAATGCGACAAATTTTTACATCGCTTTTTCTACGCAGGTGACCTCATTCCATAATTTGGTTGGATTGTTGATTAAGCTTAGAAAATGTAGACTTTCATTCCATGATAGCCAAAATAGCCCATCTGTAGAAAGTCTAAAACATGGAAATAGTGATTCCAGTGATGAGAACATGGATATTGTTTGCCATTAACCCTATCAGATAACCTCTGGTCCCATTCAGGGTTATCTGACTCTTGTGGCTCTATATAAACATAATAAGACTTGTTTATTTGTCTTGTCAGGATTTTTTAATTGTTCAGAAACATACACAACAGAGTTTAGCTATTATTTAAGCCTGACTCTCTTTTGCAAAGTAGTCCACATTTTATGCAGTTACTACATTTCATGGGATTTTAGAGAAATTGTTCTAAGATAGAATGAGTTCTCCCACAAGAATTTAGCTATTTTTGAATTTTAAAAATGATTTTATTTAACTTAGCTTAAGGTGGTAAACAGTGCTCTCACTCTTTTAAGGTAACATGTGCTGAACTAAATTACAATGTTTCATATTTATTGTGAAGTGTGAGGCTTTTTTTTACAAATTTTATTGATTTTCTAATATTACATTCACATATTTGAAAAGCAACGTGGTGGCTGAGTAGTAGTAATTCAATTACCTAGAGATATCATTAGTACAGATTTCAGATTGCTACCATAAACATTTCCTATCTTTTTCCCTTCATATATACTGTCTATTTGTAAATTTAAAAACAAGTTTTATCCTATCAATCACATAGAAAATAACTTTCTTACATATATCCATAGTTTTTAGTTTACACATATTCTAGTTGTTTTAACATACAATCTTTTAGACAATCAATGACCTAATAGATTTTTCAGTTTTAATTTCCACTAACATTTAAATTTAACGTTTGATATTTATCATGCCCAAGATTTTTAATATACTCCCAATTCATCTATCACCATTCCTCACAAAATCTAATATTTGAAAATACACATCCCATCTACTTAACTTCTCACCCTCTATGTCAACAAATTAAGGATACAATATGATATCCTTCCTTTTTGCTAGTTTTTAGGTTTTTTTTTCAAGTACTAATCAAAATTTCTTTTTATTTCAATATTTAATACTTTCTCTCTCTTCCTCTTTGTATCTGCTATATCTTGCTTAAACTAGTAATTTTCATTTTTAACGTTCCATATAGACCTGTTATTACTTTCATCAATAAGTTTTTAGCTTATCTACATTATTTACCTTTATACATGACCTTTATGCACAAATCAATATTCAACTTAGCTATTAATATTTATCCTGCTAAATTTTAATGACCATTTTTTTTTCTTTATATGAGTTCATAACAATGTCTTGTGATCAACATGCACATCTTATCTATTTAAGTACATTCTGTTTTAGATTTAATAAGATGGTGGAAACTCCATTCTTCTTAAGTCTTATTCTGCCTTTTTTCCTTTGCCAAATCATCTTCTATGTCCTTGTTTTTGGGTCATCGAACCCATCTCCTTGTAATATCATATATATTAAATGATATTGACAAAACCATCCTTTCGCCATTTTTTGAGAGGACTTGTAGATCTAGTGGATCGTCTCTTTATTCTTCCACATTGATGTGGTTGTTCTGAATTGTTTATCTTCTCATCCAACTGTTCTTTTTCTAGATCCTATAGTTCCTTCTGAGTTGTATAGGAAACCTTTCCCTTTTTCCGAGTTGTCAATGTCTTTTCTGGATTTTAAAATGTCAATATTTGTTGAATAGTAGATTCTTCTGTCAGTGAGACATTATTTCTTAGCATTATATTGTTCAAGAAAAAAAATCATGGCTTAAAAATCCTGATTTAGAATTATATTTAAATCCACCCTAAAAAGAAAGAAGCAATTTTGTCTAAATTCCTAATGCTATAGAACTGTTTTTTTCCCCCAGTCTTAATTGTGGTTCTTTATTATTCTCCAATATCCATTAATTGATCCATACTGCTAATTGATTAAGATGCAGCATGTTTGAGTTTCAACATATTATTCCATCTCAAGCTTAGACTCATGGATAAGAATTTTTTCTTGCTTGTCATTCTGACAGCACAACTGACAGTAAAAACATCAGATGGTCCAAATGAATGTGTACAATCTGCAAACATTACTGTAAATGGCTAGCTGTTACAGACTTTGGGGGCAGGCCTTGAAAATATTAAAATGCATATATTTATCTATCTTTAAAGCAGTCTTCCCCAATTGTCATTTTTCAGAATTTTTGGGGAACTACAGATCCTAGCAATTTTAGTTAATAAAACGGGCATAATATAAGATGAGATAAGGAAGAGAGTTGTGGAACAACACTAATATAAGGTGAGGTAAGGAAAATATTTCTGGAATAACACTAGCTGATCTGATGTTAGGCTTTGGAGAGAACCGAATTTGCATTATAACATCACAACTAGAGTTGGCATTGGCTTTCCATCTGCTTTCGAGTGCAATTCAAGATACTTTCACCTTTAAAGGCCTGCAGGACTTACAACCTAAATAACATTGGGATTATCTGCTCAGATTAAGTAAAAGCAAAAGGACAGAAGACTTGTTAAGGTTCTCTCCTCTCAGGAAATGGCATCTTTGAGCTTTCTTCCTCTTCTATGGAACAGTAACCACTGAATAACTAGATTGGCCCTTGATAACTATATTGTGCCCCTTCCCTGTTGGCATCTGAAGAACCTTCAAAACATGCCTATGCGGAAAAGTGTTTTGGGACTGTGAGAAGTACAGGATAGAATAGAGAAACATTCAGTGCTTTTTTTGTAAAAGAAAAAGGTGCCGGAACTCACACATGTCATACAATCCGCTTTGCCTACCCTACAAGGTTCCATCCAAAAAAGGTGCCGGAACTCTGTTCTGAGCGTTCTGTGAGAAAAAAAGCCCTAGAAACATTTATTTAGATCATTATGCGTAATGTAAGTCATTTGGAGTCACTGGGAACTAAGGGCCATACTTTGTAAGGAAATAAATAATAAAAGCTGCAAAAAAAAAGATTGAAAATAGTTGGGTGATCTTTCTGTTCAGATGAGACCTTGCCATGCAAAGCATTTCTTGCAAGATGATTGGTTAAGTCACTCTCCCAAATTCTTATAAGCACTGAAAATTTTTACAGTAGATGCACACACTGTAATCCATAGGAAAATAAAGGTAAATAATGACAGCTAATAAAAGTTACATATTGGCAAGCTGAAAATAGATCAGTTCTGAGTTCAGATTCTTCATTTTATTATGCAAGCAATTGGGATCTGATTAATTGATTGATGATAATGTGTCATTAAGTTGGTTTTGATTCTTACTGACCACATCCATAGACATTGTCCATGATTATATGTTTTATAACTATTTATTCCTGGGCCATCAGGTCTTCTAACATTACACCCATCACCACTGTAAATGAGTGCTTTCACCTTTCTGCTGGTCATTATTTTGTTCTCTTCCCTTCCACCTTTCTCAGTATTAGAGTCTTCTCCAGAGGGCTAATTGTTTGCACAATACAGTATGTTTAAGTAGGATAATTTGAGCCTGGTCATTTGTACCTCAAGTGAGAACTGTGGGATGATTTGTTTGATGATCAAGTTTTTTTTTTCTTTCTTGGCTGTCCATCGGCAGTTTTTCCCAACAACACCAAAGTTCAAGTGTCAACATCTTCTTAACCTGTTGCTTCAAAGTCCAATTTTTTGCTTAGAGCATCACGAGGAATACCATGGCTTGCATGATTCTGATCTTATTAGGCATGGATACTCGCAATGTCATGTGACTTGTCGTGGGCATGGTTTCGCTATGATGCATCCGGCCCATGGGCCGGCAATTTGACACCTCTGCACTACAGCATTTGAATAACGTTTTCCAAGGCCTTCGTGGCTGCCTTACCGATACCTAATCTGCAGCATATTTCTTCAGTGCTTGCTCCTTTACTGTTGATGATTGATCCTGAAAAAGCACAAACTGTCCACCATTTTAGTATCTTCAATTGCCAATTCTAAAGCTTCTTGTTCTACCCATTGTAATTGGTTTGGTCTTCCTTGTATTTAATTTACGTTTGACTTAAAAAAACCTCCTTAGCTGTATTATTATTTGAGTTTGCAGTCCCTTTGCACTTTTAATGTCCTCAGCACATTACAGGTTATTAATGTGTTGGGGTTTTTTTTCCAAAAAGAGAGATTACCTTTTGTTCCTTTGTGTACTTAGAGTGAGCCTGTTTCATTATATTCTCTCCATACGATGGTTTTTTGTCCCATTACTAGGTTTTGCCTGAGGACAATGAGGTGTTTTGGGATTGCCATTTTTTCTAAGTGAATTCCACACTTTATATACGTAATCAACGCAAAGGCATTTCTATAAATAATAGATATATATTACTTTCTCAATTATACAGGATGCATACACAATAATATATCTTGTCCTTCAGCCTTTTTCTAAAGCCAGCTTGAATTGAAATCTGGCTATGAAATAGTGCGGCTCTATTACAAAAATATTTAGTAACATTAGTCTACCACTCAAAAGAAAGTAGCATGTATGAAAGAATAAGTTTATTAGGAGTGAAATGGGGTTTCAGTCCCAAAGATAGAGCATATTTCAACTATTTTCCATTAATTCTATTAAGTGCAAGAGCTATTTGGGTAAAGCAGTTAATGGTTCATGTTTGGAAAGATAAATCTGGAAGAATCTCTTCTAAGTCTCCCAGAGGAATTTGGATCTTGATTGTTTTTGGTCTGGTAAGTCATTTCTGTCATCTCAAACTTTTGGTCAGTTTTAAATTTGTTTCAAAAGCGTGTTTTGATCTAAACACATTTTCATTCAAAGCATACCTGAAAATGCACACTTATATGTACCAAGTTTCATTGATATTATTTTCATGAATTTAACAACTGCTTTCAAATTAACATATGGTTTCCCAAAGCAACTGCATTTACTTTTTCCTTATGAGCACATAAGCCTCTCTTGTGGGTAAATATACATTGGCAACCATCTGTCTTTGTAAGATAATGTGAGTTGGCATATTTCTCCAGGGGAAAGTATGGATAACATGCTCTCTCCATGGTCTATTCAAAAGCCTGGGCAATGATATGAAGACTCTCCAATTTGCTTACTATGGGATTCTCTGCATTGAACTCACAGATGTAAGCAGTTGTTTTTAACCATTGTTTCTTGAATAAAACATAGCAGTCTGGTTAGCTACGATAAGTTCACATTAAGTCAGACACCCCAATCTGGTTGCTTCCATATATGTTGAATGTATAATTGCCAACATTCCTTCACAATTATATATGCCTAGAAGTTCTGGGAACTGAAGTTCTAACCATTGTGGAAATCAGGTCATATCTGCAAGGAAGAGCAGATGCCAGTGTATCTCAGCCAAGCTATTACCATGAAGTAGTGCACCACTTTCTACACTTACACACTAGTAGCTGGCACCAGGTATCATCCAAGATTAGTGAATTGTTTCCAACAATACCATCATTCTCCAATAAGAATATAAACAAATACTCTGGAATTTCTCACACGTGGTATTGTCATTCTCAACCACACAGTGGTTGAGAGGGTGTATCACAGAATATAGATAAAAAATCTGGATAGCATAACTTGGTCTATGAAGATTTATTCTAGTTTAATTAGAGCCACTTAGTTCTGAACCTTCCTTCCTTCCTTCCTTCCTTCCTTCCTTCCTTCCTTCCTTCCTTCCTTCCTTCCTTCCTTCCTTCCTTCCTTTCCTCCTCCTCCTCCTCCTCCTCCTCCTCCTCCTCCTCCTCCTCCTCCTCCTCCTCCTCCTCCTCCTCCTCCTCCTCCTCCTCCTCCTCCTCCTCCTCTTCCTCCAATAATTATTTGCCCATTCTGCCAGCTAAATTGGCTGGCTGTAAATATCAGCTTGGAGCCTGTCATTCTCAACATGTTTCTCTTAATATTGGTTTTTATTTTATTGTTAATTTTAATCTGTTACCATCTTGCACGTGAAAAAAAAGTGCTAATGATAAATTACCTATAAAGACACTAATAAAAGTTTATTAGGAAAATGAAAATATGGAGAAAACAAGAAAAGGCACCCTCACAGGTCTTCTGATAAAATTAAAGTAATGAATAGTTTAATAGGTTGATGATTGAATTGATTAGAAAATCTTTGTGGGTTCTTAGCTTCTCTAAGCATATCTTAAGAGTTCAAATGCAGCTGGAAAGAGATCACTGTGGCCTGCTGTGTAGATGTTCACAAGCAGGAACTCATTGTTCTTCCTTGTTCCTGGTCCTTCAACATTATCCTTTGTTTTAAACGATTGTGATGAGTAGGTTAACACCAGCCTCTGATATTGGGCAGTCAAGGAAAATTCTCTTGAGTCTAGCCAGCAATCAATTAAACTTAATTAAAATAGAGACAGAATAATAGAATAATATTTTATTTATTTATTTATTTTATTTTAATTCCATTTATATCCCGCCCTTCTCCGAAGACTCAGGGCGGCTTACAAGCTTAGCAGTAGCCTTCATTCTATGTATATGCCTGCTTATTAGGGCTTTCACACACACCCCAAGCGGCATTATTACAAAGTCAACTTAATTGCCCCCAACAATCTGGG
This sequence comes from Vipera berus, assembly GCF_964194415.1. Classification (NCBI taxonomy): domain Eukaryota; kingdom Metazoa; phylum Chordata; class Lepidosauria; order Squamata; family Viperidae; genus Vipera; species Vipera berus. Next base: position 104,702,154 of record NC_138206.1, read on the forward strand.
TCCTCATTTTACCTACCTCGGAAGGATGGAAGGCTGAGTCAACCTTGAGCCTGGTGGGATGCGAACCTGCACTAATTGCAGGCAGCTGGTGTTACTTAAGGAGGCATTAGCCCACTGCTAATGCCTCCTTAAGTAACACCAGCTGCCTGCAATTCATTATTCATTATTTTTCTTATTCATTATTTTTCTTATGTCCAATTGGTGACCTGTAGTTTCATATACATTGTCAGAAAATTAAAATGATGTCATACAATTTAATAGTCTTAGTAATTCACTTGGCTCGATGGGAGGGGGAGGAGTGTCCTTCCATTCAGAGTTTGCCAATACAATCTAAAATATGCAGCCACAGCATGTTTTAGATACACCATTGATATGTTCTGTGCTCATGTACACAGATATGAGTTGCACTAATTGGCAGTTTCCTTATAGGTCCAATGCAAGTTGTTGATTGTCACCTAGAAATCTTACATAGTACAGGATCCAGATACTTGAGGATAATTTATTCAATATGGCAGGTTGGCATACTCCAGGTCCCTTCAGTTATTCAGTACCATCTATCAGGACCCCAGAAGCACACTTTATCTGTAGCAGTGCCTGAACTGAAGCTCCTCCTGAAATTCAAATTTCTCCCACCCTGCTAATATTTTGAAGGGTAATCTTTACACAAGCTTTTGGTGAGGATGACTGGAGCCTCCTTTTAATATAGTTTCCATAGAGTTTATCTTTCATAGGTATAGGTTACGAACGTTTGTATTTTCTTGGTGATCATAAGAAGCTTCTTCTCTCCTCTCCTCTCCTCTCCTCTCCTCTCCTCTCCTCTCCTCTCCTCTCCTCTCCTCTCCTCTCCTCTCCTCTCCTCTTACCTTACCTTACCTTACCTCCTCTCCTCTCCTCTCCTCTCCTCTCCTCTCCTCTCCTCTCCTCTCCTCTCCTCTCCTCTTACCTTACCTTACCTTACCTTATCTCCTCCCTTCTCCTCCCATCCCTTCTCCTCTCCTCTCCTCTCCTCCCCTTTCCTCTCCCCTTTCCTTTCCTTCCCCTCTCCTCTCCTCTCTTCTCCCATATCCTCCCCTACCATACCCTACTATCCCTTTCACCTTACAATCTCTTTCACCCTGTCATTCCCTTTCCATCCCCCTTTTCCTCCCCTCCCTTCTTCTTTCATCATTGACCATGGGCAAAATGAACCATATTGGAAAATATTGTTTATGTTGTGACAGTGAAACAAGATTTGATGGCCCTGGAATTTGAACAATTACAATTAAACTAAGCAGGTTTGAATTGGGAACTGTATAAATATTGTCATGGGTTTCATGGGACCAAGGTGGGAAATGCATGAATAAAATACATGTTCACTTGCATATATTAATACCTTCTAGAGTTACTAGAGGAAGCAATCTTATTTCTATAATCAGAAATTTAACCCTTGATCTTATCCAAAAATTCTGCACTTTAAAATTGTTTCAGCTTTTATCAGTAACACCATCTGCATACTTCTGCCCATCTCTCTTCTTCTCTAAACAGATTTATTATTCACTTTTATTAGTTAGCTGTTTTACCATTGCACGTATTTATGGATTAACACATTTTCACTATTAATAGCTTTATTTACTGTTGAAAGTGGGGGTTTTTTTAAAAAAAAAATGCTGCATGAATGGTTGCCATCTGGTGAGGCAAATAGTTAGTGTCAATATGCACTACTACCAAACTAATACCATTGTATATTCTATCATTGTAGTATTCCCATATTTCAAACTGGACAATGAGCTGCTTTTATCTTCACTGCTTTATAACCATTTTCTTGACCCCGTGAGCATCAAAAACTTGCAAGGCAGTTGAGAATGTAATGTTCTCCTCTTCCTAATTGCAAAATTGAGTTTCCTTCTAGTCAAATACAACTCCTTTCTAGCCATATACTGTGGCTTTCCAGATGTTTCAAGAACATTTTCTTTCCGGTTTTTAAATAGATTTCAAAAACAGGGTTATTAAGACATGGGTGAACTATTATGCATCACTAGTAGTTCACCAGGTCTGTTCTAAGACTTTCCTTGCTAACAGAACAATTCTACCTGTCCTTCATTGTGGTGAACAGTCATTTATACAAATGGGAACCATGTGTCTCCTTTCATCTAGCTGCTTGGTCTTAGGAAAAGATGAAATAATTGAAATATACAATATGTGCAATACAGTGTTCTTTAAAAAAAACAAAAAAAACCTAGTCTTAGGTTTTTATCTAGGACACAGGTCTGCAACCCGCGGCTCCGGAGCCGCATGTGGCTCTTTCAGCCGTCTCCTGCGGCTCCCAGTCCTCTGCCATGTGCAGTCCAAAAAAAAAAGTGGGACTAAAAAAGTTCAACCAATCAATTCAAATATGCAGCGTAGGTGCATATCTCGCCTTGGCTCCACTCTTCAGTCAAACCCTGTCCTGCGCATGTGCGCATGTACGCGCATGCACACACATTTTTTGCGGCTCCCAGTTTTTCCTTTTGTGAGGGAACCGGTTCCGAGTGGCTCTTTCACTGTTTCAGGTTGCTGACCCCTGGTCTAGGACAACTCTATTTGAAAGAATCTCAGCTAGTAGAGCTCCCCCCCCCACAAAAAAAAATCACACCCATTCAAAGGAGGCAATATCGAGATAGGCACTACAGCATCCTGACAGATTCAATGCACAACAGCTTTCCGCAGACTACCATTGATGCCCATATAGTTATAGAGGTAGTGCAGAAGAGAAGGCTCTGCCCAAGTAACTGAAAGTCATTACCCAACTAGCTAATATCTTTAGTGCTGGAAGGGAGTGGGGTTTGCCCTTCTCATATACAATGCCTTGCCTGCCAGTGCTGGCAGGAGTGTTGTTTTCCTTTTAGTAGTTTCTTGATTAAAGCTATTGTTTATTGTTTGTTTATCTGAGTTGCTAATCCTTTGATTTGAATTTGTTTACTGTTTGATTGTTGGTCTGGTGTTAATCCCTGTTTATCTGGGCATCGATTACTTGCAAAGAGGTATTCTGGCCTTTTTGTTTTGTTGTTTAATGGTCTCTTTTGAATGATGTGTACATGCTTTTGTTTCTGTTTTTAATCTCTACGTGCCTTTTGATAACCAATTTGTCTTCTTTTAGCTCCATTCTTACCACTGTCCTGAATTTGTTGGATTCAGTGCAGGAAAAAAGAGTCCTTACAACAGGGGTGTCAAACTCAATTTCATTGAGGGCCACATCAGCATTGTGGTTGCCCTCAAGTGGCCGGGTGGGTATGGCCAGGGTGGGCAGGGCCTATTGGGTGGGTGGGGCCAGAGTGCGTATGGCCTACTGGGTGGGCGTGGCCAGCTCTACATCATTCGCATCATGGGTGCCTATGGGGGCCTGGGCAGGAGTGGGGCAGATCTGAGGGTCTCTGGCAGAAGGAGGGTCTCTGGGCCAGGGCCAAGGCAGTGGGGGCCGTTCCCTCCCTGTTTCCAGGATGGCTTCGCAGGCCACATGAAACCACTTTGCGGGCCGCATCCGGCCCCCGGGCTTTGTGTTTGATATGTCTGCCTTACAACATCAGAGTTGTTTTCTCAATTTCATGATCATGACTGGAATGTTTAGTTTTGTTTTAAGAATGTCTCATGCAATAATGTTGGAGATGCTCTTTGACCAGACTAAAGTTCTACATAAATGCTAAGCATCAACTAAAGTCACACCACCCATTAATGCTGATTGTGTTGAACATTAACTCTGGCCAACACATTGTGTGCTTGTCCTGCTTTTGCAGAAAGTTGGTCAGGGATTCTTTATATCAGAACTTTTGAAAAGGGGGGAAAAAGAACACAATAGATGCAAATTAAGTATAAAAGCAGTGAAATGAAATAGCAGGCAGTCTTCAGGAAAGGTCACTGTCTATTATTTACCATTAACTCATCTTATCTAGGATAAAATGCCTAGGAGCAGGATAGATACACAATGGAGACGTGGCTTTCTTTCTTTCTTTCTTTTTCTTTTAAACAGATGAAAATGTGATGGTCTAGACAGAGATATAAATTTTAAATGGCTTCTACAGAATATAAAGAGAATATATGCGTCGTGCTTATCCCAAATAAAATTGTGGCTTTGTCTGCTGTGTAAAGACAGTTGGAAAGGGGATGGGTATTTGACCAATTTAATTTCTGTTGGGTTTTTTTACAGGATAAAAGATATATATGGGAGTGGAGACACTTTCTCTTTCCCAGCCTTCTCAGTTGTTTATAACTTCAACTGGATGTGTATATGTTTACAACCAATTCATTATTATATTTCTTTGTGTGATTTGTACAGATATTTAATATGAAGGTCCTCTGTGCTCTCTGAATTTGCTTGTTTTCTTGCAGATGTTTCATTACCCAAACTAGGTAACATCATCGGTGCTAGTGACCAGAGAAAGAGAGAGATGCTCCTTTAAATATTGTAAGGTAAAGGTAAAGGTTCCCCCGCACATACATGCTAGTCGTTTCCAACTCTAGGGGCTGGTGCTCATCTCTGTTTCAAAGCCGAAGAGCCAGCGCTTGTCCGAGGACATCTCCATGGTCATGTGGCCGGCATGAGTAGATGCCAAAGGCGCACGGAATGCTGTTACCTTCCCACCGTAGTGGTCCCTATTTTTCTACTTGCATTTTTACGTGCTTTCGAACTGCTAGGTTGGCAGAAGCTGGGACGAGTAACAGGCGCTCACTCTGTTACGCGGCACTCGGGTTTCGACACGCCAAACTGCCGACCTTCTGATATTGTACCATGTTGTCATTTAAAAGTGTTAAGAAAGCTAATTTTCTTATGTGATACCAGTCTATCCTGGTATCACCCACTCAGTATGCAAGTCACTCATTCACTTACCAGCCTTAAATATCTAGCTCACCTATCAGACTCATCCTAAATCACTTATATCATCAAACCAATATGTCCTCAAATCTTCCTAGTCTAGTGTTTCTGCATAACTTTCTTTTTAAAAAGTATTTATTTTTCTGTTATCACCAAAGATAAAATACAAAACAGAAAAAACAGATTAGCAAACATCCAATGCTAATAACAACAACAAAAAAAGATCTTGTGTTAAAAAGGAAAAAAAAACAAATTTCAAACAAATCTAACATTAAACATAAAAAAAATCCATCCTGGCTATACTGTATACTCAAAAATACATCAAAAAATAATATATTCTCCTCCCCTATAAATAAGTATAGACTTCCCCATCTATATTTAACGAAAATGCTATATTAGATAAACAGATGTGAAAAACCTATTTGCCTAATAAATTATGAAGATCTGTTCACAGTATATATATATATATATATATATATATATATATATATATATATATATATATATATATATATATATATATGTGTGTGTGTGTGTGTGTGTGTGTGTGTGTGTGTGTGTGTGTGTGTGTGTGTGTAAAAAAAAGGTTACCCCAAATGTAAAACTATCTTCAAATCCCTCTGTTAATCATCTGTCATTTTATTTAACACATAGAAAGTCCAGTTTCTGCATAACTTTCAAAGACTCCAGATATATTCATTTCCTACTATGTTTCTTAGGTCTAATCTGACTCATTTGATCTTTTAGCTTGTCTCCAAAATGGTGTACTACATATCAAACATTGGTGGACAAAGCTTTTTCTCATGACCTTCTCTGTGTTCTTCTCCTTTGCAAATAGCTGCCAAAACTTTCTTTCTGGTGCAGATACAGATTACATCTCTAACTCTGCTGAAGTTAGAATTTACATTAAAAATGAACACAGAAATGATTTACCTCCACTTCCCTTTCCAGGCCTCTGAAGCCTCAGAATAAACATATAATCCCAACACATTAGCACCTCACTGGCTCCACCAGATCCCCTCATAATAACTCACACCTAGGGGGGGATCTTCCTTCACCAGGCATCACACATCCTCAAAGCAATATTCAATATACACCTAAAATTACACCTCAGAAGAAGAAAAAAATGCCCAGAGCAGGAACATCTCAATCTGAATATCTAAATATCAAAGCTTGCTTGTCATTTTATACCTCTACTGGTAGACCCTTAGCAATGTAGTTGAATGGTTGAATGAATGAATAAATTATTCTACTTCTAGCAGCTGCCCATTTGTGTTTATTGTGTATTGTATATTTATTCAATAGACAATAATGTGACCTGGCTCAGAAAATTGGACCAAGTAGTTTTTCTTAATGCTGCCATCCCTCCTACAGATCTCAGGGCTGCCAGATTCTGAGTTGAATTCCTACTTTTGACTTAGGCTTCTGTTCTTCTTGCCAACATTTCACTGGCATAGACAATACGTTTCACCAATTCTCCCATTACCACACTTGCCAGCTAAACTGCCAAAACAACTCTTCTCCCGCTACCTTTTTTTTCCCCAGTGGGAACCACAACTGTGAAAAGTTCCAATTTTTGAAGAATTTACTTGGTCCAATTTTCTGAGCCGGGCTATGAATAAACAGAAGTGGCAGTTTCTAGAAGTAGAGTTTATTAATTCAACCACATACAATGGTTGAAGGTAGTCTGCAATGGTAGAGATGTATTACTAGAGGTGTGTATTATGACAACTGGCTTTGATGTTTAGATATGCAGACTGAAGTTCCTGCCCTAGGCTTTGACTCTGATTGCCCTGAGGATGTGTTAAGTCTGGGAAGGAAGATCTTTCCTAAGTGTAGATAATTATGAGGGGTTCTGGTGTTTTAGAAGAAGTTTGATGGAGCTAGTAAAGTACTAGGATTGTATGTTTATTCATGGGGCAGAGACTGCTAAAGGGGATTGGGGGCAAATATGTTCTTTTTATTGTATGTAAATTCTAGCACTACCATAGAATTGTATAATCTTGTACTATTCTAGACAGATTATAGTGTAGGAAGAAAAGTCTTCATCATGGTTCCATCCAAGCCGGGCATAAACAACATGGCGACTGCTTTAGGAAGAAAGTTACAGTTTATTACACAGGAAAACCAGACAGAAGTATGGATCCAACAGAAAAGGACTGAACACATGTGGGTAGTGGGTTTTTATACTCCCTGGACTCTATTGTTTGGACTTATTTCTGGTTCCTGTTTAAGGCTATTTCCTGTGTCACGTATCCTGACCTGAGTCCAGGTGTGCTCTTCTAGGATTCTTGATGTTGTGGGTATGTCCCAGCCCCTGCTTCCCTGGGGCTGGAGTATGTAGATGTTAGGCCTTCCTCTTTCTAAGCTTCTAGCTCCAACCTTCTTAATGGCTTTACATTTGCATGTCTATAGAACTGGTTTTCTGCTTGGGGGGAAGGAGACCTGAAACTATTAAGAAAACTCAGCATGCTTTCCTGGTTCTTCAATTTCTTTTTAGGAAATATAATTTTCTGCCCTTTTAATATTTCCTTCTCTGGGGAGCTGACTTCCCTCAATAGAACAGGCAGTTACAGGGCCTTTGAAAATCAGTAAAAACAATAGGTATAAAAGTTTGAATAACTAATCAGCATTGTTAAAATTACAGAAGAAAATAGGGGAAAAACATCCAACATCTGAGGTATGTGTGTGCACATTTGTATGTATAAGCACACATATTTGTGTATACTTTCTAGAAAATAGATTCAAATGAAAGTGCCATTTTTATGTCCATTGATTCACTTAACATTTTGATTGACTTAAACTAATGGATCCTTCTTCCATTAATTTTGTTAGAGAAAAGAAAATGCCAACAGCACTTAAGAAAATGTCATATCAAGGCAGACTAAATTATCTGTACTATCTTAGTGTTTCTTGGAGAAAAAAAACATGAACAGGTAAGTAACATGAATAACACGATATTATAGAGATACAATATGTAAAATTATACTGCTTTATATTTGAAATATAAGCAGTGCATTCCTTTACAGTGTTTCTGTCTCTTTCTTGAGATCCATCTAACCATAAATAAATAAATAAAAAGGTTACTGTAGAAATTTTTCTGACATTTTTCATTTAATGACCTTTCACGATTCTGAATTCAGCAGATATAGTGTCATTAGATGCTATGGTCAGAATTAGGATGAGGAATGTTTATTATCAAGTTAACCAGTTTTTATCAGATTAACTATTCTCAGTCTTTTTCAAGAAGCCATTTTACAAGTAAATGAAGTAGAGTAGCTGAGGCCTTTTTAAAGGAGGTTTTCTATATATGGTTCATTAATATTTTCCTCTAAATTAAATTGTGCAAATGCTGCTTCCTCTGTTATTATAATTTCCAGAAATAGTGCTTGAAATGTTCCATTTAGCTGAATATAGCAAAGATTATCAATGGATTTTATTTACCTAGCCTAGCCCTTTGCAGACCCCGTAATCTGTCTTCTATGGACATATGAGAGGCTTTGCCTAATGTTTTACATATTACAAAATTAAAACAATTTCTGGCATATAAACAAAGTCTACATATTCCTGTTGGTGGTGGTTTCTATTGTCAAAGGTTGTTACTACATATCTAATTAGGGGAGTAGGATGGAATGTTTATATACATGAACATAATGATTATGGAACCCATACCTGCTATTAAATTAGCCTAAGCATACTTTGTGTGTAGTAAATGCTTTCTAACACCCAGAACTTATCTAGAGTGTATATTGCTCCAAGAAATCTAGAAGATGACTAACTAGAAAGAATTTAGAAAAATGACTCCTTTATAGTAATTTAATCAAGGAATCTATAAAGTTCATAGGACAAGTACACTCTGAAATAATTTCAAAAAATCATAAAGTATGACTAAGATGAGAAATTTTCAGTTAAAATGAAAATCGGAAAGCTTGTGAGATCCAAGAAGGTTCATGAATAATCTGGAATAACCATTATTCTACATCTATCAAAAGTTCATAGGTACAACTGGATGAAATCTATCTATAATTCAGGAGACTTTGTTTTGGACAATAAAAACATGTAAATATTTTCCAGTTAAGTAATTGTAAATTCATCAGGTGGTGATGCAGTCCATCCCACATTTTTCTATCTTACCAAGAAGGTTGTGGTTTACATTGTCAAATGCTTTACTGCAGTCCAAGTATACTATGTCCACAACATTTCCTTGATCCATTAATTTAGTCACTTTATCAAAGAAGGCAATAAGGTTTTTTCTGGCATGATCTTAATAAGCTTATGCCTACGTGCTCACCAATCTGTTGTTTGATTATCTTTTCCAGAATTTTCCAAGTATTGATGTCAGACTGATCTATAGTTTCCTGGAATCACTTTTTCCCCCTTCTTGAAGATTGGAACCACATCAGCTCTTTTCTACCCCTCGGACACTTCCCAAATGCTCTGAAAGGTTCTCTTTAGTAGTTCTGATATCATATATGCAACTTGTTCAGTATTATAGGAGGTAAATCATTAGATCCTGGCAATTTGAATGGTCTAAACTGGATAGGTGTTCCTTTTCCCAATTTCTTACTTATTTGGACCTGGATTCCTTTTCTGCCTCCCACAGCGCTACTTTTGAGATGTTGGGCTGTTTCTTTTTCTTCCCCCCCCCCCCCATTTTGCATAAAGACAGATTTAAAGAAGGAATTAAGCCGTTCTGCTTTTTCCCTGTTGTCTGTTATTAGTGGACTGATCATTTCCTTGACTTTTTCCCCCCTGTTTCTTACATAGTGAAGTTTTATTGTTTTGTTTTGTTTTTTGGCATTTTTGCAAGTATTAGCCTCAGCTGTCCTGAGATTTGAATTATTTTATACTATGCCATTATAGTTCTTCTTTACATTTTTTATACTTGTCCTTCTTGTCTCTTGGTTCATCAGAGAGCTCTTTGTGCCTCCATCCTGGTCTCATCTGGGTTTTTCTTTTGTTTTTCTTTCTCTGATGATATTGTTTTTGTTTGGGCCTTATTATTTCATTTTTCAGGGTTTTCCATGCATCCTGAACCATTTTACCTTCTAGAATTTCCATCCATGGAATCTTTCAGCTCTCTTGAACTGGAAGATACTAGTTTTGATTTTGTTCTATTAGCTGTGCCTCCATTATATTAAATTCTAGTATGACATGATCTCTCCCCAAAAAAACCATAACTTCCACTTAGAATTAAATTCACCATAGCTGCTCCTCTAGTTCTCATCTCCATCTTTTGGATGGAGTTGTCAGTTGTCAGCTAGGTAGAAGAGAAAACTGGTTGATCTCCTACTCACTGCAGAGTTTGTTTCCCAGGTGATATCAGAGTAGTTAAAGTCCACCATTACTACAGCGATGTATTTCCTGCACACCTCAACTAGCTAATTAGCAACTAGTTCAACTATTTCCTCCAGTTTGTTGGTTGACCTGTACTATATACCTATAGCAATGCCATTTCTTTTTCTTTTTCTTTTTTAATATTCACCCAAATACTTTCATGTATGCTTTCATCCCTAGTACTGTGTACTTCTGTAGAGGTGTAGTAATTCTTAACATATAAATCATTTCCTTCCCTCCGTTTGAGTTAGCTTTGTTTCTTTTGAACAATTTATAGCCTACTAGCACAAAGGTCCCAAACCTTTTGGGCACCAGGGACCGGTTATGTGGAGAGAGGTTTTTCCGTGGACTGAAGAGGGCATGGATTTGTGTGCTACCTGCATCCTGTGGATGGGGTTTTGCTTATTTGTGCAGACCAGCTACTGGCATGCCACAGCCCAGTACTGGTCCACAGACTGGGGGTTGGGGACTCCTGTTCTAGTGGTATGTTTCAGTCATGGGTTCCATCCTAGATGGCTTCAGTAAAGCAATAATATTGTGCCTGCCTTCAGATACAGATAGTCCTTGACTTTCAACCACAACTGTACCCAAAATTTATGTTGCCAAGCAAGACAGGAGGTAAGCCCCATTTTACCAGCTTTCTTGCCACAGTTGTTTAGTGAATCACTGCAGTTGTCAAATTAGTAACATCTGGCTTCTCCCTTGACTTTGCTTGTCAGAAAGTCCACAAAAGGGGATCATGTGAACCTGGGACATTGCAAGCATCTGAAATATAAACCACTTCCCAAGGATCCAAATTTTGATCTTATGACCATGGGGATTTGTAACGATTGCAAGTGTGGAAAAGTGGGTAAGTCACTTTTGCCAGTGCTGTTGTAACATGAAACGGTCACTAAATGAATGGTCGTAAGTGAGGACTACTTGTACTAGGCTTTCAAGTTCTCCTGGTTTGTCATCCAAACTCTAAGCCTTATTATATAGGCATCTAGGCTCATTACAGCTGACCATGTGTTTCCTTCCTTGTTGTTGTTAGTTGCGAAGTCGTGTCCGACCCATCGCGACCCTATGGACAATGTTCCTCCAGGCTTTCCTGTCCTCTACCATCTTCTGGAGACCATTTAAGCTCATGCATACTGCTTCAGTAACTCCATCCAGCCACCTCATTCTCTGTCGTCCCCTCCTTCTATTGCCCTCAATCTTTCCCAGCATTAGGCTCTTCTCCAGTGAGTCCTTCCTTCTCATTAGGTGGCCAAAGTATTTGAGTTTTAGCTTCAGGATCTGGCCTTCTAAAGAGCAGTCAGGGTTGATCTCCTCTAGGACTGACCGGTTTGATCGCCTTGCAGTCCAAGGCACTCGCAGGAGGTTTCCTTCCTACATCTCCTGTTTTATACCTCTGTTCCCTTTCCTTCTCATCACTCTGAACTAATCAAAACAATAGCAGTGAGGATCTCAGAAAAGCCACCTATTAATACAGTGATCTGCTTATTTCTGTATAAACACAGTTTTAAATATCAAATATTTTATTCTTTTTGTTTTTTTACATTTTGGCCATACAGATTAGTTTTTAATTAGTATTTATGTGACTCTTAATATTTCTGCTCTGCATTTTCATATAAGTTTGACAAATCTTGTTTTGTTTGTTTTCTGTAATGGATAATTTAATAGCCAACTCCTGCTGGCGCCAGTAATGAAATACATCATACTGATTAAACCATAACATATTGGAAGAAATAAAAGATGATTAAAGTATTAAAGTAAAAGGGGGAAAATAGTACATGGCAAAATCCATTAAAGGCCATCAGTAGATACAAAGTAAATAAAATATGATGACTATGTCAATGAAGAATAGAAACAACTAACGTCAGACAGAAAATGTATCAGGTAAATATTTAGCAAGGAAGGTAAATAGCAGAAATATAATGCTTCACTGCAACATTTTTAAATCTGCTTCAAACGATACGTTAATTATATCAGCAGTTTGCAACCATATTGTCTTTCTAGGGAATTTTTAAAAGCAACAAATAGTAACTATAAAATCTAATACATGCATCATTAAAGCATTGTTACAAGTTGAACAAAAGGAAATAAACTATTTTGGAGGGAGAAAGGAGTTAGATTAACACATATCCCAAAGTCTTATGAATTATACTTTTTACGTTGTTTTTTTTCAACACATGGAATTTAAACTTAGAATCTTCCAGATTCGTGCAATATCATTGTCTGGATATGAGGGTTGTTGGTATAATTTTTATATGGAAAAGATTGTGAATTGGATTTGGGCAGAGCTTTGTCTACAGTTATGATTAGTATCAATATTTCCCCACTGCTAATAATTAGGAATGTACAAAACATTTCAAACTTGAAATGTTGGATGCTCAAAATTCTCCATGTAAAGTCTTGGGGGCAAGACTAGTGTTGTCAAAATAAGCCTCACCTTTAGGTTAATGAAGGTTTAGAAGGATTCCTAAGTTCCTATTAATGTATTCAATATAGAATATGAATTTTATATTATTAGTATTAGTATTATTTAATTCTCAAAAGGAAATTACCTCTTGATAATTATTAAGGCCTCTTCATGGATTACTGCCTTGCCGTGGTGAAGGGGCTTGTGTAATTCAATGAAGCTATGAGCTATGCCGTGCAGGGCCACCCAAAATGGACAGGTCATAGCAGAGAGTTCTGACAAAACGTGATCCACTGGAGAAGGAAATGGCAACCCACTCCAGTATCTTTGCCATGAAAACCCTATGGACAGTACCAAAAGGCAAAAAGATATGACGCTGGACGATGAACCCCTCAGGTTGGAAGCCATCCAATAAGATACTGGGGAAGAGCAGAGGGCTAGTACTAGTAGTGCCAGAAAGAATGAAGCGACTGGGCCAAAGCCAAAAGGACACTCAGCTGTGGATGTATCTGATGGCGAAAGGAAAGTCCAATGCTGTCAAGATTTTTTATCCATAGGAACCTGGAATGTAAGATCTATGAATGAAGGAAAGCTGGACGTGGTCAAACAAGAGATGACAAGACTGAATATCAACATCTTAGGAATCAGCGAACTAAAATGGACAGGAATGGGTGAATTTAATTCAGATGACCATCAGGTATACTACTGCGGGCAAGAATCCCTCAGAAGAAATGGAGTAGCCTTCATAGTCAATAAAAGAGTAGGAAAAGAAATACTGGGATACAATCCCCAAAATGACAGAATGATCTCAGTTCGAATACAAGGCAAACCATTCAATATCACAGTAGTCCAAGTCTATGCCCCAACCAATGGTGCTGAAGAGGATGAAATTGACCGGTTCTATGAAGCCCTACAGCACCTTATAGAACTAACACCAAAAAACAATGTCCTTAACATCATGGGGGATTGGAATGCTAAAGGAGAAGCCAAAGGATAACCAGAATAACAGGCAAGTTTGGCCTTGAAATACAAAATGAAGCAGGGCACAGGTTGATAGAATTTTGTCAAGAGAATATGATGGTCATAGCAAGCACTCTTTTTCAAAAACCCAAAAGACGGCTCTACACATGGACATCACCAGACAGTCAACACAGAAATCAGATTGACTATGTGCTCTGCAGTCAAAGATGGAGAAGCTCTAAACAGTCGATAAAAACAAGACCACGAACTGACTGTGGCTCAGACCATGAGCTTCTCATTGCAAAATTTAGGCGTAAACTGAAGAAAGTAGGGAAAGTGAAGAGGAACTAAAGATCCTCTTGTTGTGGGTGAAGAAGGAGAGTGCAAAACTTGGGTTGAAACTTAACATTAAGAAAACCAAGATCATGGCATCTGGCCCTCCCAATTCCTGGCAAATAGATGGGGAAGAAATGGAGGTAGTGACAGATTTTATTTTCCTGGGCTCCAGGATCACCGCAGATGGGGACTGCAGCCAAGAAATTAAAAGACGCTTGCTCCTCGGGAGGAAAGCCATGGCAAATCTAGACAGCACACTAAAAAGCAGAGACATCACCCTGTCAACAAAAGTGTGTATAGTCAAGGCTATGGTCTTCCCAGTTGCAATGTATGGCTGTGAAAGTTGGACCATAAGAAAGGCTGAGTGCCAAAGAATTGAGGCCTTTGAACTATGGTGCTGGAGACGACTCCTGTGAGTCCCTTGGACTGCAAGGCGATCAAACCGGTCAGTCCTAGAGGAGATCAACACTGACTGCTCTTTAGAAGGCCAGATCCTGAAGATGAAACTCAAATACTTTGGCCACCTAATGAGAAGGAAGGACTCACTGGAGAAGAGCTTAATGCTGAGAAAGATTGAGGGCAAGAGAAGAAGGGGATGACAGAGAACGAGGTGGTTGGATGGTGTCATTGAAGCAGTAGGTGTGAGTTTAAATGGACTCCAGAAGATGTTAGAGGACAGGAAGGTCTGGAGGAATGTTGTCCATAGGGTCGTGATGGGTCGGACATGACTTCACAACTAACAACAACAACAATTATTAATGATTCCAAAATTCTTGCTATTTAAATGTACACTTCAAGCTTATGCACTGGAGAAAAATTCCTTGTGTGTCCACTCACACTTGGTCCATAAAAAACTTCTTCTCTTCCCTTCCCTTCCCTTCCCTTCCCTTCCCTTCCCTTCCCTTCCCTTCCCTTCCCTTCCCTTCCCTTCCCTTCTCTTCTCTTCTCTTCTCTTCTCTTCTCTCCTCTCCTCTCCTCTCCTCTCCTCTCCTCTCCTCTCCTCTCCTCTCCTCTCCTCTCTTTTCTCTTCATCCTTATTAGAAATTTTACATGGCATGTGAACTTTACTTATTTATTTATATATTTAGGAAGACTAAAATCCATTAAGCATCATTGTGGCCAAATTGAGATTACTTTGCAGTTATTTGACTTCAAGCTATAAGATTTTCAACTATATTTATAGTGTATCATCTATATTTTAATTTTCTTTCAAAAGAAACCCTTTCAAGAAAATTTCCCTGTTAGAAGAAGTTTGGAGAGGAACTGTGTAATAGCTCTGAAATCTTGACCACTTTGACTTCCAAATATGTTAGACAGGGATATTCATTTTCAGCTGTGAAATCTGCTAGTCATTAATAGGTAATGTTATATTTTAATACTAATTCACATGAGAAATTGACATAGTATAATAATCTAAATTTAAAAGGAGCAGGGACAATGTGTTACTGTAATCCTTAAGCTAAGCAAGGCATCATTCGTTGTAAATCAGTTGATTTATAATGATTGTTTTGAAAATTTTGAGAAACTACATATTTTAATGAGTTACCTACAACATTTGCTTAGCAAAGTATAAATTGAAATGGCCTGAATGCAGTTTTAGGATACTTAAAAATTGCAGCACTTGAATGGAAATCAGCAATTGAATTCTCCAAGAAATTAAAAAGTAAAATGAAAGCAATCCTTTCCATAACTGAATTGTGGTATGAAGAATTAGAATATTCCATTCTGGAGAATCAAAAGAATGTTGAGAAACATCAAATATTCTCCCCATGATTTAAAAATCAAATTAATTCATTAGATAGATATAGATACTGTAGATAGATAGACAGACGAGATGGAGATAGAGATAGAGATAATCTAGTCTTATCCAGCTGTAGCCTTGATTTGATTTCAAATTATTGCATATGTCAATAGAATTTGGGGAAGAAACATTATAATTAAGGATAATAAATGTGATGTTGAACTATATTCCTAAAAAAAAATTAAATCTCATCATATGGAAAACTTTTATTCTATCAAGTTAGGATACATCAATGATATATTCTGATACAAAATAGCTTCATGTCACTGGAAAGAAACTTTTATCTTGATTTTATGAAATAGATCTAGGATATGAATCTGTTATCTGCTTTTTAAAAAGTTTTAAGTTTAGAAAAGTTTCTAAAGATGAGGTTATATTGTACCTTATTATATGGTCCAGATTTAATGGCACGCTTAAGGACTGAATTGATTGTATAGCATATGGCTCCCTATAGTTATTAGATAACTTTCTCTCCCCATTCTTTTTGTTAGACCTTTTCTTACCCCTTACTCCACTTGATTTATTTTAATCTTAGAACATCCTGTAGAATGTTAGAGCTGGAAGGGACCTTGGAGGTCTTCTAGTCTAGCCCTTTGCATATAATATATCTTGATTTTTTTCTCTATATACTCATTATACAGTATTTTATGTCTCAGTTGATGACGAAGTTATTATTTCATTTTCATATAAAAAAGAAAGTTCTTTTAAAAACCTAAGAAGAGAGTCAGCTCAGTGGAAAACAAACTCCAGAGATCTGAGTGGCAATAGCTCATAGAGATTAGTCTGTATGCATTTTAAGAAGAAATTGTTCTTTAAAATATTCAGATCTGACCACAGTGCTGTCCTTGTAATAAACTTATTGCAGAAATTGCATTTTTTTTCATATTTTGACATTTAGTAATATGTCAGTTTGAAATTTCCCATGCAGAATCTCAGTAAAAGACTAAGAGGATATTTATGGATAAATAATTTCAAGGTAATAAAAATATTTATGTGAGTCAGGTTCCCTTACTGATACAATGCTGTGGCTGAAAAACATTTTATATTCTTGTGGTATTTAAAGCATATACCTATTAAAAATTCAGAAAACAGCAATGACCATGCTTCAAATTAAACAAAATGTGCATCACATTTGAACGTAATAAGATACTATTATTAGTTCCTTAAGGAATGGAATGATATTCCATTTCTTGAAGACTTGTTTGGTTTATAAATTTATTTTTTCCAAATATTATGTCACCTTTAACATTAGAATGAATTAATGGGATAGCACTGGGAAATTAAAGTGAAATACTGTGTTTTGCCCCACAACTCATTCTATGCATCAATGTAACACTGTGAGAAAAACAAGTTTGTAACCGTATAGTACAATAGTCTAGTAATCATGTTTAAGAGTATTATTAAGTATTATTATTATTAAGAGGCAATTATTTCACACATTTTGCAAAACCAAACATGTATGTATGTATGTATGTATGTATGTATGTATAGACAGACAGACAGACAGACAGATATAGATAGATAGACAGACAGATAAATGGATAGATGACTGACCAGAGATAGATGGAGAGAGAGAGAGAAGTTTAAATAACCTAATTCCATGGACTCAGGGTTGTTTACAATACAACATCAATAAAAAAACAAAACATCAGTTCCAAAAAGGAAGAATTAGAAGGCAGCTCAAGGCATTCTAAATTGTCAATGGAATAGAACGGTGTCCTTGATTTCTGGAAGGAAAATGCCCAAATCTTAGGAAATAAGACTTCCATACATGAGGTCTGATACAGAGAAAGTACACTTCTTCATATGGGGTAGATTTGTTCAGCTACATGTTGGGAAAGTGGATAAGAAGGGCTTCCTTCCTGAGCAGGGGGTTGGACTAGAACACAGGTCTGCAACCTGCGGCTCCGGAGCCGCATGCGGCTCTTTCAGCCGTCTCCTGCGGCTCCCAGTCCTCTGCCATGTGCAGTCCAAAAAAAAAAGTGGGACTAAAAAAGTTCAACCAATCAATTCAAAAATGCAGGGTAGGTGCGTATCTCGCGTTGGCTCCACTCTTCACTCAAACCCTGTTCTGCGCATGCACGCATGTACGCCCATGCGCACACATTTTTTGCGGCTCCCAGTTTTTCCTTTTGTGAGGGAACCGGTTCTGAGTGGCTCTTTCACTGTTTCAGGTTGCCAACCCCTGGACTAGAAGATCTCTGGGATCCCTTCCAACTCTGTCATTCTGTTATTCACTGTCAATAATGAATGCAGTGACTGTTTAGACTCTCAAGCAAAGATTTTTCTTTCATTTGTAATTTGAATTATTTATGGCAGATTGTGTGCCCAAAGAGGGCAGTCTTGACAGATAAAGCATGATCTCTATTAGTGACATCCTGGTTTGGAATTATTAAGGAACTCTAAGTGGTTTTTAATGTCAACCTAGAATCACAGAAGGAGCCATTAAGGTCAGTAAAGCCTTGCTTACTGTATGAATCCAAAGCAGATGGTTGCAGAACTTCTGCTTACACATATCAATGAAGGAAAGCTTACCATTAGTTTGGGTAATCAATTCCAATCCTTAGAAAAATGCAAAATATTTCACTCATTAGATTCAAAACCAACCAATCAACCAACCAGCCAGTCAGCCAGCCAGCCAAAATTGGGGGGCGTGGGGGGGGAGAGGAAGAGAAATTATTGGAGGTGGTGTTAATGTCATTTTGTCTGTTGGTCAGGAAATACATATTCTTTTTTTTTAAAAAAACAAAAGCCATTGCTCCTTACATATGCATCCAAATGCTCTTCATTTTTTCCCCTTAAAATAGTCAATATTTAGACCAAAGCCCTAGCCAGAGAAATATTTAACATTTCTTCCCAAACTATCTATGTCTCAAAGTCTTTGATCCTGAAATATATAGCTGCTGAATCACAAAAAGTATACGAAACTCTAATCATAACGGTGATATTAAATTACACTGTTCAATGACACCTAGAAAAGATATGGATTTCCTGACCAAACATATGTATACTATATATATATATATATATATATAAATAAAATAAAAATAAAAATATGTAAATCCTTATTTAGAGTTAACACTTAAATATAACCTTGGGATTAAAAAAGAAAACAAAGAAAATTCCAGTCTGTCTGTTTTGAAATATAATTCTTGGCACCAAAATGTCTCCCATTTCTAGATTATACCAACAAAGCATCTTAATTTGTCCTTTCCTTCAAAGGAGCAATGGTTTTCTTTTCTTTAAATAATGGTAAAGTAAATCAGATTGGTGAGATAGTCTTATTAAATCACCTCTTGTACTATGTAACCTCTGGGACATGCTGCAGAAGAATAAAACATTCTAGAAGGAGAAGAAAATGAAAGAAAATAAAAATAAAACAAGTGCTGCCTTTTAGAATTTTGCCCTTATTTAAGAGATGATAATTTGGAACATCAAAGGCTTAGAAAAGCCTAGAAGAAATTCAGCTTTAAACTTCAGTCTCTACAATAGATTTCACAACAGATAATTTGGGTTTCTTCAGATTTCATTATTTTTCCCAGCAAGGTTTGTAATTCTTCGAGTAGAAACTCAATTCTACTGAGGCATGATTGAAATCAAGAGAATTTGGTTCCAAGCCATCTTCAAGGATTTGATGTTATTTTTGTTCAGTGCACATGATTTACCTGGGCTCTCAACTGGACTGCAAACATCACAGACAGAGGGAACTCCCTGGTGAACAGTTGCTTTCAAGACATGGAAAGTGATGGACAACAAAGTTCTTATGCTCGTCCTTTCTTCATCTGTAGAACTTATCCTCTTTTAATTAGGAGGGGGTAGTTTAATATATACAAGAGTGATTAATGATGGCTGACTGTATTTGTGTTCCATCATTTTTCATACTTCTATCAACAAACATTATTTGGTGAAATTGGTTGATCTTTTTCTTTCTAAATAGGCCAGTTGACCATGAAGGAAAAATCCACAGAGATCTAATAAACACTTAAACCATCCTCCTCCTCCTCTTCCTTCTTTCTTCTTCTTCTTCTTCTTCTTCTTCTTCTTCTTCTTCTTCTTCTTCTTCTTCTTCTTCTTCTTCTTCTTCTTCTTCTTCTTCTTCTTCTTCTTCTTCTTCTTCTTCTTCTTCTTCTTCTTCTTCTCTCTCTCTCTCTCTCTCTCTCTCTCTCTCTCTCTCTCTCTCTCTCTCTCTGTATGTGTGTGTATGTGTGTATGTATGTGTGTGTGTATGTATCTTCTCCTCTCTCTGTATTTTGGTAGCATGTTGTATTTCACTGTGGCTAAATATTCCAAAAACATTTATACCCAGACTAATACATGGCATGCCTAAGGGAAATTATTGGGTGGGAGTGTGTTTTGAATGGGGGCTGTGTTCTGATTGGGTGGGGATGTGTTTTGAGTGGATGGGCTGGTCTCAGCTGCCAGCCTTAGACCTGAACTGGTGAGTTGTGCTGCTTTTGTTCGGCTCCGTGTTTGTGGTGGTGCCATGTTTTTATAGTGGGTGTCAGTTTGCTTATTGTGTTGTTTGGAGGGGTTTAAAGTGGCTGATGTTGCAGCTGTAGTTAGGTTTCTGTTTTGTGGTTGTGTGTCGTTATCGTTGTGGGTTCGGATTTGCTTTTTGAATGGTTGTGTGGTGGTGATGTCATGTGATGTTATCATGAGTTTGGGTCTGGTATCATTCTTGGTGGTTGGGACTCGTCTGTCAATCAAGGCGGGTTTCCAAATGGCTGGTAGGCGAGAGGTATCATCTCGTTTGTTCATGCTGTGGGGGCGTTTTTCTATCTCAATGGCTTCTCTGATTATTCTGTTGTTAAAATGTTCAATTTTGGCGATAGTTCTGGTTTTTTTAAAATCAATTTCATGTCCCGTGGCTTCAAAGTGTTGGAACAGGGATGAAGTTTGTTCTCCCTTTCTGAGTGAGTTTCTGTGCTCTTCAATGCGTGCACTTATTCTTCTGTTGGTCTGTCCGATGTATGTGGTGGGGCAGGTGGTGCATGGGATTTCGTATACTCCTTGGTTTTCTAACCCAATTATGTCTGGGGTTTCTTAGGATGGTGGATATTTTTCTGTCTGTGCAGAATGCTGTTTTGATGTTGTGTTTTTGGAGGATCTTGCTGATTCTGTCTGTGGTCCCTTTTAAGTATGGGAGGAGGGCTTTGCCATTTTCTTGTTCTCTGTCTTGGATTTTTGTGGGTGTCTCTCTTTGGATTAAGTTGGTAATCATGTTTCTTTGGAATCCATTGGCTGTTAGTACATTAGTGAGAGTGTGTAGTTCGGTTTTTAGGTGTTGTTCGTCAGCTAGGTGTTTTGTTCTGGAGATGAGTGTCTTGGCTACGGAGTTGATCTGTGATGGGTGGTGGTGTGAGAGTGCGTCCAGGTAGCGGTTTGTGTGTGTTTTTTTATGGTAGATAGTGTGTCCTAGGGAGCCGTTGGATTTCTTGTAGACTAAGACATCAAGGAAGGGAAGTTGATTGTTAGCTTCTGTTTCCAGGTTGAATTGTATTTTGGGGTGTAGGCTGTTGAGGTGTGTGAGAAAGTCATCCAGTTTTTCTTTGCCATGTGGCCAGATTACGAAGGTGTCATCTACGTATCTGAGCCAGAGTTTGGGTTTGTGGTTGGATTTTTCTAGAGTGAGGGTTTCAAAGTGTTCCATGTAGAGGTTTGCGATGACAGGAGAAAGGGGTGATCCCATGGGTGCTCCTTCCATATAGAGAGCTGTCCCTCTACACACTGTCCTGTTCTCATTCAAAACAATATACACTAAGCATTCAGTTTGGAAGAACAGAGGATCAAAGGGTGAGGGCCACTGAAACTCAGCTGCTATGAAATTATACATTTGTTTATCCCAAATAAGGCTAAACTTTCACGAGTTTTAAATCAAATCAGGATGGCACCAAAAGGTCTGCTACTTCTGTCTGTTTTTACAGAAATTGACTTAATAGCCATGAAAAATGAGAGGCAGTGGGATTTGCTCATTTGATCATTTTTTAGATGATCAGAGGCTCTTTAATTGAAATCTTCTCTTATCTCAGTATCTTGATCCTCTAATTAATTTGTTATCACTGTAAACTCTGTATTATTGTTCCCATTAATTTCATTGGAACTTAATGAAGTGAACCTTTATTATTGACTTTGTCTAGCTAAATAAGAATACAAACATACTTCTGAAAAAGACAAGCAAAAGCACATCCAATTCTTGACAACTGACATACCTCATAGTGTATTAGGACAGGATCAGTGTAGCTAGCATGAAGAATCAAATAACATTATTTTAGTTAAGTCTATCATGTTTCATTTACCGGTATCTACAAAAATTGTGATTGAACAATGACTATACTGAGCTCTGCAGGCAACATAAAGTTTTGTCCAGTTGAATGTAAGTTACCTCAGACTGTGATATGGGCATCATATGAATTTAATAATGAATAAAAATATACAGGTGTCCCTGAGGATTTTACTCTGCTGGTCATTCCTGACTATAGGGGCCAGTACACATCTCAATTTCAAGGCCATTGAGCCAGTGCTGTCCAAATACATTTCCATGATCATGTGGCCAACATTATGTCATGGAGTGCTGTTACCTTTCCACCCAAGTGGTACCTGTTTATCTACTCACATTTGCATGCTTTCAAACTGTTAGGTTGTCAGAGCTGGGGTGAGGATGGGAGTTCACTCCATCATGTAGCACTTGGATCTTGAACGTGGGTTGCTTTCCAGTTGAAAAGCCCAGCATCTTAAGTGCTGAGCTACCACACCACCACTAATGAATAAAGACTTCAAGTTGGCCAAAAAATACATGTGTATAAAACCCATACATACCTGGTTGATTTACTCTAAAGGGGACAGTAAAAGCACAAGCAGTGTCATGACAGGATAAACAGTGCAAGACAAAATTAGTTTAAATGTTTAAATTCCCTTGTTCCATGTTGGCAAAGTCAATTTGGAAAATGTTATAATTGGTTCTCTTTAGTAACCCATTCAGGAGAGAACTTAAATGCACTAAAGTGAGTGGTATATATTTTCAAGGTCATTCAGATTTGAAAACCCACACAGAAAGTTGATCTGATAATAAACTCAGATCCAAAAGATAGTTCAGTCATTAAGAATCTGTTTAGCTCCCATATCCCAGGGAGATTAGAAAATTAGAAGAAGAAGAAAAACAACAACACAAGGCTGTTTCTTCTCTATCTTGTTTAAGTGGATGTGTCAGACTAAAAATGGTCAAGGAGGGTGTGAGAGGCCAGTTCTGCTTTAAAAAAAATGACCTCAACCTTAATTAAATCTGTTTCCAGCACTTCTGGCCTTAGAAAGAACAATTAGAAGGGTTTTACAGTGTAGTCTTTCCAATTGTAGAAAACTGAAGTAGAGGCAGATTGGAGAGCCATAGACTACTTAATGAGGCAAACCGTTAAATCTGAATTATTTTAATGAAAGTGCCCATAATCATCTTGTAAGGGATATGGGCAGCATAAAATTTAATAAATAAATAAATAAATAGTAAATAAGTAAACTAAAATGAAAAAAAGTACATTTGGGCCTTAACTGTAGAAAATTCAGGTTGAATTTTCCAGGAGTCTGGAGCCTAAAAAACAATGTCTAAATATTTACAACTCTTCCACTTGCTCAACTTCACTTTCCAAAACTGTTTTCAGCAAAACACAATAACTCTGGTGTTCCTCAAGTTAATACCGAAATGACCTTTGTTAAATGATAGATTAAAGTCCAAAGAGTTTTTGATCCATCAGATTCATTAACAGTAATATTGTTCCATATTAGACATGGGGTGGGGATGGGATGGACACATGTATTGTTACCAATGAATTTATGGAGTAGTTAACCATAAGTGGGAAGTAAAAAAAAAACCAACATCCCTGCTTTATGTGTCTCTGTGTTAAAAAAAATATCATGGAACAGTCTTTGTAGGCTGAACCTCACTATACTGTAAGAGAGGTACTATCATGTAGCAGGACTGTGTACAGAATTCATAATAAAGTGTTTTGGAAAGCCAATGGTTCTATGAAATAGAAATTCCAGTAAAATCTTAGTACCATCTAAGCAGATCTTAATCTGCTAAGGCAGGGGTGTCAAACTCAATTTCATTGGGGGCTGCATCAGCATTGTGATTGCCCTCAGGGGGCTGGGTGGGTATGGCCAGGGTGGGTGTGGCCTACTGGGTGGGCGTGGCTAGAGATGCCTAGCTAATTGGCTAGCTAATTGCTTTTATGGTTTAATTATCTGCCACCAGAGCCACTTTTTCTGAGATGGACAACTACATAAATGTGGCAAAGAAATAGAAAAGTAAACAAATAAATAAGCCTGCGCAATCTTGAAGTCTAAAAATCAAACTGCAATTAACAATGGCTAAGAAGTGGCACATGTTTCCTTGGTTATTGTTAGAAAGTAAACGGTATGGGAACCTTATTTCCCTCCCACAACAGGGCTAGGTTGGAGTATTCCAGGTGAGCCTCTCTAGACAAGATGGCGACAGTGAGATTTACAACATCATGGAAAAGGGCTCCATCTGCATTAGTTATAGGATGAGATCTCAGCAATAACTGTGTCAGCTCCTGAAAATGAGTGGGGAAACAGAAGACTGCTTTGTGATACAAGGGAAGATAAAATTCTTGGGGGAGGGGGGAAGGAAATCTGTTTAACTGACTTTCTTGTTGCTGAGAAATCAAATTAGAAAGCATTCTGGCAAGTTTCAAAGATAACATGATTGGCATGAGGTTGCTGTCAGGCTGGTTAACCTCCACTAAACAGATAATCAGATTAAATGAGTTTTTACACAAAATAATACCATTTAGACCTGTCCTGCTAAGGAGAGTTAAGTTCAGACATATTAAATATAAATTATCCCATCTATTTCCCAGTAGGGCTAAATATAACCAGCATAATTAAATATGTTTTTAGATTGCTATAGATATAATGGAGCCAAGCAGTCTACATTAGACAGTGATAAAAGATTGAAAATAAAGCAGTATTCTTTATTCAATTTATTCAGGATGAAAGAGATATTGCCCCCTCTTATACAACCAGACATTATAAACTCAGATTCTAAAAAGATAGGGTTTAATATATATTTTTTGAGCAAAGGTTTTATATGTAAGATTCAGAATATATAAAGTGAAGCCATTATCTTTGATTCCTAGAGTTTATGATGTTCGATAACTGAAGGAAAGATAGCAAATCTGAAAATTAAATGTATGAAAGGTTTTCCTATAATCTATTCGGCCTTTCTTTCTTTCTTTCTTTCTTTCTTTCTTTCTTTCTTTCTTTCTTTCTTTCTTTCTTTCTTTCTCTCTTTCTTTCTTTCTTTCTTTCTTTCATATATCTGTCTATCTATCTATCTATTTGTTATTTTTAGTCTGGGCAGCTAACAGATTACAAAAGACAAGCAGGAAAATTATTAAAATATTAAAACCAAGCAAATTTAAAAAAAAAACATTAAAACTATTCAAAAAGTCAGACCTAAGAGAAGGATGGCATGGGAATGAGGTCTTCTCATCCTGCTAACCAACTTCAGCAGTGAGCATCCCCCTTGGATCCCCATGCTAATCAGCAAATCCAAGTTTTAATATCCTTTGGGGAAACTAAAAGGGTGGGAGCAGTTCTCACCTCTAGAGGTAGAATGTTCCACAGAATTGGGGCCAGAGCAGAAAAGGCTCTTCTCCTTGACCCCATCTTCCTGAATTCCTTAGCAGGTGGAATCTATAGCAGGCCTCTTCAGCTGATGGGAGTGAGGAAGGCTGGTTCTACTGGTGTGAGATGGCACCTCGGATACCCTGGACATTTGGGCCAAAAGCATAGTTTTGCTCAATGACTTTAGCCAATGTGCCTGCTTGCCAAACACCACGAAACATCTTTCACTTCTCTTAAAAGATGTCAATTTTTGGACACAAGTGTCAACATCTTTTAGCAAGCAAAGTTTTGCTTACTTCTGCTGATCATTCAAAAATGGCAACCACAGTTTATGTAACTGAATATGTGGCTTTGCTATATGTTTAGCTAAATCCTCATTTTGTAAGTTCCTCCTGTTTGTTACTTGGAAGTGGATGCTCTCCAAGAAAACTTTTTTTAAGAAGAATTTGTACCCCTTGAAGCAGTTGGCAAGACTATAGTAGCAGAAAGTAACCTGTCCCATTGTGCTAATTCCACCATCAGAAAAAAGCTCTATAGGATAATCCTTTCCTAGCTTTAATCCTGCACTGACTTGGAATTCAGCATACCATTTTTTTAATTGCTTACTGTGTCTTACCAAATAGACAGCCATTTTAGTGTAGTGTTTAAACCACCAGGCTAGAAATTAAAAGACTATGAGTTCTAGTTCATGAAAGCCAGGTGATTTTGGACCAGTCACTGTCTCTCAGCTTCTTAACACTCAGAACTTACCTACAGTGCATATTGCTCCAATAAATCTAGAAGATGGCCATCTAGAAGGAGACTTTTTTATAGTAATTTAATTAAGGAAACTATAGAATTCCTAGGACAAATGCAGTCAGAAACAAGCGAATTTCAGAAATTCATAAAGTATGACTACAGATGAGACATTTTCAGTTAAGATTTTACTCCACTAGGAACTCATATATGAATACATTTCCATACATCCTATTAACATGGACTGCTATTAACTCCTGCACTTGCAGGAACATGCTTGGAAGAAAAAGAGAAACAAAATGTTCTCTTACCAAATGTTTTTCTCTGTAAAAAGCAATATTGCTTTGGAGGCTTTGCAGAAATCAAAAATCATGGGTTCCTATGAAGATGTTTCTTGTTTCTGTCCATTGTCCTTAATGGTAGTTCTAGTCCTGCCTTGGGCACAGAAACCAGCTGTGTGACTTTGGGCCATTCACTGACTCTTAGCCCTAAAATCTTGCCTAGAAAACTGCAGGTCATCCATCCCAAAGTGCTTTTTCACAAGGCAACTGGACTTCCTTGTTTGTTCTTTGAAGATGTTTTGTTTCCCATCCATGAAGCTTCAAGAGCTGAAGAAGCTTCTTGGATGAGAAGCAAAATGTCTTCAAAGAAAAAAAAACAAGGAAGTCCAGTTGCCTCATGAAAAGGCGCCTTTGGGATAATACCTATATTAGCTGGATGATTGAGAATCTCCATAGACATGCATGTCATCTATGTAGTCATGAGAGGTCAAGACTGACTCAAAGGCACAATAAAAATTTTGATATGCATATTAAAATAAAACAAGTGAAGTAATAAAAGGGACTTAATTAATTAATTAATTAATCAAACAATGAAATTATAACTAGCTGCAAACAAGAAATAACAAGGGAGAATGCAAGCAAATGAGAAGTCTGTTCACCACACACAAAAGTCAATGTTCTTTCTATGGCTGAAAAACATGAGAGGAGCAGACTTTTAAAACTGGTGTGGAGAATAATGAGAGTGTAAGGAGAAGAAAAAGAAAAGAAAGTCACATAATATACATTATAAGGAAATTGACTTGTATGATGTTTATAGAACATCCTTAATGGTGTCATAAAGCAGTAGACCTTTTGTATTGTGGAGTTAAGAAAATCAATGTTCCCAATTATCAGTTTTATTTTAATCACCTTAAGCTTCAGCACGAAGTGTGTTATTCATTCAGTTCTTTTAATTGTCTGATTTGTATGGTTATTTGTAATTAACCTTTTTTGGTTTTATGTTCAGAAGCCTTTGTCTGTTTATTCAGTGAATCCCTTTTGATTATAATTATGCTTTAGATATAAGCTGATTATTTCCTTGTTGGTTGGTGGGATAATTGCCAACACCTTTAACAAAGCACCTTAATCAAAATCTAAATTATATCCCAAAAGAAGTGTCAGAGATTTGAGTGAGACATAAGCCATAATCCTTTTGTAGTACCGTTTCATGGGACACAGGGGAAAAACATGGGCCAAAAAAAAGAAAGAAAAACATTTGGATCTGAATTGTCTTTAGGAAGTGTGGTGGCTGACTTTTGTTTTGCTACACATAAGTTTCTCCTACCAACTCATGATTTGGTGTGGCTGATGTCAAGATCTCAGCAGCTTTTCTTTTTGTAATCCCAAAGGAAAAAGATTCCATCAGAATAGTACATCATTACATCATTCATAGAGGGACACTTCTTTGGATCAATGTCCCCAAAGACTTGTCATAATATCTTTCTTATGCGGCATGAATCCATCTAATGTGAACAGATTTAAATATAACAATCCACAAAATTATTTCAATTTGGGGGGAAAATACTCCCGTTCCAAACTTCAAAAACTGTATTGACAATGGGTAACCCTTAACCTTAACTCTATTATATGCTGTTTTGTGTTTCCCTGCCTTGAATTCAGACCAGATGGTCTTATGGTTTTCATGGTAAGACATTCTTGTATCTCCATCTCCTCCTCCTCCTCCTCCTCCTCCTCCTCCTCCTCCTCCTCCTCCTCCTCCTCCTTCTTTTCCTGTTCAAAGAAGGATTTTTGGGAAGTGTTTTTTGTGTGTATGTGTGTGTTACACATATCTAAGAAGACAAATGGGCTCTTGCACAAATATAAAGTATATTTTTCAAGGTTGTGTTATACACAGTTATTGGTCTGGAACTTGGCATTAATAATAAACTGAAACACAGCATTAGGTTTAATAGGTTAGTGGTAAAGACTACATCTATCTGTTTCATCTATTCATTATTCACTTTGGGCTGGGTGAAAGGAAATTTGTCCTCCATGCATTAAGGACTGAGGAGAAGAAGCTTTCAGAGGAGCTAAAGTGCATTTTCAGTAGGTGCATCTCTCAGAGGTTGCCAGCATTTGGAATGGTATACATCTTGAACTTTGTTAAGTAAGTGTCCTAGCTTCATGAATGGTAGTGCTTATCCAGTTTAAGTTTATAGTAAATAAACTTAAACTTAAAATTTATTTTAGATAGAAAAGTCAACAACAAACTAAATGAAGTCCCAAGGAAACAGTTTAGCAATTAGGAATTCTAAGACAGAAATGCAAGGACACTTTCATGGATTGGTTTTGTTCCAACAACATTGCTAAGTCCAAACTTGCTTAGTAAATACCAACAGCTTCTAAACTCATAGAGCACAGCTGGAAAAATGCAGAAGTACCCACAATGGAGGAGTGGATTGTGAAGTTGGCAGAACTTCCAGAGATGGAAAAATGATCTGTTTGGTTTGAGACAAAACAATAAGAATTTGTATAAAAGACTACAAACCTTTTATGGGCCTTTTGCTGGAAATGGATAAAAATGAACTGGTAATTCCTGGGTTTACTGATTAAAAGGGGGCTGAATATGGGAGGAAGGGAACTATGTACTGTATTGTACTTCTAAAAGAGGAGAAAGGATACAAATTTGTTTGTAACTGCTGTAAAAAACAGTTTAGGACCACCTCTGCCTCCTCCTCCTCCTCCTCCTCCTCCTCCTCCTCCTCCTCCTCCTCCTCCTCCTCCTCCTCCTCTTCTTCTTCTTCTTCTTCTTCTCGTTCCTCTTCCTCTTCTTCCTTCCACTTTTCTCTTATACATTTACTCTTACTTATTTTTTAATTGTGTAAAAAGTTCAATAAAATGATACACAGAGACACACAAACACAATTCCATTCTCAACCTTTTGAGTGGTACCTGCATAATTCAATCTTGGGTCCTCGTCTACCAGAGGCCTGGAAGTTTGAGGGCTCTAAGCAAGGCCTTAGCTGTTCCTAACACTGTATTCTTCTGGGCAGAGAGCTCTGATGTTGTTCTTGGTCTCTGTTGGTACCATTCTCCAAGCTCAGCAGTAACAACACTTGGGGCACTTTGGCCTTTAGATTTCATATCTTTTCCAATTGCTCCATCACACTCTGGTATTTCTCCAGATAGCGGCTGGATAGCATAGTGATTAGAATGCCACCTTTGGTGTGCGGGACTGGGATTAAAATCCCAGATGGTACCTGTCTTACCAGTAGGGGTCCTTGGGCAAAGACCCCTTAACACTTCACCTGCCTACCTCAAATATGAGAGTGACATGAACCAAGAGAGTCATGCTAGTTCAGACATCACCCAGATTAACAAGGTCCATGTCAGATCTTGAGGAGCCAGTGTAATCTAATAAGTGGGCTACTTTAACAGGTCAAACTAAAGTTGGTATGTGAGCTCCACACTGGGTTGTAGACCATCCTTAGCTTGGATAGGGTCCATGGTTGTGACCTAAATCCCCAGACGCAGAGAAGGCAGATTGAAGTCCTCCAGCATCATAATTCTGGGGAAATCTGCCACCAACCTGTCATATCACTGTGCTGCCAGCATGGATGCTGGTATTAAAAACAGCAAACTCATCTGGTCCTTTAAGCCCAGATTCATAAACAGGGTCTTCTATCCAGCTATTTGAATTTGTAGTTCCTGGAAGCCACCAGAGTTTCTCAGATAATAATAGTCATTCCACCTCCACAGGCCACACAACTGGAATCACACCCAAAATCCAGATGCACGTATCTCCCAGAGTGGAGCTCCCCCTCCCCTCCCCATTCCTAGATAAGTTTTGGTAATGCACACCATGGTGGCCTCTCACAAGCTTATTCCAGAGTGACTGTTCATTAAGCAGCAACAGCCAGAGGCAGAGCCACCAAAGCTCCTGAGATCAGGGAAGCCTCAATGGAATTTTATTCTTCCTAATTCCAGAAGGTTATTATTATCATCAGGGCTTTGGATCATGTGCACTCTTGCTTTCTGGCCAACCTTCTGGGAATTATTTTCTTTTTTATAATGTATAGAATATGAATGTGTTATTGTGCAGGAAGTATAAAAATATGAAGAAAGATGACACACACACACACACAAAAAGGAAAAAAAAAACATGCAAAGTTGCATTATTGAAAAAGTTTATCTCCTTTGGCCTTGGATCACTACTATGGGTGCAACTCCTGAATGCTTTTTTTCTACACATTTTATGCCTTTCATTGGAAATGTTAACGGCTGTTGACATCTGACTGACCTGATCTGGGCTTGGAAGCTAATCCACAGTAGGTCAGGCTTTATTAAAACTTGGGTGGAAACCTGCAGAAGACCCCAGGAGTATAAGTTAGATTGGAAAATAATTCCCAGAAGGTGGCAATGGAATACCATGTCTCCATTATTGAGAAAAACAGGGACACACACAGAGGGAGAGGGAGAGGGAACGGGAGAGAAAAGTAATTCAATTTTTATGACTTAAGAAAATATTGCATTTCCTTACAAATCTTTTCCAAAACATTACATTTTAGTAGTGTTTCATAACTATCTTGGGGATACCTCCCTGGTAATTAATAATATTTATTAGTTATCAGTCTCATCAGTAAAAGAGGACTTCTCCAGACTTAAATCATTTGTCCGCACATGGACCTCCATATTTATTTCAGATGGTCTCTAAGCAACAGTTGGAAATAACTTTAATTCTATTCTATTGATTTAGATTCCACACTGCTTACCTCTTACCATACATTTCCTATAAACTGAAAGGCTGTCAAAGTATCTCATTATTATTTATTCCATGGAAAGGGTTCCTTCTCCATAACATATAATTTATTGTGTGTCTGATGCTATTCTGGCCAGGTTTATGCAGCTGTAAGATAGAATTCAATTTCCTGTTTATCCAGTACAGCATGCAATATATAAGATTTCTGTTTGTGTCAATGGATTTTAAAAAGCAATCTCTTTGATTTGGTTTTCATGCAATGTATTTGGGGCTGGTATATTCCTCTAAGTGGTGTCATTGTTGATATGTGTGACAAATTGTACTATTGGCAGTCTATTCTCCTCCCCTTAAGAAGACACTTTTCTGGATTTAAGGGAAAAAAAAACCCTCCTTGCTGAGTACTTTGATTGTTAACATTTCATTTCCTTGACACTATGTCTGTTCCCTGTTTGCTTATTTCTCTTCTGAAATAGTTTACGTAATGTTTTTTTGTCCATGAGAGAGACATATTTGTAAAAAAATAATTCATTTCTTAAATCCAGTAATTGCCTAAAACATGTTTGCCTGTACAGGTCATCCTCAGTTGACAATGGCATTTCCATTGTAAGTCATTACAGTTGTAAGTCAAGTTGGACCTGATGTTAAAAAAAAATATGACATCATTAAGAAAATCATTGTGCTTGTTAAGTGAATCACATTCTCCAAAGCATCTGAGAGAAGGACAAGAAGCAATGGATGGAAACTAATCAAGGAGAGAAGCAACCTAGAACTAAGGAGAAACTTCCTGACAGTTAGAACAATTAACCAGTGGAACAACCTGCCTCCAGAAGTTGTAAATGCTCCAACACTGGAGGTTTTTAAGAAGACATTGGACAACCATTTGTCTGAAATGGCATAGGGCAGACATGTCAAACTCGCAACATCAAATGATGTCGCGCGATGTATCGGAACTTTTCCCCCATTGCTGGCAATGGGGTAGGTGCGGTTTCTTCGTGACATGTCTGGCCCACGGGCCGGCAGTTTGACACCCCTGGTATAGGGTCTCTTGCCTGAGCTGGACCTCCAAGGTCCCTTCCAAAGCTGTTATTCTATTCTATTCTATTCTATTCTATTCTATTCTATTCTATTCTATTCTATTCTATTCTATTCTATTCTATTCTATTCTATTCTATTCTATTCTATTCTATTCTATTCTATTCTATTCTATTCTATTCTATTCTATTCTACATACTGATTAATCAAATTCAACTTCCTCAATGGGTATGTTTTTGCCATTTTTTTTACTTAAAATCAGCAAAATCAGTAAAAATGTCTCAGATCGTGATCACATGACTGCAGGACACTGAAAATGGTTGTAAATGTGAGCTAGTTGCCAGGTGCCTGAATTGTAACCATGAGGGAATTGTGATGGTCATAAATTCAAGTGAGATTGTAAGTCATTTTAATTCCTGAGGCCATCATAACTTTGAATCATTGTTAAATGAATGTCATAAGTC
Organism: Vipera berus; assembly: GCF_964194415.1. NCBI lineage: Eukaryota > Metazoa > Chordata > Lepidosauria > Squamata > Viperidae > Vipera > Vipera berus. The sequence goes on from NC_138206.1 coordinate 104,734,706, forward strand.
AACAACTACATGCAAAATGTGATTTTTATGCATGACAATCAGCATGCATGCACGCGTGCACACACACACACCGCTTATTTTTAACAAACTGTTTTATAAAAAAATGTACAGATCAGTTTCTACTGCAGAGACTGTGATTTTGTTTTTCTAATATTGCAAAGTACATAAATTTAGTTTTTTATTATTATTATTTTAATTACACCCATAAACTTGTGTATGAGAATGTGAACATGTTCAGGTTAAAATAGAATTCAGAGAAATTAGATTTACTATCAAAGCAAAAATATGGTCATTTCTTTTTCATCAAACAGAATTCATTTAGGAATAAATCTATCACAAAGCCATATTTTAATAATAAATTGTTGAAAGACAACAAAAACCAATCTAACCTAATGAAAGTTTTACTCAACGTGTTAGAAGTATATCCCACAAAATCTATTTTTCTTGAGGGATAACAGGGATACCTGGTGGTTTGCATTGACATCATTGCTCATATCTGTGCAATTTATTTTCATACAGGAAGATGCCTATTGATAAGATATGTTACCATGTGACAGATCACACAGATCAACCCTGTTTGGATTTTTTACCTGGAATACTCAAAGTGGAAGGATGGGTAACTCCAGATAATTGTGCACCCAGCAGCAAATGTCTCCAGCAGCAAAGTCCAACTGGTCTCCATGTGATCCTTATAATATAAAGTTATGCCTTATTAATGCATTCCTTTCCCAAGCATTCACACTCTGTGAGTTTTGCCTTCAGTTAGTAACATTAGTATATAAACATAAGCTGTGGAATTGAGCTACAATTTATGGGTCATGCAATATCTGCTCTTTAGTTTTTATGTTTCTTATTGCATTTTCTTTTTTAAAAAAAGTTTTTACTTCTGAACTACTAGAGTGCTTGGGTCTCATGCAGCATATAAATTTAACAGATAAATAAAATAAGAATGTTTACTTTTTTAAAAAAAGAGGAGATAGTATATGTTATGTATCCAGGGGAAGGGAACACATACACACTTACATAGCAGTCACCACCAGGGGGCGTTGAACTGTAACTGTTTTGGCGGGAACCCAGTTTCGGTGGGAAACAGAGGTTCAAACCGATTGGCCAGCTGCTCACCTGGCCAGGTATAAAAAGAGGGCAGGTAACCCCTATTCCCCAGTACAGTCACTTCCACCGAATAAAGATCTGCCATGCTGTACTCATCGTCTCGCCGTCCTTCCTGCTTTCCAGAACCCACCACACAATAGTATATATGGAGAGAAACATATATAATCCATATAATTGTACAACAAATGTAATAATTTGCTAGAGGAAAAAAATTGTTGGGATTTAATGCTATATAGATACGGATCGTCTAATGGAAACCCGATTTTTGTTGATTCAAAGATAACCAGGCATGGTTACCTTTGACCAGACATGAGGAGTTATTTTCATTATTTCTTTTACTTTTGCAACCAAGAACCAAAAGAATACAAACACAAAATTGCCAAAATTATGAGTCACAGCAAAATACTGGTAGATAGGTAGGTAGGAGGGAAGTAAAAGCAGAACTATGATGGCAACATGCTGAGCTGCAGTTTGTTCCTCCCTCTGTCCATGACATATTGAAAACTATATCTGGATTGTTTATCAAAAATATTAATAAGCAGAAGCATTAATTAAACAGTTGTCTACAAAACCTGGAATTTGGGGAAATAATATACTAGTGTTTCTTCCCAGCTCTATATTGCCTACTGAGACAGCACCACCTCTTCAATAATAATAGTAAAATCCCTAAAAGCTATTGATCCAATTGTTTCTTTGTCAGAGAATCTGGCTGCTTCTAGGATGGAATTCCTTTGGTTGGTAGGATGGGTGTGTACAGATAACAATTTTAACACCTGAACTAGAAGATGTTAGAACATGTACATAGAATCACAGGACTGGAAGGGACCTTGGGAGTCTTCTATTCCAATCTCTGATCAAGGCAGGAGACCTTTTACCATCTCAGTGAAATGTTGTCCGTTCTACTTTTGAAAACCTCCTTTGATGGAGCACTCACAGCTCCATGAGGCAAGCTATTCCATTAATAATTGTTCTCACTGTCAGAAAATTTCTCCTTAGTTCTAGGCTGGATCTCTCATTTAATAAACTTCCACCCATTACTTCTTGTTCCATTCTGCCCTCTGGTACTTTGGAGAACAAGCTAATCCCTCCTTCCCATGACAGCCCCTCAAGTACTTGAAGACATTTATCATGTTCCCATTAATCCTTATCTTCAATAGGCTAGATACTGTATACCTCTGGTAGCTCCCTCAACTGTTCACTATGAGATTTAGCCTCCAGAACCTTTATCATATTTGTTGCTCTCTTTTTTCCTTCTCTGTTACTGTTTCTATTTGTTTGTTATGTACAGCTCCCAGTCGTAATAAAATAAATAAATAGAAGGCTTATAAACAATGTCTTTAAAACAACAACTAATACTACTTAAGTTTAAAGGAGAAATAAAGTACAAAATAGCAGAAAAGAAAAAAATGGGGGGAGGCGGTAAATAAAGGCAAAATTTGAAAAATAAGAAGGAAAAAATGACTTCAGCTATCTTAACAGTTGAAATGTTTAAAATAAAGCTTGACGCAATTCAGGCAAATGCTAAAAAAGCTTTAGAAATATAGTATTTAAATCCCATGAGAAATTGACTCAAGAGCTTAAAATGAAAGACACAATATTGGAAAAGAGTTGGTAGGCTACCAGGAAGACCTGGCTCAGAGTTCATAATTTTAAACTTCCCATAGGCAGAAGGTGAGCAAATTCCACTGGCCATTCTCGATAAATATTTTCAAGAATTTTCAGATTAGGAAAAAAAAATATTTTTATAATATGCTTCATATAGAATCTTGTCAACATTTCAATTTAATTGTACACTAATTCCTATTGTGGTAGAGTTTTTGCTGAGATTGGTAGGGTAAAATATTGTACTTTTCCAGATAAACGACTTTCTTTGAATAGGTTGGAAAATAAACAAACAATATGTCATCCAGGTTTGTTAAAAAGTACAACGAATTTAACCATGCTTGCAATACAGCGAGAGAAGGTATAAATATTTACCTTGCAATATTTTGCTTATTACTGGGTGGTGAAGTAAAGAAATATTATGATCCTGAAATTGTTGCCAATTATTTCAAAATAATGACTGAAATCCATTTGGTGGCGGGAATAAAACAACAGACCTCAGAATAAAAATGTTTTTTTTGTTGTTAAGAGAGTAATTTATGTTTACTTTTTATATCTAATTGTGTCATACCTTTTTTTTTTAAAAAAGTAAATGTTGGAATGAATTGGATTTTCTAAGAGATTTCCCAATGTTCAGGAGAAGAGTGGCAAAGCCACATCCATGCAATTAGTTTTTTTCGCTCCCTTCCTGTTTGGAGTCAGAAGAAATGTTATCCTAAATCTTATCAGCCTTCCCACCACATCCTCAGTATGCATGTCTGTGCTATGATGCTGTCCGTACAATTTTTACATGGAACTTTCCATGGACCATGACTGCATATGCTTCCGGCCAAAATTCCAGCCTAGCCAATATCATCCATCATGTGAAAAACCTCCTAGAGATGTTTAATGCCTTTTTTCTTTTCTATTTTTGTAAAAGTTTTATTGGTTTTTTACAATAACAACCTTAGTGCCTGGTGTACAGCATGTGGTCTTGGTTCATAATTTTTTAAGAAAAAAATATGCAATTAATAATAGTTAATAAACAATCAATAATAATTAATGTTTATATTTCCATAATTAGTATATCAATTGATAATATATTTCCTTGATCTTCTCTTCACCCAGTAGTATTCTCCTTCTACAACATTAAACAAATATAATTTCTAATATTTGATATTTTCCATATTTAAATGACTAAATAAAAACATTTTCTTCTATATTTATATCAACAATAGTAGTGTCCATATATAGCATTTTTTCTTATCAGCTTATGTTATTTTAGAGTTATCTTATTGATTCACCATGTATCTTATTTTAATAAATCTTGTTTAAGCTCAATTTCTCCATAATATTCAAACAATTCTTGTCAATCATACTTTCCCCACTATTTAACATCTAAATATACAAATTTTCCATTAAATAATCATCCCAGTATTTTTATATTTCATATATTATAGAAATACTATACTACCTATCTATCATAACATCTATCCATAATATCTTTCTAGTCAATTTATATTTCACTTCTATTTGTAAAAAAATAGTTAAATCACTATATATCCTTTTTTCAGAGTTCTTATTAAGCCTAATTTCCCCTCAATATTTCAATCATTCCTTAATCCTAAATCTTTTCAAACTTAATTTGTCTTTAAAATTCAAACGTTTCCTTCACTGACAACATGCTAATATTTTTAAATTTTGTATCTTATCAAAAAAATACTATATTACTTATATCTCTTATCCCACTTATTCTAAAGTCCGTTTATGGCCAAAGTTATTTGTTAATTTAGCCATATTCAAACAAGTGTTTACTCATACTGTATAATATTCCATCTGGTAGGGTGAATCCATTCTCTTCAGCCTGTCTCTAATCTTCTTCCTTTGCCAAATTGTTTTCCAAATTAATATTTTCAACTTGCCCAGTTCTTGTATTTTTGTAGTTATTGTTAGGAATAAAGGATACATAGTAGATGAGAGGTATGCTTTTTGTCTCCGAAACAATGATTCTCCTAGCAGTGTCCATTTTGTTAAGACTTCTTTCTTCTCAGGTTTATTTTAACGTTCTGATGCATAAGGTATTTTTTCCATATTTATTGTTGTATCCAAGTCTTGTAAGTTTTTTTCTTGTTTGTATTAAGTTAGAATTCCCTTCATTTGTAACTTCACCAGTTGAATCATTTTTTTCTAGTTCACATTCTGTTGTCTGGATTGTTTGTTCATTCTTCACCATCATTCTTTGGATGTTTTTTATTGTAGATTTAAGTTAGAAGTATATTCACTTGTAGTATCAAAGTTATGTTTAATCTCCTCATGGTTTAAGTCCATTGTAGTTTGTATCTGTTGTAGCATTGCATAAATTTCATCTTGGAAAGTATTTGTCTTGTCTTGAAGTATTTCTAGAGGTCTTTGATCCTTCCGGCTAAAATCTTTCAGGAGTAGATATTAAGTGTGGTTTTCTATCATTTTTTGATGAGTATATCATATCCATATTGTCTCCCCCTTTCAAGTAGTCCGTCATAGATGCCATAGTCTCTGTAATTAGCCTTGTCAAGCTAACCAAAACTCAACATCCATATAGTCCAATTTTGTATAGTTCTTGTTTTTATATATATTTTTTGTAATCCACTGTAATTTTCAGTTGTCAAGGTTTCAGTAAAATCAATGTTTTATAACAATTCTTTCTTTCAGGAATCAACTGTCAATTCAATATATTTAGTCAGCTTAAATCCCTCCTGTAACTTCCCTTCTCAATAGTTTGTCACAGATCAAAGTTTTTAAACAGTTCATAAATATAAACCACAATCAAAGTATTTATTTTCCTTCAAACACTTTCCAATCTTATAGCCGGCCCATTAGGCAATCTCTTTTTTGTTCCATAGCAACTATCTTCTTAAAGGTTATTAGAGAGAAGATCAAATTCTCTCACCAGTTCCAAGCATGCTGTTCACCGTTGTTCTTGGTAGTGCTCTTCAACTTCTGCTGCAGTAGCTTGGGCTAGATGCTGGCATGCAGCTAGCCTTTCTCCTGTCAGGTTCGGAGAGCTTTCTCCAGATGAAATGAAGCGATTGCCATCACTTTGTGATCAACAGAGTGCCCCTCCTTTGCTGTCACCTCTCTGGGACGACTTTGGATCCATCATGGATCCCCCTGGTAGGGCAAAATTAGCCATGAGGAGTGGAGGTCAGCTCTCGCGTGGCCATGTACTATGAGCACAAACCGGAAGTCTGAGATTTTTAATATCTTGACTGCTATTTAGATTTGTGCAATTTAGATTTGTGCAGCTGTAGGATAAGTGCAGTTGAAGAGCTGGACCACAGTGATTAGTTTGGGAGCTATAAACTTCTCTAAGATATTTATATGAAAAGAAAAAGTGAGGAGCCATAGGTCATAAGAGTTGGGAATTTTCCTCCCTGGTAGACAGCAATCAACAACAGTTAGATCAATTAGAGCCATGTCTTTATTTGCCTAACAACACAAACTTCAACAATCATAAGGTAAGACCAATACACCAATGAGTCCTCCATCACATTGCTATCAACACCATCAATTATACAGGAAGCAATCAACACAGAGATATAAAAAAGGTAAAGGTTCCCCCGCACATGCGTGCTAGTCGTTTCCGACTTTAGGGGCCGGTGCTCATCTTCGTTTCAAAGCCAAAGAGCCAGCGCTTGTCCAAGGACATCTCCGTGGTCATTTGGCCGGCATTATTATTATTATTTATTATTTATTGCATTTATATACCGCCCTTTCCCTGAGGACTCAGGGCGGTTTACAGGGAGTTAAAAATCAACCATACAAAAGTTAAAAAACCAATTTAAAAAAGATTAAACCAACCCTGTACAATTAAAAACCCCAATTAAAATAAATTTCTCCTCAGCCTGGGCTCGAGAGCTCAAAGAGCCAGGTCTTCAGGCCCCGGCGGAATGATCGGAGGTTGGGGGCAGTCCTCAGCTCCACTGGCAGCTGGTTCCAGAGGGCAGGCGCCCCCACTGAGAAGGCCCTATCCCTGGGTGTCACCCGCCGGCAATCTCTTACCGGTGGAACCCTGAGCAGACCCTCCCTGTGGGAGCACACTGGGCGAAGGGCATTTGATGCCGGCAGCAGGTGTTCCCTCAAATACCCCGGACCCAGGCCATATAGGGCTTTATAGGTGATAACCAGCACCTTGAATTTCACCAGGAGGGCAACCGGAAGCCAATGCAGCTCGTGGAGTAGAGGTGTTACATGGGAGTATCGGGAGACCCCCATTACAACTCGCGCGGCCGCATTCTGCACCAGTTGAAGCCTCCGAGTGGTCTTCAAGGGCAGCCCCATGTAGAGAGCGTTACAGTAGTCCAAACGGGAGGTCACAAGCGCATGAGTAACTGTGCGTAGGGCATCTCGGTCCAGATAGGGACGCAACTGGCGCACCAGGCGAACCTGTGCAAAAGCCCCCCTGGTCACGGCTCCTATGTGATCTACAAAATTGAGTCGTGAATCCAGGAGGACGCCCAAGTTGCGAGCCCTATCAATGGGGGGGTAACACCTCACCCCCCATCGTTAGAGGTGGAATAACCTGGTTAGCCCGAGATGCCGATATGCACAGCCACTCAGTCTTGGTGGGATTGAGACGAAGCCTGTTTCTCCCCATCCAGACCTGAACCGCCTCCAGGCACCGGGACATCACGGAGAGGGCATCACTGGGTTGGTTCGGGGTGGAAAGAAAAAGTTGGGTATCATCAGCGTACTGATGATACCGCACCCCGAAACCACGAATGATCTCGCCCAGCGGCTTCATATAGATGTTGAACAGGAGAGGCGAGAGAACCGACCCCTGAGGGACTCCACAAATGAGAGGCCTCGGGGCGGATCTCTGCCCTCCCGTCAACACCGACTGCGAGCAGCCCTGGAGGTAGGAGGAGAACCACCGTAAAATGGTGCCTCCCACTCCCAACCCCCTGAGACGCCGCAGCAGGATACCATGGTCGAAGGTATCGAAAGCCGCTGAGAGATCTAATAGGACCAGGACAGAGGAACAACCCCTGTCTTTTGCCCTCCAGAGATCATTCACCAGCGCGACCAATGCCGTCTCCGTGCTGTGTCCGGGCCTGAAACCCAATTGGTACGGGTCCAGATAATCAGTTTCCTCCAGGAACAGAGGGAGCTGATGCGCCACCACACTCTCAACAACCTTCGCCAAAAAGCGAAGGTTGGAGACTGGATGATAGTTGTTTAAAGCAGCCGGGTCCAAAGCAGGCTTCTTGAGAAGGGGTCTCACCACCGCCTCCTTCAAGGCGGCAGGGAAGACACCCTCCTTCAAAGAAGCAGTTATTACTGCATGGAACCAGCCTCGTGTTCCCTCCCGAGCCGCATAAGCTAGCCAGGAGGGGCACGGATCCAACAAACAGGTGGTGGTGCTCAGTCTCCCCATGATCCTGTCCACATTATCAGGGGAAACAGGGTCGAACTCAGTCCAGATAACGTGCTCAAGACCCCCCGATTCCTCCACATCAGACTCTGCCCAGTCAGAGTCCAGGCCGGTCCGGATCTGAGCGATTTTGTCCGCCAGATGATGACTAAACTCCTCGGCTCGTCCCTGCAAGGGATCCTCTCTCACCTCCTGGTTAAGGAGGGAGCGAGTCACCCTAAACAGGGCGGCCGGGCGATTATCTGCGGACGCGACAAGGGCGGCCAAGTAGTTAGACTTCGCCATCCTTATCGCCGCAAGATAAGACCTTATAAATGTTCTTAACTGCAATCGGTCGGATTCGGATCGGCTGGATCTCCAACCGCTCTCTAGACCTCGTCTCCGACGCTTCATCTCCCGGAGCTCCACAGAGAACCATGGGGCCCACCGGGATCTGCGCCGGGTCAGAGGTCGCATGGGTACAACGCAGTCAAGTGCCCTGGCGGCAGCCGTTTCCCAGGCCTCCACCAGAGCATCGACTGGGCTGTGGGTAAGGGTGATAGGTATAGGCCCAAGCGCCCTCTGGAACCGATCCGGGTCCATTAGGCGCCTGGGGCGGAACCACCTGGTCGGTTCCGCCGCCCAGCGGCGGGGGGTGGCATAACGGAAAACCAGCCTCAGGAGGTGGTGATCTGACCATGACAGAGGGGTGATGGACGGGGAACCCCCTCCCAGATCATCCAGCCACTGTCCAGATAGGAACACCAGGTCGAGAGTATGATCCCCCACGTGAGTCGGGCCCTCAATAACTTGGGTCAGGCCCATGGCCGTCATGGAGGCCATGAACTCCCGAGCTAACTCCGACGACCCTCCCAGTGACAGCAGGTTGAAGTCACCCAGGACTATAAGCCTGGGGAACTCCACCGCCAACCCTGAGAGAGTGTCGAGCAGCTCAGGCAGGGCTGTTGCCACACAGCTGGGCACCAGGTATGTAAGCAACAAGCCCAACTGAGCCCGAGGACCACATCTGAAGAGGAGGGATTCACTCCCGGCCATCTGGACAATGGTGGCCTCCTGGGGACACAAAATCTCCCGAATAACCACTGCCACCCCACCACCCCTGCCCTGAGCCCGTGGCTGGTGCAGCACCCGGAAACCTGGTGGGCATAACTCGGTGAGAGGCACCCCTCCCTCCGAACCCAACCAAGTTTCCGTGATGCACGCTAGATCCGCACATTCCTCCTCGATCAGATCATGGATGAGGGGAGCTTTGTTAACTACGGATCTAGCGTTAAAATAGACCAACCTGAGCTCAGGGACCTGATCACCCTCATCCCCGGGTAAGAGGGTGCTAACCGGAGGGTCGGAGCACGCCACCGCTCGGAGATAGCGGGGGCGCGATCCCAGGTGTTGATATGGCCCTCCGCGCAGACACCTGCTGCCATTCCCTATCGCTGTGGGGATTTGAAGCCCCACCCCCATATTCCCAGAACCAGCAGCCACCTCCCCCGACCCCATCCCGTCAGGACCTCTAACAGGTCCAGACTGAGTGCCGGTTAAAGATTCCCTCCCTACCCCCCCTCCCTCCCCCTCCCTAGCCTTTTAAAATAACCGGCTAAAATTTTTTATCAGGGGCCTCTTAGCACGTCTCAACTCGAGGCCCCTATCTAAGCCCAGCCACCTCTCGGAGCCCCAGCGCTCGGGCTCGTCATTAAGGGGAGTATGGAAACAGGCAAAAGGTCACGCCCAGGAGGCAGGAACCCCCCTAAGGGCATACAAGTCCGCTTCGGAGTAACGGTAAACCATACAGCGCTAGGATAGTCTCTTAGGGCAGATGTTATAAATATGTCCAAAGGGTCGCTCAATGATGGTATATAGCTGGAAAAAGAAGTCCAGTAGGCATATCTCTTAGTCCGCAAGGCCATCTCAGCTCTCACCTGAGATGGCAATCCAAGGGACAGCCTCAGTCGTCCTCTCACTCCGGCTGAGGAGTCCAATCTGGCGCAGAGAGAAAAAGGGGGGTCCTGAGCCAAGCCCACCCCAGCTGGTCTCTCACACCAGTGAGGTGGTCGCTGACCAGTCCAAAACCGTCCTCCCACCACGGTCAAGTCCCAGCCACACTGGACTGTCAATAGGGGGATCTTAATTCCTATCAGGCATGGAGCTAGCCATAATGCCTGCCTGTCAGCAGAGAAAGTAAAGAACAGGCAGGCCAGGCCTCTGTCGATCCTCGCGTCGCCGGCCAACGCCGCCAGTCTGGGGGGGGAGGGCAAAAGCATTCTCTCCCCAACGCCCGTCCGCCAGTCCAAACGATCTTCCAGCGGCGGAGAGAGGCCATCCCAGCAGCTGTTATGAGTCCGGGAATTCGCCAGCACGTCCGCCGAGGCCGATGACCAGGCCCACAGTCTGCTGCCACCATCCGGGAGGAGAAGAAGGCTCCGCGCCACCGAAAACGGCGCCAGCCAGCTGATGGTCATAGATAGGTCTCCAGCCGGTGGAATCGTCGCCGCTGCCCCTCCGAACAAGCAGAGGGTATCCACGGCGAGCAGGCAGAAGAGGAAAGGCAGGCCAAGGCGTCCCGAACTTTCACGGCGTTGTAACAGTGCTCAGCAGGTCGGCAGGCCGGCGATTTTCAAACGCCGCTAATTCGGGAGGGGGGGGGCTCAGTGCTGCGAAAAACAGCGCCCAGCAGCTGTTTTTAAATCCCCCAGCCCCCGGAATCGCCCCATCGTACCGTAGGCCTCCCTGAGCTGGTCCCTTTGGAGCCCTCGTAGAGCGCCTGATGCTTAGATTGCGGCCGTCGCCATCTTGGGCAAGCAAAAAAAAAAATGCTAGATGCCAAAGGTGCACGGAATGCTGTTACCTTCCCACCATAGTGGTCCCTATTTTTCTACTTGCATTTTTATGTGCTTTCGAACTGCTAGGTTGCCAGAAGCTGAGACGAGTAACAGGCACTCACTCTGTTACGCGGCACTCAGGATTCAACCCGCCAAACTGCCAACCTTCTGATCGACAAGCTCAGCGTCCTAACCCACTGAGCCACTGCGTCCCTTACAGAGATATAGAAGTACCAATATTCTATCAGCCAACTATATGATGTATCAACAAGGCATCAAAACATCTTCAAGACTGACCCATCCAAGCAGGAGGTCAGATTGAAATCAAAATTCTTCATGGTAACTATAAATTTGACTCAGGCATGTCTATTCGCCTTTTCAGGAGTCTCACTAGAGGACTCTCTTCTCCTTGCCAGAGTTTTCTATACGCGGAGAAGTGATTTTTTTTTCCTTTTGGGATGCTAGTTCAGCAGATCCAGCCTTCTAATGGCTGATTACCTGATAACCCTAGATTTGCAAGCTTCCTGTTCTCTAACTCCTACTCTTCCTAACACCAATCTGCACAATTCTAACAGCCTGAGTGGCCTGTCAACTTGTCAAGGCCTGTCCCTTCAGTTCAGAATCCGACTCATCAGATAAAGCCTATAATAGTAAGACAGAAGGATATACAATTCCAAAAAAGCTAATGCAATCCTGGGTTGTATAAACAGAGGCATAGAATCAAGATCACACAAAGTATTAGTACCTTTTTATAAAACCCTAGTAAGACCACACCTGGAACACTGCAGCCAATTTTTGTTGCCATACTACAAAAAAGATGTTGAGACTTTGGGAAAAAAATCAGAGAAGAGCAACTAAGATGATCAAAGGCCTGGAGACTAAAACATATGAAGAACAGCTGCAGGAATTTGGTTTGGCTAGTCTACAGAAAAGAAGAAATAGGAGTGATATGATAGCAGTATTCCAGTATTTGAGGGGCTGCCACAAAGAAGAGGGGGGTCAAATTATTCTCCACCAGAAGGCAGGACAAGAAACAATGTTTGGAAACTGACCAAAGAGAGAAGCAACCTGGACCTTCCTAACAGTGAGGACAATTAACCAGTGGGACAGCTTGCCTTCAGAAAACATGGATGATCCATCACTGGAGATTTTTAAGAAGAGAGTAGACAGTCACTTGTCTGGAATGGTATAGGTTCTCCTGCTTGAGCAGGGGGCTGGACTAGAAGACCTCCATGGACCCTTACAGTTCTATTCTATTCTAATTAAGAAACAAATTTCAATTCTCAAAAACTCCTGCAATTATGGTGTTATCTAGTAAAATAATAAAACTGAAAAACTAGACTAAGAAATCTCCTACAATGCAACCTAATACTCTCACAAGAAATGTATCATCACTGTCTGGGCTTTTACACAATTCAATATAGTTGAACGGATCAATAAAAGTTCAGCTGAAATATTCATGTTTGAGGAATTCAACCTTTTCTCTAACACTATCAAACTTTCTTACTTTAAGAAATAGTTAAGTGTAAAACCAGTTTAAATACTATAAAATTAGAATTTCATAAATTAATTATATGGGAAAAAGCTTTTACACGATATCAGTTTTAGGCAAATCCAGTAAGATATCAATAAATGCAAAAAGAATCGCGTAAAATAACATCCTATTTTATCTCTGATAAAAAACCACTAACTTTATAATCCTTTTTCCTTTTTATATAAAAGTCTTTCTCTGTGAACCACTCAGATGGTTAACAATTCATATTACAAGTTTCTTTAGTATCTTAAACAATCTCTTTTATAAAGGGAAATTATTCTAATTATTTTTGAGGACTTTCATTTTTTATTTCTTTCTTGATTTTTAAAACCTCAAGTGTAACAGATTTTTTTTATTAAAACATTCATATTCTCCTCAAATAAATTTTGCTGGATATCTTTCTCTGTGATATTTTCATTTGGAAACAGACTATTCTCTAGATCTAGAAGACACAACACATCCATTTCTTTAACCACCATTATAAATTGTTTGTCTTATGATTCCAAACTAAAAAAAAAAATTCCCACAAGCATTTGGAAAAAAATAGTTCTTAATAGTCAAAGTCCAAAACTCTTTTTTTGAACCCTTGGAAATTTTTATATTCAAAACTTTATTTTACTTTTTATTATTCATTTTAAGTTCTTAGAGGTTATAAAAGAAAATCTTCATATTCTTATACTGAAGATTAAGAGCTTTCACTTATCAGGTTTTTCTAGTCTTGTTACTCAGAAGATGTCTAACTTCCTTAAATCCATCAATAGGCAATTTCCAAAAACAGTTGGCAAAGGAAGCACACAGAGTGTCCCTGAAGGGTTACAATATGCATCTGGAGCAAAAATCCCTCATCTTCTTGGTTCTCCACCCTCTAAAAGCCCAGTCTTGAAATGTTTCCATGAGGAAAAGGAATGACCAGAAAAAGAAACAGCTTGAGAAAACTCCCATCATTCATCATCAATCATGAGAAAAATCAAAGAAACCAATCTGCTTCAGCTCCCTTCTACAACTTTCCAAATCATCAGCTTAATTGGCCATCTTTTCCTGAAAGCCCATTATGGGTTCGATTTTAGAATATTTCTGAAATTTTGGCAAATATTTGCAGCTTTTTATTGAAAGGCAAATGTGTATCTAATCTTGTTTTGTTTTCTTCACCCCATTCCTTCAACTTCTCAATATTCCTTATTCAAAAACAAGGTCCATTTTGGATCCTGATTTCTTCATGTTTTTAGCATATCTCACTTTTTTTTAATCAAGCCCTTAAACTAAAGAATGTTATATATCCTAGGATTACATCATCTATAGGAGCAGCAAGCTTATTTTTAGATAACACTGGTAGTTTATTGACAGACGCTGGGTTATTTTTCTGAAGGACACAGACCAATGCCGATTGTAGACATCATACGGCTTATATAATTATCAGCACTTATAGCCAGATGGGGAGTGATGAGGAATTTTTGGAACCGTACATTGAAAAAAATGTAAGTTGGATCTTATACTTGACATTCTGTACACATTTTTTGCTTCTACTTTTCAAAAGTGTATCATATTTACCACTATTATATAGGTTTTATTATTCTGAAAGGTACTTTGTTTCAGTAGGAGGGCTTCACTTCTGTAAAATCAATTTAGGACAAAAGTTATTTTTCTGGCTAAATGAAGTACCAGAAGAATTGCTTCTCATTGTAGGTAATTCTCATCAAAGAAAAGTGAGCCACTATTATGTCTCTGCAAGGTGGAACATATTGTAGACCTGATATGGTAGAAAATTGCATCCAACTCACCATTTCTAACATTTTAATACAAACTCAACCATAATTGTACAAAATAGGGAGCAATGAAACATCCAGTAGTTCAAAACAAAATGAATTAGGAGCCAACCAACCACAAAGTGAAACCAAGCCAAACAAAATAAAATAAAAGATAACGAAAAACATTTGTTCACCAGTAGAATATATTCAGGAAAATACTGCCCAGGAAACTGAATGATGCTTATCATGCAAAATGTATCTCAACTGAAGGAATGAATCAGATGTTTTGAACCAAAGCCTACTCATCTCTTCAAATTAAACATTATCAATCTTTAAGATTCTACTTCTGAGAAATGATGAACAAGTAAATAAAAAGCCTCTGAATTGTTTAATCTATTAGGTTTGGACTTTTAAAGAGGTATTTTATTTTCCTTTTTAATGGTTAACGGAAACATAGCCTTATTTCCAGGAATTCTGTCTGATTATTACTTTTTCCCCCCTCTTCCCTAATGCACCATCTGAAAGGAAGCTAGTTGTTATTGTTGATGATGATTTATATATATAAAAAAGATCACCTTCTGCCAGAAGAGAAACAGTAATTCAGATTTGGCAGGAAAACAGATATTTCTTTGGCTCTACCTCACTGTTTCTAGACTGAATGACAGGATGGAGAAAGAAAATGGAAAGGAAGAATCAGAAAGCAAATCCTGTACAGTACATCCAAAGTCTGTTGCAGTCATATATGCACTTGACTAATATTTTAGTTTATTTTAAAATCCTACCTTTATTATTTTTATAAATAAGGTAGTGAACGCACAATTTTCCTTCCTTCTACTATTTTCCACACAACATCCCTTTGGGAAGAGCTGGGCACTATAGAATCAGGAGAACCTTTGAGTCTGTGGGTCACATCCAAAACCTTCAAGCTGTGCAGTCCTGACATGGGGAGTCACTTTCTTTATTGCCTGAGTTTTACAATATCATCTTCTATGAAACCAAAAGCAGAGCAACTGCCATTCACAAACAATTGCTTGGATCCCTGAAAACTGTGCCTTTATTTTAGCCACCTAAGGGAAACAGTCAAATCAGGATGCCTGCAGAGTGCCTTTGAGGCTATAATACAAGGCCGATAGGTGGTATTTACTTTGCGGTTCACATTAAGCGAGATGGCTTTGTTCTAATGAAATAGTTTCAATATTCATTTCAGTATAATAGGGAGAAAGGGAAGCTTTGACTGCATTTCAGATCCTTTAAGAAAGTGATAAGTAGATCTCTGTTTGGGGATGCTTAAATCTACAAATCCTGTCTCAGGGCAATGTGATAAGTCTGGTAATCATGGAGGTCCCTTCCAATTCTGTGGTGCTAAAGATATGACTAAATTGCTAATGGACCGAAAACTCTTTCCAGCCCATTAGCACCTGTAGTAATGTGCTGAAAACTCTGCAGGGAATTCAAGCCCCTGTGATGCATTTGGTGACTGTGCTCTGTTTGTGTAACTTGTGAAAAGCAAATGGAGCCTTCACAATTTCTATGCCCAGTGTATTAAAAGCTGGGACATTGCTATGTGATTAGCCTGCAGCAGGTTGGAGGTTTTGAATGGAAATTCTCTTATATAAAGCCTTCCAGCATTATTTTTTTTAAATCCTTTGTCAGCCATCCTGATGTCACCTTTTCAAATATCCACAGGCAGCCGTGATAAGTAATTACAGTATTAATGCAGTACTTGATATTTGGAGCAAAACTAACCCTATTTGCAAACAGCAGAATGGCTTGCTATTTTTGCTGAGAAATTTAGAGTAATGGGCAAAACTGTTCACTATAATAGAATTTCTCCTAAGAACACTTAACTGCCAGTCACCATTTTGAATATCATCAATGTAAAAAAGAAAAAAAGAAAAAAGGGAAAAACAATTTAAGTAACCTAATGAACAGGTGATCAGCTTCAAAAGCTTTTACAATCAAACATTGTCCTTTTGAAGGCTACATGCTTAGCACAGACAGAAGAAAAGTGCTATTTCATTTACTTTTTGCTTGTAGATTTCCCAAAGGATTCAGTTGAGCACTGCTTAGAAAACAAGATGCTGGACTAGATGGATAGATTTGGCAGGCCATCCCATGTTCCTCAAGTGGTTTAAATTAGATTTAACATCAGAGAAATGATTGTAGAACATAAAGCCAAGATGAACTCAACAAACATGCAGCAAAGAGTTTAAGCAGAGTGCTAGGGAAATTTGTTAAACTTATATATTGAATTCTAGGGAGCTTAAGTTCTGAGAAATGGGAGAGAAAGAAAACAATGCTGGACATGATTTAGGACCAACACAGATGGGGAATGACTGAGAATGGAGGATAGCGAAGAAATAATACTTCATTCAAAATGATACAAACTTTTATGGAATCTTTTGGGATTTTTTTTTAAAGATGAAAAAAATCATGACCACTCTGACAGAATTATTTGTTCATTTGTGTTGTGTTTTGTTTGGGAAAATAGTTCTACTGCTATCTTTTTTTTCCCCAGAAGTAATCAAGGTCCTTTGATTCTCATGCTTCTCTTCTGAGACGGTCTTATAAACATGATTTATTTTCTACATTTATGCTCATTCCTTTACATCACCACAGTATATTCCAAAACAATAAGAAGTCATTTTACATCAAAGCAACTGTGTTTGACTCAGAATTTATCTGTTTAAAGAATGAAGCATAAGTTGAAATTATATTGGTTTGGGGAGACAGAGGTTATAAAACAAAAATAAAAGGTAGCTTCTAGAATGTATTTGAAAACAAAGTTAAGTATGCACCAATAGTTGTAGCAGATTATCAGTACAACACAAAAACAGATGTTTTGTCACCAAGAAAACATTTATCCCTGTCATGATTATCTACTGTTCAAAAATGGTGTATTCATAGATGTTCATAGTTCCTGTTAAATAATGATGCTGCTTCTTAAACTACATAAATTATTAACACTATGGAAATATCATGGAATGAAATTGGACCATGTGAGTTAATGTCAACAAGCATTCTCAAGCATTCTGATTGAGAATATGGGAGATACATTGTGAAAACATTTCAGGATAACGATATATGTCAATACATTGGAGATTGCTTCGAACATTCACTAAAAAAAATATGAAGATCATTCTGTGAAGATCATTTAACCAGAAGCAAAGTTAGGAGAGTATCATAGAAGAAGGACTTTTCTGTTCACTCTTAAATTTCATTTCACTAAAATATTTCTAGATTGTTTCATCTCCTTCAATAGCAATAGCATTTAGACTTATATACCACTTGATAGTGCTTTACAGCCCTCTCAGCATATTGCCCCCAACAATCTAGGTCCTCATTTCACCGACCTTGGGTGGATGGAAGGCTTGAGCCTGTCAGATCGAACTCCTGGCAGTGGGCAGAATAAGAGTAGAGAAAAGAATTCAGACCCGGGTCGATAGAGATGCTCTGAACCAGCCAGGCAGCCTCGTCTCACCAAAAAAAACTTCTCGAGCAACTGCCCGCTGAACTTTTATTCACCTCCCTTTTCAGAATACCAAATACAACATTACATAAGCCCCATCAATCTCAAAAATAGGATACATAGTGATAATTGGATACATAGTGAGAACTACTCAGGTGCCTATGAGATCATTACAAAAACAAGATACTAAAAGATATATGTGAAAACTCTATCATAGCGTTTCCCAAACCTCCCACATGCCGCCCTATGTGAACCAGGAGAGTGTGCTCATAACTATAATTCACGTAGAGGCCGATAAGAAATGTTTGGGAAAGCTGAAGGTTGGGAGGCCAAAAGCTGGCCTTTCCCACAATAAGCCTGCAATACTGCATTCTAACCACTTTGCCACATGGCTCTTCTTTCAGCATAATAAGCAAATGACTTTTTAAACTACTATGCAGTATTTATGTCATTATGATAATTCAATGTAGTAAATGAACTGCTAAGTCTGTTATCTCTATTGGGTACAAATCCAGGACCTTTTCTTTCCTCTTACATCCATGTTGTCTCTTTGAAACTGTAATTTCCTATCCTCCTTGAATATCTATGCAATAAGAAAATCATGTAAGTCAGTATTCCTCTAATTTCTTCAAAGATAATCACTGATATCAGAAATAGACTATTTCTACAAGACAGACAGCATGACTTAATACTTTAGTAATTGTGCTGAGGCTCCATGTATCAACAAGATTAAACAAGGAGGCAAACAAATAATTATCAGAAGCTTATCAAGCTGTGAAGAGAGTTGGGAGGGAAAAAAGCTTCAAATTATTATTTTTTTCTGCCACACTTTATGTCAGATCCCCAAACCCTTATCTCTTTCCCTGCATATGTGCCTTTGTTTGGGGCCTGCCATTCTGCTGGGAGGAGTGGGATTTGCTTTCGCTTAGGATAACTTTTGCTTTCTACTTTTCCTCTCCCGTCTCTGTGCACTGAAAGATGAATGTGTCTCCCTTATCAGGGAGACAGTTACGGAGAAACAAAAATGGAGAAGACCTTCAGATGCGCGCCAACTGTGCCAGTTACCCAAACATTGTGCCACCTATGGATTGGTTGGATTTCAAATGGACCTCATGATTTTGGTGGAAGGAGGATGATTGCTAGTTTAATTATACCACTTGAGCAGGATTTTCTCCAGATCTTACCTTGACTTTCCTACTGTCACTAGCCCCTAATAAAAGTTCCTTCTGATGTAATGTCTGTTTCAAGTGCGCTGCTTTCTTGGGTGGTTAGCTGAGGTGGGTCCTTACCACTCACCGGTCAAAATTCTGTTGCGTTCTAACAATATTTGGAGATGATCTGTTTTTATCCAATACCTGCTATATGTGTATTTGTTGTTACGGTGCCTATACAGGAGGGAATGTGGATTCTTAAAATGATAATAATAATAAGCAGGAAGTGCTTTTATAGGGGAGAGGAAATTAAGAAACTGCTATATATACAGTATATAATACTAAAATTCTCATTGTGATGACCTTTAACTGAGCAAAATGGTGCATCATAAGCAATAATTTTTCAACTTCAAATTACAGAAATTTACAGCTAACTTTCAGAATGTGTCCAAAATCAAAGACCCATGACTCTCAAGGGATTGAAATTGGGAAACTTGAGGCTACTCAGCTACTGGCTGCTGCATTCCCATCCTGCAGCTGGGGCCATGGGGTCTTTATTTTCAACATTCTGTGACAATTTCCCAGTTAAGCTTGCAATCCTTTGCTCCCTCCCCCACTTAGCAGGGAAGGGAGGGAGGACGGAAGGAAGGATATATCCATTCTAACAAGTGTGTTTCAGACATGCCATGATAATGGATATAATTTGAAAGGATACCTCAATACTTACTCCTTATTTATTTGTGATATATATATAATGTTTCCAGGGTTTTATCATTTTATTTTGTTGCCACTTGATGCTGTACTTTTTGTTCCACCCGAGTAACTGTAAGGTAAAGGTAAAGGTTCCCCCACAGATGCGTGCTAGTCGTTTCTGACTCTAGGGGCCGGTGCTCATCTCCGTTTCAAAGCCGAAGAGCCAGCGCTTGTCCGAGGACGTCTCCATGGTCATGTGGCCGGCATGACTAGACACCAAAGGCGCACAGAACGCTGTTACCTTCCCACCATAGTGGTCCCTATTTTTCTACTTGCATTTTTTACGTGCTTTCGAACTGCTAGGTTGGCAGAAGCTGGGACAAGTAACAGGCGCTCACTCTGCTACGCGGCACTAGGGATTCGACCTGCCAAACTGCCAACCTTCTGATTGACAAGCTCAGCGTCCTAACCCGCTGAGCCACCGCGTCCCTCTGAGTAACTACAGTTATATATTAAATTTTAAAATCTAAAAATGAGGATTTAATGACATTGGTTATTAACGTGCACTAAATAATTAAGCAAGAGATTCCACTGCTACTGTAATTTAGAAGAAAACAAAACAGAATATTTTCTCAATTAAAATAATGGGAAAATAAGGAATAAAAAAGGACAAGTGATAAATTGAAAAAAACAGACACACACACACACACACACATACAAAGACATATTTGTGTGTGTTTCAGAAAATTCTCAAATTAAATACAATTGAAATTTAAAAAAAAAATCTTCTAGTTTTGGTGGACAAAGAAAATGGAAAAACAAAAAAGAACATGGAACTTTGTTCTTATACACGATGACGATAAAAGAACCATGGTGTCACAGTGGTTAGAATGCACTACTGAAAGTTAACTCACTGCTCATTCCAGGAGTTTGATTCTGAACAGGTCAAGGTTGACTCAGCCCTCTATGCTTCTTGAGGTGAGTAAAATGAAGACCCAGATTGTTGGGGGCAATGTGCTGACTCCGTAAACTGCTTAAAGAGGGCTGTAAAACACTGTGAAGTGGTATATAGGTTTAGGTGCTATTGCTATAACAGCAGAAAGGCATTTTTTTTTACTTTTTTATTGAAAAGTTTTACAATACATTTTTTTTAAAAAGACAAAACCCCTCCCAACCCCCTCCCCTCTCCCCCACCCTCCCCAACACCTCCCTCCCCTCCCCCTCCCCCCCTCCCCGACTTCCCAGAGCTCAATACAGGGTATAAATATACAACCAATCATAGTCTACCTTATGCAAACAACAATAAAATATTAAATCTATCGCACTTTAACTCTTATAAAATGACTACAAGCAATTTAAATATCACATCAATACTTATTCAAATGCTGGGTGAAACTTTTTAGTCCCATATTTATTCTGGATATAATCAATCCATCTTCTCCACTCCACAATATATCTCTGTTGCGACTGCACAAGGATGGGAGGACTTACAAATACCGGCAATGGAAGAATGGATGGTGAAGTTGATGTAATTGATTGAGATGGTGAAGTTGACTGCTTTTAATTAAAGAAAAGTCTTTGTTTAGCTTCATTTCTACTTGGAAATAATTTTGGACTGTTTGTATGAAACTGAAAGAAAAGAAAATTTAACCTTGGGATGTGATGAACAGAACTGTTTATGGCTACAGAAGTAATATGTGCTATGATTTACTCCAGTTGACAGAATCATTGTATTTCTTCTTATAGTTATACCAAAGAAAGTCAGAAGGTGGTTTTTTTTTAAAGCTTTATTTGTTTCTTGTCTGCACCCTCAATACTGCTTTCCCCCTGCTTCCTTCACTCTGTTCTTTCCGTTTTCTGTTCTTTTGCATTTAATATTTTTGTTAGACAAATCAATGAAATGAAATAAATTCAAGAAAAAAGAATCCACAAGGATTTCAGGAATACAGCTTTCTAGTTATAAGGTACTGTATATTAACAGACTTTTGGAAGCCCATCCAAAATTTTTCACTATTCCTCTTTTTTACAAACAATAAGTTCAAGAAAGAACATAAGTTCAAGTTCTGACATCCTCTCTCATTCTCTCTCTCTCTCTCTCTCTCTCTCTCTCTCTCTCTCTCTCTCTCTCTCTCTCTCTCTCTCTCTCTCTCTCTCTCTCTCTCTCTCTCTCTCTCTCTCTCTCTCTCTCTCTCTCTCTCTTCCCAGGGCTGAACAATCATTTTGTGTTTCCTGCTTCAAGGCCATAGCTACACTCCTCTACAGAAATAAATTGAAAGTGTAAAGGTTGAAGCTGTTGAAAAAGGAATCTTGATCCTCACCCTTGGAGAAAGCTGTTCTGGAAAGAAAGGGCAGATGGCAGAAAGCTGACAATAAAGTGCTACATAATCTTGCCTTGAAATATCAAGAGCAAGACAGTCAGGATTCAAATCTTCAAACTATTATAAGCATATACTCATCTCAAAGTCATGACTCTGGTCCGCTTACAGCAATAAAAAAATCACCGTAATACAACACATAACAGTAAGGGTAATGCAACCACAATAACCAGCAAATAAATCCATACCATCATTGCACATCTAGATCCCCAGGTTTGGAGACACTATAACTTTACAGCCTTGCAGACTAATCTAATCTATGGGAATTAGAGAGTGGTGCCATGATAGAATTTTTTTCCCCTATGTCCCACCAGATCACATCCCATAATAGACAGGAATCTGCAGCATGCCCCTCTTACAAGAACTGATGGGATGGCTCAATATAATTGGGAGAGATAGTCCCTCAGATTTAAACTTCTCAGGTCTCCTTGAAGAATGGCAGGGAGACTTTAATCAGTGACCCTGCTATCAAATCTTGACAGAAAAGGTTTTCACTAAGTCATCCCTATATAGTTTGTTTGACTGAAATATGCAGGGTTGCTAAGAGGAAGATGTTGTGGAAATGAACTCCTCAGAAATAAATTCAACATTTTAGGCTACCTTTTAGCCTTTTTTGTTTGGTTTCCACAGCTATGGCTATATATCAACTACTAGATTCTGGATCTGGTAAAGCATTTTATACTATGTGCAGAGACAACTAGACTTTTGATCCTTACTAGAAATAATTTGCTTTTATCCTTTATGTACAATCTAGTTTGTGGGCTGAGCATCTGTATATAGAGAGACAATAGGAAAATCCCAGGTGATTGTAGCTCATTTGGAAAGAACAGTAGCTATCGGGTTTATTGCTGACTGAAGAATTGATGTGCTACAGCACACAAATCATTGTAACCTGAAACAAATATTTCTGGAATCATTCTACTGCATTCTTTTCTATACATGTATTCTTATATTGGCAAGAGTTCTGGTGGCACAGTGGTTAGAATGCAGTATTGCAGGCTAATTCTGCTGACTGATGGCTGTCAGCAGTTTGGCAGTTCGAGTCTCACTGGCTCAAGGTTGACTCAGCCTTCCATCCTTCCCAGGTCAGTAAAATGAGGACCCAGATTGTTGGGGGGGGGGGGAAATGCTGACTCTGTAAACTGCTTAGAGAGGGCTGTAAAGTACTATGAAGTGGTATATAAGTCTAAGTGCTATTGCTATTCTTGCAATAACTAATTGATAGAAAAAAGTAGGGAAGGATTGCATGAACAAACAAAATCCTGGATAATACATTATTATATTTTGAATAATATAATTATAGTAATGACATATTATTATGAATATGCATCAGACCTGAGACTAAGGAGAATGGTTTGGAAAAGATCTTCAGGGATAAAAGGAATCCATTCATTTAAGTTCTTGACTTGTATAAAGCTCCATTTCTGATTTGTTTCTGCAGAGCTATTGCTCTGAAGGCTGCTATAATAAGACACTGCTTCTGAAAGTTTCTCTCATTACTGGTTTGTGTGTTTGTGTGTGTATATGTGTGTATGTGAATGAGAGAGAGAGAGAGAGACTTTACTCTGCTTATCAGATAAAGAAATGTATCAGAATGGATTTATGAACAGCTTCCTAAGAACAAGATAACAATATAAATCAGCATACCGCTTTTGCCAAGACTGTCATTGTACATGTGAATAACTGGAATGTTGATTTTTGGTTGTTGTTGTTTTTTAAATATCATAATAAACATGTCCATCAGAAAAAAAGAAGTGATTTTTTTGTTATTTTTATTTTTCCCCCTTTACTATGTCTTCTTTGAAAGAATAAAGGACCCTACAAAACAAGAACACTACAGAATACGACGAGAAAAATCAGAGTTTAAAGGAGAAATTAATGAAAATATTCTCCTCCTCCTTTCTCTTCTTGAGTAGTAACCTCAAAACATTTCATAGATGACAAGATGCTACATGTTCATTAAAGATCAACCTCAGATCCAACCAATATGTACTTGGAAATTATTATTCATCTCATTATTAACTGTTGATTATTGCAGTGGAATTATCCTTTTTCATTATGTATCAGTATGTGGACATTGAAAGTTTATTGTGCACAGTGAATTCAGATTAGCTGCATTTAAGTTTTATGTTAGTTTTATGATTAATATGCTACTCAACTGCAACAGTCTAGTACTATAGGGGAGTTTGCAATTATCAGATGAGTTGTACTTGAGCTGGAGAGGAGGTAACTTAAATGAATGTTGCAAATGGATTTTTCTTTTCTTTTCTATAAGACAGACCTTTATAAGGCCCTGTGGCTTATTATCTTCTATTTTTTTCCCAAAGAATCATTTATTTACTAGGCACATGATATCCTGACTTTGTTCACAAAGATTCTCTAATTTCTAGGAAACTGGATTTTCTTCCATACATGAATTGCCCACACAATATTCCTGAATCTTGATGTCCTTTGCTACGGTCCATAATGCTCTTTTAGACCTAAGATTACGGTATCTTGTTGAGTATAACCAAAATACTGCATAAGGTTTTATATTGAACTACAAAGTAACTGTTAATGATTGATGCTTCTTTATTTTTATTTATTTGATACATGCTGCACAACTCCTATCAGGGAAGCAGCTTCTTCCCCCCCCCCCTAATTCTTCAACCGCTTTACCCCAAACATATTATGGACCAGGCATATTTGCCACTGCTAAGATTCCTTCCATTCACTCTCCAAATACACAACTAAGGGATTTTCTGAAGTGCAGTCTTAAGCTGTTTGACTCCCAGTAAATAACCTGAACATGAAGTTGTCTTAAGAATGCCTTTTCCAGATTTCATCTCCTTCCTCTGTCTCAACAAGATCTGGTGTTAGGACCATGTTTACCATGGCTTTTTTTCAGTTCTTTTTTCCTCTGCATCAGGAGCTAGAAGGTAAAGTGGCAACCCTTGTAAATTTCATCTACTTAAGGAGAAGAGAGAGGGGGGAGGGGAGGGAGAGAGAGAAAAGAGGAGGAGGGGGAGGAGGAGGAGGAGGAGGAGGAGGTCTTCTTAATGACCTGTCTTCCTTGTTACCTTTGGGGAGGAGGCTCTGTGGTATCCAAAGCAGAGCATCCAAATTTAGTCACAGTTTTGCGCCATACAGTATTAATATTGTGAATTCTAAAGCTTCCTCTTTCCATTATGTATTCAAGATGGACAGTGATTAATAGTTATATGTTACTTATATGTAAAGGTGTAGGTCTATACATATGTTGTAAATAGTATGTTTAAATGTGTGTTATGTATGTGTACACTTTGAGAGCAAGCAACTAAATTTCATTTTTAATGTGTGCCATTGTGCCCACAGTAAAAAAATGACAATAAAGCTTATCTAACTTCTAATATTTTCAAAGCAGATGTTTTAGATGGAGGGCAAGGAGAGAGAGAAAAAAAATCAAGTGGAACAGGTCTCAGAGCAGTGGAATAAAATGGCTGAAAGATGTCCTTGATTATACAATTAATATTCATTAGAAGGTTTTGCTTAGCAGAAAATAAATAATGACGCCCTCTTTGCACTGTAATTTAAAGCAAGTGTCATTATATGTGTTGCAATGTCCTCTTCACATTGTAATTTATGGCAAGCAACATTATGTGTGCTTTAATTGCATCCATTTTTTAAAATCAGGTCTACAACCAGGCTCCAGTTTTTCAGGTCCAGATGCTAATCCAACAAGCTAGAAGAGATGGACTGGGTTGTAGTTTATGACAATAGCCTCTTTTGGGCAGTTTTCAAATTGCTTCAGAAATATTCAGGAGGGCAAGGTCAGATATTTTGTGGTTAGAGTGTCAGCAGAAACTGAAGGGACCTGAGTTCAAAGGTCCACTCAGGTGGTGAAGCACAAAAGCAGGCCTCACAATATTCCATTGTAAGAGATAAAGAATATGATATGAAAAAGAGGAGAAAATGAATATTAATTCAGCACCAACATGGGGAAAAGATGACTTATTTTATCCAAGAGCAGTAGAGTAATCTAGGATGTACAATATAGGAATTGTGATAGATCCTACTCTGAGTTTCATGAGAAGAGATTCCTAGCTTGATATCTCAAGAAGAGTGGCTGATTCAAAATATCTACAACCATTGTGTGACTAGTAAACAATGAGCAGTAGGAGGCAGAGGACGAGGAGGAGGAAGTGGTGCAAGAGAGGAAGCATCTTATATTCACCTTGTATTTTTTATCATCTAAATACCTTTTAACTTGTATTCAACCTGCCTCTCTAATTAATTAATTTCAATTTGTATATATTAATTGAGAAAGCTTTTAATATACCACATTATACCAACAACACATATTCCACTATGTTTATATTAGCTTATTTAAAATCTCTCTCTCTCTCCCCCCCACACACACACACAAACACACACACACAGAGACACACCCTCTCTCCCTCTCTCCCCACACTTCAAAATAGGAGGAAAAAGGCATTCTTTCAACCAACAGAACATTTTGGAGGACACATTTTCAGCTCATTCACAGTATCTGCAGACAACAGCTTAATCCATCTCCTCCCTTGGTTGCTTTCAATTTTCTTTCAGGTGGCCTGTACGTTTGTGTCTATTAAATATTCCTTTTTTATATGCCATCTTTTAACCACATGCATTTCTCTGTTTATACAGGACTGCAGATTCAGAACTGAAGGCAAATATCCTGCCAAAAAGTTAAGTCTCATTGATTTCAGGGGAGATAAATAGAGATAGGTGTTCTCTGAATTCTTGTAACCAATTTCTTAATCCTCTTCATCATACATTCCATTTTTCCTCTATTTCAAATTTTAACAAAAGTTAAAATTACATATTCATCATCAGTACCTAACTGTGTTTCACAAGGTTTTGTTAGTTCTCCATTAACTATTACCAGTGCTTTCTGAGAACTATAAAAAAGATGTTGAGAGTCTAGAACAGACATGTCAAACTCGCGACGTCACGTGAC
This sequence comes from Vipera berus, assembly GCF_964194415.1. NCBI lineage: Eukaryota > Metazoa > Chordata > Lepidosauria > Squamata > Viperidae > Vipera > Vipera berus. The sequence goes on from NC_138206.1 coordinate 104,761,553, forward strand.
ATCGCAACACGTATCAGGACTGTTTTGCCATTGCTGGCAATGGGGTGGGCGCAGCTTCCAGATGATGCATCTGGCCTGCGGGCTGGCAGTTTGACACACCTGGTCTAGAAAGAGTGCAGAGAGGAGCAACAAAGATGATTAGGAGACTGGAGGCTAAAACATATAAAGAACTTTTGCAGGAATTGGGTATGTTTAATGAAAGAAGTACATATCCGTTTACTAATTTTTACTTGTGTTATAAGATCCTTTGTTTAGCTCACACATGTCCAGACATGCATTCAAGGCATACTGCTTAACATTTGTGGAAGTGGTATTTGGGCATGGGCAGGCATGCTTAGGTTGGATGGATGCTGCCTGGAAAGGCTTTAAAAGCAGCTTGCATTCACAGATGCTAGTCATTTCATTGATACTGGTTTCCGTGTATTTTGATGGGATTTTTTCAAAGAATAGCATTTTCTATCTACATTTAATTTACACAAGTCAACCAGTTATAGATTTGCTATAGGATGATTGGTAACAGCGGAAATGTCTCACCAATGTCATAATAGTTTGATATGTTCTTCTACATTTGTGGCAAGTACATGCTTAAGCATGACAGCAATATACAAAGCTATGGGAATGTTGCAGCATTTCAGCTAGAACATATGAAGAATGGTTGCAGGAATTGGGTATGTCTAGTCTAGTGAAAAGAAGAACTAGGGGTGACATGAAAGCAGTGTTCCAATATTTGAAGGGCTGCCACAAAGCCCCTTTACCAAAGTGCCAGAAGACAAGACAATGGATGGGAACTAATCAAGGAGAAAAGCAACCTATAAATAAGAATAAATTTTCTAACAGTGAGAACAATCAGTGGAATGGCTTGCCTCCAGAACTTATGGGTGCTCCATCACTGGAGTCATTTAAGAAGAGACTGGACAGCCATCTGTCTGAAATGGTATAGGGCAGTGATGGTGAAACATTTAGAGACAGAGTGCCCCAAAACCGCCCCCCGCCCCTGATCCACACCTGCCCTGCCCCTCCCACAGGGCCACCCACCACCTCCATGGCCCACTGGAGATCGCCCAGGCAGCCCAGCAGTGCCATGACAGCCACGCCCTCCATCTTTGTCCTGCAGCATCCACTATGGCGACAGGGCATGAGGGCGGACTCTTGTCCCTGCTGCCCAGCTGCCATGTCCTTGGCTGTGCTACTCTGCAAGGGCCACACTCAGGGGCGACTCTCCTCCAGGTGGGGGGCTGCTGTTGGGGAGGGGGCCATGGGGGAGGCAGGGTTAGGGTGACAGCACCCGTGCCCACAGAGAAGGCTCTGAGTGCCGCTTCTGGCACGTGTGCCATAGGTTTGCCACCGCTGGTATAGGGTTTCCTGATTGAGGAAGCGATTGAACTAGAAGACCTCCAAGGTCCCTTCCAACTCTTATTTTGTTCTATTTTCAAATTTGTGAATAGCAACTCTTAAATAAACACATCCAGTAGACCAAGTACAACTGGAATATCTGTGTAGTTCTAAAAACAGTGGCTCTGCTGCTTGGAATGCAGTTTGGTATATCAATTATTCTTGTTACATATACAAATAGGATAGAGTTGCATTACATTAAATATTTTTAAGCATGCATGATTAAGCTGAAATATTTTATATATTATTTCATAAAGGTTATATTAGATAGATAGATAGATAGATAGATAGATAGATAGATAGATAGATAGATAGATAGATAGATAGATAGATATAGATAAAGATAAAGATAAAGATATAGATATAGAGATAGAGATAGAGATAGAGATAGAGATAGAGATAGAGATAGAGATAGAGATAGAGATAGAGATAGAGATAGAGATAGAGATAGAGATAGAGATAGAGATAGAGATAGAGATAGAGATAGAGATAGATAGAGATAGAGATAGAGATAGAGATAGAGATATAGATATATAAGATATAGTATGCTTTAGCCTCTACAACTATCATGTTTGGTATAATTTCCATTTCCTGTTTAACTGGTTTTTTGTGTGTTGTTTTGATGAAACAACTTATTTCTTTTCAGGATCCTGGTGGGGACTTTTTAATATCTAAAATAATCAAACAATAGGATTCTATTTTTACCATCTAAACATAAAATAGAATGCTACCAAAATTATGGAATTAGGCCTTATGTTATTTTTACTTCTAAAATTGGTTGTAACCTTGGTGGCATACATGATAAAATGAATAAATACAACTTTTGCAAGTGGATATGGTGACTATGCTCTCAATAGCTTATGACAAAATCTGTAAAGAATAAGCCATCTACTGAGAATATAGCCACCATATCCACTTGTGATCCATTAGAATATAAGAGGGCACAGAAGTTACAGTAAAATCAGTCTTAAAAGAATGATGTCAGTCTTACTAAGTAGAGTTCAGCCCCAGAAATTAACTTCACAGGAAGACTAAAAATACTTTTATTCAGATTAGCTCAAAAGTTTTCCCAGTTTTTTTCCCTTGTGACATTGCTTTGCTGAACACCTAATTCTCAAAATAATATCTAATGACTATGTATATTTACCTATATAGTATAACTGTAGTATTCTTATCTTCTTTACTACTCTCTTATTGGTATGATGATAATGATGATGATGATGATGATGATGATGATGATGATGATGATCATGATCATGATCATGATCATGATCATGATCATGATGATCATGATGATCCTGTTGCTTTGCATGTACACTGAGAGCTTCTGTACCAGAGACAAATTTCTTGTGTGTCTAATCATACTTTGCCAAATAAGCCTATTCTATTCTATTCTATTCTATTCTATTCTATTCTATTCTATTCTATTCTATTCTATTCTATTCTATTCTATTCTATTCTATTCTATTCTATTCTATTCTACTCTTGTTGTGCAAAACAATGTGGCAGCAGAATTCTTCTCTATCTCCTCCTTCTTCCTATAGCTCAGTGAATTAGGGAGGCCTCTGCCTAAGCTACTTCTGAATGTTTATCTAATTTTTCTGGACTTTAAAACTGTTTCAGTCTTTTTTTCCCTAGATAATAGTTTTTGTATATTTCTGTCAAGTTCATCTTCTTTCCTTTCAACACCATCAAAGTAATGAGTTGCTTCTTCTTTGAGTACATTTTCCTGTGGTCTATGGCCTGATGTGCAATTATGGATAACTGGGCATTCAAATACTGCTGAAGACAAGTCAAAAGTATATGTTAAATTCTCAACTAAATAAAACTTTTCAGAAAAATTACTGAAAGTGAAGATAATAAAAAGTACAATCTGACACTGAAATCAATTGTAGAAGTAAATGATAGGCTTTATCTCAAGTGGAGGCTGAATGTCTTGGGATATATTGAGTCCTTTAATTCGGGTTCATTTGCTGAACAGGTGACAGATTTGCCTAAATGCTCTGCATCAACTTTATGATTCTTTGATTCTTAAAAAAATTACCCTTTCCCCAATAGCTCAGAGAACTCTTTATATCAGGATATAAAACAGTGAGAGCTGTTTTTTTTCCCCTACAAAGGGGAAAAAACATGATACCTATAGAAGCTTTTTCACTGATGTAATTCTAAAAGAATCTAAAAGGTTTACAATGAGCACTTTTGCAAACTTCTTATGACAAATGGGAAGATTTAGTAGCGTCAATTGTCCCTGCTATATTTACATTATAATTGAGTTGGACTAATTCCAAAATCTTATCATAAAAGCTTCAATATTCCAGTTTCGTGTAGACTTTTAGTCTGTTTGTAACTTTTTGAGATAAAAATCTTACTTAGCTTTTTGCTGTTTGTTTCAAATTCTTTAAGTTCTTGAGCTTATAACTATTTTTTCTTTTGTTCAGAGTTGAAGATAAACTCATCCAATGAAGACTTTTCACATTTGTCAAATCCGAAAGTTTGTAATAGCTTTAAGATAGTTAAGAGGCTATTTTGCAAAATTATTAGAAAGTGAGATGTGAGAAAGTAGTGTTCTTGTAAAATCTCTGCCATACTTGCAAGCAAGATGCAACTATTATCTCCCAGCACACAAATTTGAAGCTTCCTCATGAAGATCACCCTTATGGAGCATATGTTGGCAATCTCTTAACCTCTCTTTATCCAGAAAGATTCCAAAGAACAGTCTATATATTGGTTGCTTGGTCTTTGCCAATGTTGTCAGTTCTGTTCTCACAAAGCCATCTTCAGTTTGCTACACCTCCCCTGGAAGCCCTGCTTATATTATTATATCCATGCATTATATTTTAACATGGAAAATCTTCTGCAGTATCCTTCCACAATTTGGCCCCATTATAAAAGACAACACCAAAATTCCTAGGCACCATAACAGACAAACTTCCTAAAACATTACTACTGAAGATGTTTTGTTTTGCTAAATATTTTGTCCTGGACCATATATAGTATCATATTCTATACCAATCTATTACACATAGTTCCAAATACATTCCTTTTCTGAATGAAGGATCAGGAAAACTATGCAAATAATAAGAGGCAGAATTCATAATAATATTGATTTTCCTCTAAGGTACAAAAACAATATTACAAAAATGTGAAATTAGGAATCAAATGTTATGTTTCAAAGATAACTAGTTACATCAAGCTGATTTTATTTTGTTGGCACTGGTGCAAGCTAAAAACAAAATAAAACAGACCCTCCAGAATCCTTTGGTCTGTTGATGCAAATTAGGCAATCAATTTGTCCACAATTGCACTTGCAAAGGCTTTCTGGGATAAGAAATGGCAAATTGGTCCTATGCCCTTTATAGTTTGAAATAAGACTTAACTATTGTTTAAATTTTGTGCCAGTATGTCATTCTCTTCAAACAGTTTAATTTATTTAGTAATCTGTTCTGCCTTATGTTGTCCACCTTGTTTGTTGATCTCAAGGGATATGCCATCTGGCTTAGACACTTTGTTGAGAAACATCTAATTAATGTTTTTTATAGCCTCCTCTAAGGATGGTAGTATATTAAGTCTTTCTACAACTAGGTGCCACATAATAGCATTTATTGCATCTTTAACTATGGTTGAATGAGTTTCTAGCAGTGTAATGAGAACATTTCAACATAAGCTGGTTCAGGGACTTACTTTAGATCATCTTGCAACCATTGACCTTGTAGTTCAGTTATGATTGGTAATAATCCTGTGTGCTTTCATAAACAGCAGACAGGGGCTGCTTTCTTGTGAGATTCTGCAGGTGGAATAAGATTTGTCTGTGATAAAACTGTTTTCAGTCACACTTGAAGAATGACAGAATATTCACTATCTGGTCCTTGTTAAATGCTACTCAAAGGTAAAAGGTAAAGGTTCCCCCGCACATGTGTGCTAGTCGTTTCTGACTCTAGGGGCCGGTGCTCATCTCTGTTTCAAAGGCGAAGAGCCAGCGCTTGTCCGAGGATGTCTCCATGGTCATGTTGCCGGCATGACTAGACGCCAAAGGTGCACAGAATGCTGTTACCTTCCCACTGTAGTGGTCCCTATTTTTCTACTTGCATTTTTACGTGCTTTCGAACTGCTAGGTTGGCAGAAGCTGGGACAAGTTACAGGCACTCACTCTGTTACGTGGCACTCGGGATTCGACACGCCAAACTGCCGACCTTCTGATCGATAAGGTCAGCGTCCTAACCCACTGAGCCACCACATCCCTTAAATGCTGCTTAGAAATGCTCAAAAGCAACAACAAAAAATGGAAAGGCAAAATAAAATATTATTTCCTCTACTTAAATAGAGGAAGTTTAAATATGTGTTAAGTTTTCTTCAAATTCAATGTTCTGTTTCCTAAGCTGTACTTTAAAATAAAAAAGTTAAAAAGCAGAAATAAACTTTATCTCCCTGGGGGGTGGGGGGGTGTCTTAATAATATTATCTCCATTATCTTTTTATTAATCCATGATAATCCATAATGATGGATAATTTGCTTTGTTTCAGAGTTGATTATAATTCTTATCTGTTCTTTATTAATTTAGTGATGATCTGGTCTCTTCCAGTCATAATCTGACTGTATCTGTTCTTTTCACAGTCAATTCACATCCTCTTCAAACAATGGATTTCTTGCAGCCCCAGATCTCTACCATCCCAGGAACCTAATGGAAGCTAAAGGATTACAGAGGGGGTTAGGGTGGGGCAGGTTCCCTGACAATTTGGTGGGCAATACTATCTTGTATTTGATTGATCACACAGATGGTTAGGGCATTGGATGTGATAGTTCAGGAGATGTCATCCTAGTTGCTGATCTTAAAAAACCTCTTTGGTTTATTGAAGAGTTGAGGGAAATGAAATTTCTGGAAAGACACAAATCAAATCAAATCAAATCAAATATGCTGCTCCTTATAAAAGTAGTCCTTGACTTCTAACCAATCCCTTAAAGACCATTCACAGATGCTTTATGGCCTGTAAAGAACTTCCAACTGTTGCAAAATGTCATAGACAATCCACTTGGCTACATGATTATGATCTGGGCACTTGGCAGCTTATTCACATTTAGTTGCCAGTTGACCCATGATCACGTGGTCACTATTTGCAATCTTAGATTTTGGCAGGGCAAATTCCACAATGGATAGACACTCCTGTGCAGACTGCATTAGGCCTCCTAGAGTTTCCCTTCATTTTCTAAGGCACCTCACATTATTTACATGGGACTTTTTTCATTTAACAATCACAATTTGTGGTTGTTGAGTGAATTGGTCATGTGGGCACTCAATGCTGAGATTCCAATTCCAATTCCAAATGTGGTCATCAGTCAAGGACTACTTAATTCAGATTCTAGACAGACCTTCATTTATCCATTATTGAGGTCATTTCTGGATAGAGAGCATGATTTCTTCTTCCTTTAACTTCTTTTGGACAAGAACTCAAAAATAATTCTCTCAGGTTATCCAGTTTTGTGCTACCGTCTGCACAATGTGCCACACTCTTAACAAAGTTCGGATGCACGTTCATTCATCTCTTTTTATTAAACTTTTTTCTTCTTCTTTTTATGACCATGTAATTCTTTTTATCGGGGTGGAGTCAGATCGACTGAATGGAGCTGAGTGTTTACTGGCCAGATGTCCTTCCTGATGCTTATGTGGAATTTGCAACATATATTTTATCTTTGTGCCCTGATAGAGAAACATCTGTCGCTTCCTAGGAATGAACTCTCAACCTTACAAGTGGGAGGTGAATGTCTTCACCTCTAGGCCACTGTGCCATTCCTTTTTATGATACTGATTTATTATATATCTTCTTATTTACTTGCTCTATCTATCTATCTATCTATCTATCTATCTATCTATCTATCTATCTATCTATCTATCTATCTCTCTCTATTCATCTTATCTATGTATGTGTGTGTATATGTGTGTGAGTGTGTATGTCACAGTTATACTATTAGATACTTTGCTATATCTGGCCTTAGGGCTATATTAAACTGATTTGATCTGAAAATAAACAAACAGCAACACTGGGGGGAAAATACAGCAATGGATGCAAATGAGCACTTTAAAAGCTAAAAACTAAGCCTACTCAATGGCAGTAAGTATAGCACTGCATCCATTCTTCTCTGAAACAATTGTGTCTGCAGTTTCATGCCTGGCAGACCTGTTCAAAACAACCCAGAGTCTTTTAGGGAAATACACCAGATGCCATGAATTGATGTCTGAAGGCTATCAGGATGGGATGAAACAAGCTCCAATTAGACTCTTCCAAGATGGTTATTTGTCAGTAAATATTATAGTGATCTGATAATATCGATCCGTTTATATATTCCCAATTCAATTGTGCTGCTCCCAAAGAAACAGGTTCATGACTCGGATGGATACTGATAGACTCTCAGCTCTTATTCAGAAAGCAGAATTTGATGGCCAGACTCCTGGCAAAGAACGCTAACAGTTCCAGAGTAATTCTTGAGTTACTGCACTATCTGCCAATAGGTTTCTAATTGAAAGTGTTGGTTATCGCTTTTAAAGCCCATTAAATTAGAGCACATGGCCAAACTGAATCTGCACATTTGAGAAGAACAGTTGAGAATCCATGAAAAATGCATGAGGGAGGGACAGGAGGTTGGGCTAGGCAATAGGCCTTATCCATAATAACCCCCCCCCCAAAAAAAATGCTCTGGAACACAGGCCCCCTGGTGAACCATCTGGCATCATCCTGCCTTGCATTTAGCCAGGAAATTTAATTAATACTGTTCCAATGCTCACTGAGCTAAAATTAATTGCTGGCATTCATCTAGGGCATGTAGTCTATTTTTCCCCCTTTGATTTTGCTATATATTTTTTTTCCATTTTGTTTTTTTTTTTTTTTGTTTTGCCAGAGTCTTAACTGATTGCAGAGGAAGGAAGAAAGGAAGGAAGGAAGGAAGGAAGGAAGGAAGGAAGGAAGGAAGGAAGGAAGGAAGGAAGGAAAGTCCATCTCAATTAAATTTAAATTTAACAATGCACATCTTGCCCTTACTGTAAGAAGAAGACCATGAAAGTTTCCTGTTTCAATTTTTCTTGACATGCACATTATAAGCCTGATAAGAAGAAATGGGCTTCTTTGCAATTGATCGAGACTCTTTTATTGGTAGTAGTCTAGCAAGCAAACATCTTGACATGGGATTTAATTAATGAAATTGTCCAAATCAATTTTTACTTTTTACACTTGATGTCAAGAGAGAGAAGATAGTAGCAATTACTATTTTTCTTTCTTGCTTGTTCTTCTTCACAAATATGAAAACTCTGTTTTATTCTTTCTGGATGTACATCCCCCTTAATCGTAAGACAACACACAATAATTTGGGAGCATTTAAATGAGAATTCCTCCCAAATAGTAAAAATAGCTCAAAAATAGATATAAAACCATACTTCTGAAGGTTCATCAATTCCTCCTGAGAAAACACAGTCTGTTGTAAGGTTATTGAAGCTCCCCCTTATTAGCCACCCAACTCCAATAGTTTCTGGATAGTGTACAAATCTAGAAAATAACATTAAAACATTAAATCATATGGACAGATCAGGCTACAATGATGTAATAAGCAACAAACAACAAAATCAACAAAACAAAATAGAGGCCTCAGAGAACTGAATCCCAAACCTGGAGCCAAAGTCAGATTTTCAAAGCTTTCCAGAACTCCAGGAGAGATGGTACCATCATTGTCTCTGTGGGGGTATTGTTCCAGACAGCATGCTACCCCACTCACTCCCACCCACACACTTAATTGTGATCTAGTGAGTTTATTAATATTCCCCAACAATTCCCTTCACCAAAAACCCAGAACTGTCCCAATCAAGTCCAGCCATGAGTAAACCAAGGTTAGTCCACAGAGCGATAGCCCAACAGTCCATAAGGCACTTGAAAGTTGCTGAAACAAAATAACTTCACCAGAGAAACTTAAATCCACCAGGCAAAACTTAATCCACGCACAAGAGAGCTCACAGGGCAAGAAAAGTTCAGAGTCTCCAAGGCACAATTAATTCCAAACATGTTGTCAATCCAGAGTGAAGCAGGAAACATGACCAAAAGCACACAGCTAGAAAACAAACAGGTTGTTCCCAACCATGTCTCATCTGTCTTCTGTGATAAATAGCCATCTTCTGGTGCAGCCCATCAAGACAGGTGGGGCCCTCTCCTCTTGAGTAGTCTGGCTGATGTTCTCTGCTCCTGCTTTTTCTCTGTCCTACATTTACTCAGATCAGGTGCAGAAGGCAGTTCCTCCTCCTTTTCCCTGGCTGTCGGCCAATGCAAGCTTTCCCCAGATGGAGCCTCAGCCAAATCCCTTCCAGCTGCCTGTTCAAAGCCATCAATCAACTCAGTTTCTCATGTGCCAGGAATTGGCTCATCCTTCCTTGAGCTGACATCTGAGTAGGTATCTGGGGAATTGTTCAAGGGAGACATCACAGAGAGTGGGGACTGCAACTTTTGGTCAACTAAAAATTGCTGGAATTACCAGAAAATTGCATTAGGCTTTATCAATACAAGAACATATTCAAAGTTATCAAAATGTGTGTGAGAGAGAGTGTTGGTGTTTGTGTTTTCCCAAAACTCTTACCATATATGACATAAAGAAGTTCAATTCAATTCACTTTATTTCATTTATATGACCGCCCATTCAATTAATAGCTCCAGGCAGCTAGCAGTACTTAAAAACAAAATAAAAACAAAAGTACAAACAGAGCTGTTGAGAAAAACCAAAAGCAAAAAATGATACAGGCTGAACCATATATCTGTTGCACAGGCTTAATGACATGACCAGGTTTTGGCTTCTGGTTTCAGACTTTGGGTGCTCCCACACGCGCAAGGGAATTGCTCCTCGTGTTGCCTGGATTTCTTCATCAGGCGGCCCCTGTAAAGGGGTTGAAAGTCACCCTGGAGGGGCGATGAGTGGGGGAGAGGTCTCTCCAGTCGGCAATAGAAAGGCAGTGGCCCTCCTGTCAGCTTGGAGCTACTCTCCAAACCGAAGAAGAAAGGATCAGCCACTCCCATGGCCCATCATTTAGCCATTTCCTGCCGAAGCCTAAAGCACAGCAAAGCACTTGAAAGCACTTGAAAACTGGGTGAGAATTGTCTTTTTGTTTTCCTAATTGTCTACTTTCCTTGTCAAAAGCTTCTTGAATTTGCTTCCCCCTGCGAGGAGAGACCGAAGGGATTTTTTCCCCCACCCTCCTTAAGAGTGGCCTTTGTCTACATTGGGAGAGAAAAGAAACAGCCTTCTACTAAATCATACTGATTTATTGGACTTACTGCCTTTCTACTTTTGGCCCAAAGTTCCTATATTTACAGAAATGGACTATTCTACCTATTAGTCTAAAAAGTAGGACAAAAAAAAAGAAAAAAAATAGAATGATACTGTCTGAAAATAATTTGAAGTATTCTGGGGACATCTAGTGAATACTATTGGCAAACAAGCTTGCTTACATTTTGGACTGACCTTGGCATTAAGATAAAAACCTGAAACAGCTGGAGATGAATTTGGCTTAGACTTGTGGAGGTGGACTCTTACTGATTTTTGTTTGAAACAGCCACCACCAAGGACTATTTATAATTATTACAAAATGGAGAAGGATCAGCCACAAACCTTGCTTGATTATAACCTCACACTTGAAACAGTCTACAGAGTCACTGAGATGTCTATCTCCAGATTTAATAATTTACATGCCAACCTTAAGTCACAAATTGAAACCCAGACTGCAACTAAAGAATTTATACTTTAGAATATAACAGAATTGGAAGATATTACTATTGAGACAGAATATAAGCAACAACTATCCAAAGAACCGACAACTATAAAAGTACAAGGAACTATCACTATGGCAAATAACCTAAGGACCAACAACAAGCTATGGGAAAACTTAATACTCAACTTTTGACTCCATCAAAAGAGACTATAACTTTAGAAGTATACTAAAGGGCAGCCACTGAGGCTCTTGACCGAGTTGTACCCCTGCGGCCCCTGACCCGGTGCAGATCCCGTCGAGCTCCATGGTTCTCCGCGGAGCTCCGGGAGATGAAGCATCGGAGACGGGGCCTAGAGAGCGGTTGGAGATCCAGCCAATCCGAATCCGACCGATTGCGACTAAGAACCTATACTAGGTCTTATCTCGCTGCGATAAGGGAGGCGAGGTCTAACCACTTCGCCACCCTTATCGCGTCCGCAGATAATTGCCCGGCCGCCCTGTTTAGGGTGACTCGCTCCCTCCTGAATCAGGAGGTGAGGGAGGAACCCTTGCAGGGTCGTGCCGAGGAGTTTAACCAGCATCTGTCGGACAAAATCGCTCGGATTCGGACCGGTCTGGACTCTGACTGGGCAGAGTCTGTCGAGAAGGACACGGGCGGTCTTGTCGATATCACCTGGGAGGAGTTTGATTCTGTGACTCCGGAGGAAGTGGACAGGATCATGGGGAGGCTGAGCACCACCACATGTTTATTGGACCCGTGCCCTTCCTGGCTGGTCTATGCAGCCCGGGAGAGGACACGCAGCTGGTTCCAGGCAGTTATATTGGCTTCTTTGAGTGAGGGCAGCTTCCCCGCCGTCTTGAAAGAGGCGGTGGTGAGGCCTCTCCTCAAGAAGCCTGCCTTGGACCCAGCTGTATTGAACAACTTTCGTCCTGTCTCCAACCTTCGCTTTCTTGCGAAGGTTGTTGAGAGTGTGGTGGCGCATCAGCTCCCTCTGGTCCTGGATGAAGCGGATTATCTAGACCCGTACCAATCGGGTTTCAGGCCCGGGTACAGCACGGAGACGGCATTGGTCACGCTGGTGAATGATCTCTGGAGGGCTCGGGACAGGGGGCATTCCTCTGTTCTGGTCCTATTAGACCTCTCAGCGGCTTTCGATACCATCGACCATGGTATCTTGCTGCGGCGTCTCAGGGGATTGGGAGTGGGAGGCACGGTTTTACAGTGGTTCTCCTCCTATCTCCGGGGACGCTCGCAGTCGGTGTTGGCAGGAGGGCAGAGGTCGACCGCGAGGTCTCTCATTTGTGGAGTTCCTCAGGGGTCGGTCCTCTCGCCTCTCCTGTTCAACATCTATATGAAACCGCTGGGTGAGATCATTCGTGGTTTTGGAGTTGGGTATCATCAGTATGCTGATGATACCCAACTTTTCTTTTCGACCCCAAACCACCCCAGTGATGCCCTCACCGTGATGTCCCGTTGCCTGGAGGCGGTTCGGGTCTGGATGGGGAGGAACAGACTTCAACTCAACCCCGACAAGACCGAGTGGCTTTGCATACCTTCATCCCAGGTTTATTCGGACATTCCACCTCTCGCTATGGGGGGCGAATTATTACCCCCCGTAGATAGGGCTCGCAACTTGGGAGTCCTCCTAGATTCACGGCTCACTCTGGAAGACCACATAGGAGCTGTGACTAGGGGGGCTTTCGCCCAGGTTCACCTGGTGCGCCAGTTGCGGCCCTATCTAAGCCGGGATGATCTATGCACGGTCACTCACGCGCTCGTGACCTCTCGACTAGACTACTGCAACGCTCTCTACATGGGGCTGCCCTTGAGGACCACCCGGAAGCTCCAACTGGCACAGAATGCAGCCGCGAGAGTTGTGTTGGGAGTTTCCCGATACTCCCATGTCACACCTCTGCTCCGTGAGCTGCATTGGTTGCCAGTTGTCTTCCGGGTGAGATTCAAGGTACTAGTAATGGTGTTTAAAGCCCTACATGGCAGGGGTCCGGAGTACCTTAGGGAACACCTGCTGCCGGCGTCAACTTCCCTCCGCCCTGTGCGTTCCCACAGAGAGGGACTCCTCAGGGTGCCACCGGTCAGAGAATGTAGATTGGTGGCCCCCAGGGGGAGATCTTTCTCTGTGGGCACCCCGGAGCTATGGAACCAGTTACCGGTTGAGCTCCGGACGGCGCCCGATCTTCGCTCCTTTCGCCGCGATCTGAAAACATACCTGTTCGAACAAGCCGGCCTGGCCTGAGGGGGGATTGGTGGGGGTTTTTTTACTATCATTTTATTGGGGTTTTTATTAATGTACCAACTGTTTTTATGGGCATGTATTTAATTATCTTTTAATTTTTGTAACTCTGTGTTTTATTCTTGCCCTGTACACCGCCCTGAGTCCTTCGGGAGAAGGGCGGTATAGAAATATTAATTAAATTAAATTAAATTAAAGATAGTGATGCTAACATAGAGGACGTGGAAGATCAACAAAGACAGTTTTCTGAAAGACTGGATAGCCAAGCATTAATTACAAAATTGGATAAGACTCCTTACTTAAAGCAGATGAACCCAGATGGAAGAGGAATCCAGACCGAACTGAAGATAAAGTTTTTAGAGCAAATACAGAGACTAGAACTAACAGGGCAACAACATAATGATTACAAATGATTTGGTTTTTGTGGACTACTGATGGCTAGATGGCCTCCTTCAATTCAAATAATATATATTGGAGTGAAGGGAGACCTATCTGACAATTCAAAGCCCTTGGTTTGGAAACCTGATTGGCAAAAAAAGAAAACCCAAGTTAGATTTAAAAAGTGAGTTCTTAGAGAACCATCAAAGGTTATCCTTTTAGTAATCAGTGACTTATCAGGATCTAAAATAGAAAGTGTTTATGAGATAGAATGTGTTTATGTATCTATTAGGCTTATTTTAGACATTATAATTTGTGCACTGAATTAATGGAAAATTGGTTTATAGATCCCACTTTTGATGTTAAAAGACATTTGATTATTCTATTTAAGAATTAAGAATTAGCTAAAATTTAAAACAGAATCTGGTTGTGTCTAAATAGTTGTAGATTGATAAACGTAGGCTGTGGTACTGTCAGTAACATGTGAAACAGACAATGTTTATTAGGTAGAACAGCTACTCAGCCACTGTGTACATGTTAGATGCTATAGTTTTTGCTGTAATGAAATAAGGGAAATTTGGGTTGTGAATATTATTTGGGATGTTAAAGGCTAAATTTGAATAATATAATTAAAATTAAAAGTAGGTAAACTTTAATAACAGGACATAGATATATTTCAATGAAATTGAATTGATAATTTTTTCAACTGACTATGCTATTTCTAGAAATTTACTAGTTTAAACTGGTTGTATGAAATGTTAAGGGAAATTAAGAAGGGTGTTTTGATAATGTAACCTGAATTATGTACTGAAAACTGTTACTGAATCTCTGATTACCCAGTCATCATGATACTTTCTAAATATGTAGATTTTAACTGAAAAACCAATAAAACTTGTGTTTTTTTTTTAAAAAAAATGACATGACCAGGTTTTTAAGGCCCTACAAAAGGCCAGCTGTATCAGGAATTAGTCTGATCTCCAGGGGAATGATGTTACCAAGGGTGGGTGCCATAAGGGAAAAGGCCATCCTCCATAGACCTGCCAGATGACACTTCCTATGATGGGATCTGGGCCATGGATTTATTTTATTTATTTATTTTATTAAATTTATATACCACCCTATTCCCATAGGACTCAGGGCAGTTTACAGGGGAGATTAAAACATAACATACAAAAATTAAAATCAGATTAAAACAATTAATTAAATCAAGTCCCTGAAATTTAAAACTAAAACCCAATAAAACATTAAAAACCCCTCAGCCTGGGCCAGGCAGCTCAAACAGCCAAGTTTTCAGGTCCCGGCGAAATGAGTGAAGGTCGGGGGCGGTCCTAAGTTCCATGGGGAGTTGGTTCCATAGGGCCAGCGTGCCCACAGAGGGGACTCCAACTGGATGTAATAGGTTTGGGAGATACAATCAGGGAGACACAGCTGTACAAGCAATCCAGCCACAAGCCATAAAGAACTTTAAAGGTAACTACTAACACTTTGTATGAAAACAAAACTAGATAGGGGAGAAATTGAGTTGTTTATGCTGTGGTGTTGGAGAAGGCTCCTGCACACTTCTTCGACAGCACAAGTGACTCACAAGCAAATATTGGAGTGTATAAAACCAGACATAGCACTAGAAAGCACAAATCACAAAATTCTGTCCTACACACAGTATCTCTTCTGATGAGTCTTCATTAAAGAAGGAGAAAAAGCAGATTAGAAAATACATTTGGGTTATTGTTTTTTTTTCCCTCCTGAAATGCTTGAGTTTAACATGGAGTTAAGGGTGGAGCTGGATCCCTCTCCGCTTTATATTTTTTTTTTACTCTGGGTATTCTAAAATAACCTTACAAGTTATAAATCCATGGTAGTGTTGTTGCTGTTCGATTGACAACCATAAAACCAAACTACATGGTGGTAGAGGTTTTTTGGGGGATTAATTTTGAAAATATCTGAGTTCCATTGTTTGTGCCAAGGTATTCCAAGCAACTGTTGCTACTAAATGCACATAGATTTTCTTTGGGAAGCTAAACAGCGTTAAACCTGCTAAATTTTGATGGAAGATCATCAGGAATGTCCAGGAAGTAAATTACATTGAAAAATATATACTGTACATACATACATAATTCTGGAATAAGACAATGGAAACCCCTTCAGGAACTGAACTGAACTTAACTTGAATAATCTTTATCAATGAACACTCAACAAGAAATAAGTAAAAGAAAGCCTCCTTTGCTAATTTATTGAAATTTCAACCTAGCTAACTCCCATAGTCATTGAACCTTGTCCTGGCTTCTTTCTATGATTTATCATCTGGACTTATGTTTGACTGGAATACTGTTGCCACAAGTTTTATTGGCTTTGCTTTTTTTTCTAAATGAGTTGTATATTTCAACTTTGATATGAAGTCCATTCTCAGTTGCTTGCATCTTCTTGACTAGGTTACACTTGCACTCTTACCTGAAAGATAATAAGTTCTCTTATGACAGTACCTGACTTACATTAGTTGGTCTGTGAAGTTAGGTAAAGTCAAAACTCAAGAGGAAAAATAAGGGATAGGATTATGGGGTTGACCAGGAATTCAAGAAACATCTCAGAAGAAAACAACAGCAAAACACTTACGTATAGTTGTCACAGAAACTCCATGAGCATATCCATGAAATTAGCATGACTTCACATACACTTAAAAAAGACTTGTCTGGCTTCTGTTGTAGTATCATCTTTTCTATTTTCAACCTTTATTTTTTATGCACAAATATCTCAGCTGCTTAGGGTAATCAAATTAGCCTGGGATAAACTTCCATGAGAAATCCATGAGCTTTTGCTTAACTGCAGGGCTTCAAAAACTAATTAAATTTGATGAAGTTTTAAAAAGTTACATAATCTCTTGGAATACATAGACTTCACTCAAAACAACAACAACTAACCCTCCTTATTAAAAAAAAAAAACTTTGACTAACTTTAACAAAACAGTTTCCAGTATTTTTCTTTCTCACTCAACTACATCTAAGACATTGATGGGCTTATAATTTCTTGGTTTAGCCAGAGAAAGAACTATTTTAAAAAAGTTAAATCAGAGCAACCGGACCAAAGTATTTTAATCTCAAATTTTTCACTCCCCATCCTGGAAGCTTAATCAGTCATAATAATAATAATAATAATAATAATAATAATAATAATAATAATAATAATAATAATAATAATAATAATAATAATAATAATAATAATAATAATAATAATAATAATAATAATGTTAGGCAGAGAGTCAGAGAATCAGTGGAATGAACCAACTCTTGCCATACCAATAGCAGGGTTTTTTCCCCAAAACGTATTGTAATATGCCAATGAATATTTTTGGTCTGGGTGATTGAGTGTTCATTGACATACAGAGAAAGATCTATCATTTTTTCTTGCCCTTTTTAGTTACCGACCATTTTCAGCACCTTTTGTCACAAGTTTTATCTTACATCTTTTAGCCCTCAGATGTTTTGCTCTAATATATATATATTTATTCTTCCAATACCTGGGAGGTGATAGGTGGGTGGACTCTAGAGGTGATTAATGCTTCTCTACAGGAGATGGTAGTGCCCCAGTACTTTAAGGAGGCTGTGGTCTGCCCTCTTCTCAAAAATCCACCACTGGTTTCCACCCTGTTGGATAATTTCCAACCTGTCTCCAATCTTCCCTTTCGGGGGAAGGTTGTTGAGAAGGTAATTGTGTAGCAGTTCCAGAGGTTTCTGGATGAAACGGATTATCTAGAACCCTACCAGTGAGGATTAAGGCCTGGATATGGGACAGAAACAACATTGGTTGTGCTTTTTGATGATGTCTGGTGGGAGTGGGATGGGGTAGTGCATCCATCCTTGCTCTACTTGACATCTTGGGGGCTTTTGATACCATTGACCATGGTATCCTTCTGAAGCAGCTTCGGGGGTTGGGAGTGGGGGGCTTTATGCTATCCTAGTTCACTTCCTTCCTCTGAGGCCTCTCTCAGTCAGTGTTGATAGGAGGTGAGAGATCCAGTCCTCACTCACTGCTTTGTGGGGTTCCACAGGGCCCTATTTAACATTTACATGCAGCCATTGGGTGAGATCATCCATCACCATGGACTGAAATATCATCAGTATGCTGATGATACTCAGCTGTAGGTCTCAGCCCATGGTGAGTTAAGTGATGCTGTGACCTTCCTTTCACACTGCCAAAAGGCTGTTAGGGCTGGATGGGGAGAAAAGGGTTGAAACTGAACTCTGGAAGGACCAAGTGTCTCAGGGTTTGGAGTTCTATGACCCATGGATAATTGCCATCTTTGGTTTTGGAAGGGGTGGCACTTCCCCAAACAGATCCTGTGCATAATCTGGGGGTACTACTGGACTTGCAGCTCCTGCTTGAAGAGCAAGTGGCAGCCATGGCCAGGAGGGCCTTTGCACAACTGAGATTGTGCACCAGTTATGCCCTTTCCTAGACCAACAATCCCTACTCACAGTCACTCATGCCTTAGTCACCTCCCGTCTTGACTATTGCAGCACGCTCTACATGGTCTGCCCCTGAAGAGCATCCAAAAGCTCCAGTTGGTACAAAATGCAGCAGCCTGCATGGTTTTGTGCAGACATTTTATTTATTTTATTTTTATTTTAATTCCATCAGGGTGCACATGTGACACCTCTCCTGCAGGAGCTGTATTGGCTGCCAATTTGCTTCCAGATGCAATTCAAGGTATTGGTTGTCACCTTTAAAGCCCTTCATGGCTTGGGACTAGGTTATCTGGGGGACCGTGTCTTGTCAGTCACATCTACCCAACTCACTAGACAGGGAGGCAAGGAATGTTGTGGATCTCATCCCCTAAGGAGATGCATTTGATGGGACCCCGAAGAAGGGCCTTCTCAGTGGTGGCTCCCTCTCTCTGGAACATCATTCCCTCAGAGATTAGACTGGCCCCCACTCTCACACTCTTCTGGAAGGCTCTGAAGACTTGGTTCTTCCAGCAGGCTTGTGGAACCCAGAGCAGGATAGAGCCCAGCAAATGGCTTGTTTAATGTGTGTTGTCACTGGGGGGGGGCATTATTATATTATTTTATTGTTCCTTTTGCTATTTTAGTTTTTTATAAGATTTTTTTTATTATTTATGTAAGCCACCTTGAGTTGCCATGTGTGAGCAGGTGGCAATAAAAATCTTTTAAATAAATAATTTCTGCCAAGTTACATTCTACCATTGCTGATGTTATGCATACATGAACAAGCGATTGTGCCTTTTTAACTTTTGTTCTCATGTCCCTGGTGTAACAAATTCATATTTCATGCTTTTAAAACAATTGTTCTGTCATTGCTTGAATAAATGAATAAGAAAAAAAATGGATAAATGAATGAATGTATGCATCAAACTATGCCCACAGGACCAGACACACTCTAAAACTATAAAGGAAAATTGAAATTTAAAACAATAATCACATACTTGTATTTCCTGACTGATACATATGATAGCATTGCAATTATGCTAAGCTTATGATAGCCTCTCATCTCAGGATATATGGGATTCAGTGCTGTAAAGAGGCTGATGCATTTTTAAACTTCATTAAATGCTCTTACCTATCTTAAGCTATCATATCAGGAATAAACATATATTATGGAATATTACAATATGTTCAGAATGTTCATTGCTTCTACTCTTTTCTAGCATGTGGGGGTTAATATAAATCAGAGTTTTCTGTTAAACTTTAAGCCCAATGGAGAATGAAAGAAGCTGATTCTCCACATGACAATTTGTTCAGCCAAAAACATAGGAATTTTTATCCTTCATTTTATATTCTTAATTGATCTCAGTGCTCAGATATTGATTTGAGAATACAAAAATGCAATCAAGATTGAGGAGGCATTGCTTAGTTTGTCTATGAGATGTATGTTATCTCCAGAGAGCAATGATCTCTGATAAGATCCAAAACTCATAAAAAGATGGCAAGCAAAGCTAATTCATGCTTTGAAAGATGTGTTTACCAGAATTAGAGTTTTCCTTTTTCCTTGGAACAGTATTGTATGGAAAAACCATTGTAAATTATTGGCCATGTCCATTGGATGTTGTGTTCAAGTTATGGTGCACAAATTAGGCTAGTTTTTCTGTTCTCAAGCCAGAGAAAATGCTTCATTTATGTTTCTACCTGATGGCGAGAGACCATAATAAGGAACTGCTCAGAGTTGCCTTCAGCCATGAGATGGGCAGCAAATAAATTTGATAATAAAATAAAGTAAGTATTTACTTGATATCTTTCTGTGTTATATGACAATAACATAACTTCCCATATCACCCTTTGCTGTGTGATTTCTGCACTAGTTAGCATTGTCTCTGGAAGAAATATTTTAAAGTGTGTTCTGCCAGTCCAGCAATTCCCCAATTGACCTCTCAATTTCACAGATCAGAATTCATATCCAAAAGTATTTCTGTAACTTAATATATTCAGAAAACTCATTTCTCTATGCAGCTATATTTGCTGTGTTTAGATTTTGTTTCAAAGCTGTGACAAATCCTAATGAAATGAAACTTGTTTTCTTGATTTTCTTCCTTAAAATACATTTTTTTCTCTTCATTTCCCCCTTTCTTTCTATCAGCTAAACTGTAAATTACCCAGAACAAAGATATGGAAAGTGGAAAAGGAGTACATGCTATGATGGGTAGGTACACTTGGAGAGCAGAAAGTTATTTAGTTTGCCCTAGGGACATACCATGTTTCCCTGAAAATAAGACTGGGTCTTTTATTATTTTTTGTTCCAAAAAACACATTAGGGCTTATTTTCCAGTTAGGGCTTATATTTGGAGAAATATGGTACTAAATGCATCCATCTGGCTGACAATTCTGATTGGGGCTTATTTTTAAGGTGGGGCTTATATTACAAGTGTCCTCAAAAGTCATGCTAGGGCTTATTTTCTGGTTGGGTCTTATTTTTGGGAAAACACGATAGCATTTAATGTACTAAATAGTGTTTAATATATTAAATATATTTACATTGCATTGCATTGCATTAAATACATAGTTTTTAATATACTGAAATAGAATACCAGCAAATAGCCTGAATCTGCAGGGATGGAGTCAGGAATGCTAAAGCTCAAAATGAACTAAGACTTGCAATGGATAGCAAAAAATAACAACCAAAAAAAGGTTCTTTGAATATATAAGGAACAAGAACAAAGTCAAACAAATGATTAGTTCGCTAATGAAACAAGATGGCAAGAAGATCAAAAGGCAGCAGGGACAAAGAATTGCTTAATTCCTTCTTTGCATCTGTTTTCACACAAAATTGAAAAAAAAAATAAGCACAACATATAAAAAGCAGCACCATGGGAAACAGTACAGTATAGCAGGTCAAAATAACTAAGTAATTGGTAAAAGAACACCTATCCACTTCAGATGAGTTCAAATTGCTAAGACCAGATAGTTTATATCCCAGGGAGCTAATAGATTGATCTTGGAACCATTGAACAATTTTTTTCAGAGCTCCTGGAGCATGGGGGAACTGCCAGAGGACTGGAAAAGAGCTGATGTGATTCCAGTCTTTAAGAACGGGAAAAAATGAGTTCAGTAAGACCTCCAAGATAGCATCCAATGCTATGATATTATGTGAAGCCCCAAAATGCTTCTTCCCATCTGTATTAATTTCACCAAAAGAATGAACTATCTATTAACAAATTCACTGGAAAGAATTTCCTTGTTTTTGTTTTTCTATGTTTGTCTCCATCCTCAATGACTAAACAGAGGTTGATAGAATATTGCTTCTTGTGTCATGTAACAGTGTCTGAAGCATGTTATTATGTTTCTATTTGAGATTTTCTTTTTGGCTTTGGGTTCTCTTCTCAGCAATTTTCACAGTTTGTTTTTTTTTCTCTTCTTTAATTTGCAGCATTTTCCCCCAAATTCACCTTTAATGACTTCTTTCACTCTATAATTTTTCTGATTCAGGACTTCAAAGCAGTTCTTGATGTTCACCTTGAAAATGGTGGGTATAAGTTAAGGATCACATCATGGAAACTGATTAGCTTTCTTGCTTAACTTGGAACTTGTACAGGAGCATTTCATGATCTGTTCTACAATCAGCACCTGGGCCATGTCTTTCATGCTATAATTGAACTCCTCTACTGCCTGTTTAAAAGGGACGCGGTGGCTCAGTGGGTTAGGACACTGAGCTTGTCGATCAGAAGGTCGGCAGTTTGGCAGGTCGAATCCCGAGTGCCACGTAGCAGAGTGAGCGCCTGTTACTCGTCCCAGCTTCTGCCAACCTAGCAGTTTGAAAGCACGTAAAAATGCAAGTAGAAAAATAGGGAACAGTACGGTGGGAAGGTAACAGCGCTCCGTGCACCTTTGGCGTCTAGTCATGCCGGCCACATGACCACGTAGACGTCCTCGGACAAGCTCTGGCTCTTCGGCTTTGAAACAGAGATGAGCACCGGCCCCTAGAGTTAGAAACGACTAGCACACATGTGCGGGGGAAGCTTTACCTTTACCTTACTGCCTGTTTAGCAATATTATAGTTAATTCAATTTCTATGGATTCCATCTGTTGATATCTACATATACAGGAGTAATTTTGGTATGTTGAAGACAGTGCTAGCCAATAAGTCATTGGAGTGGCAAAAATTAATAAGTCAGTCTGCTTTATTTTGGTTTTCCTAAGCCATACAATTCAACTATTTTCTGCTTTCATGTTTTCAACTTTGGTGTTTCAGTCACCAAGCACAACCTGCGCATCTTGCTTGCATGTTGATTTCAAATTGAACTTGGTAATAAAACTTTTCAACTGTCTCTTCTTTTTCATAATAGTTAGAGAATATTTTATTTTTGTTTTATTTTATTTAATTTAATTTCTATACCGCCCTTCTCCCGAAGGACTCAGGGCGGTGTACAGGGCAATACAATAAAATACAATATATAAAAATTTTTAAAAAATATTAAATACAACAGCCCAATTCAATAAATTAATACAAAGCGTTAAAATACTCCTAAACCCATCAGACCAGGCCGGCTTGTTCAAATAAGTATGTTTTTAGGTCACGTCGGAAGGAGCGAAGGTTGGGAGCCATCCGGAGCTCAACCAGTAAACGGTTCCAAAGATCTGGCACACCCACAGAGAATGCCCTCCCCCTGGGGGCCACCAGTCGACACTCTTTGACCGACAGCACCCTAAGGAGGCCCTCTCTGTGGGAGCGCACTGGACGACAGGAAGTTGATGCTGGCAGCAGGTGCTCCCGTAAGTAACCCGGACCCATGCCATTTAGGGCTTTATAGGTCATTACCAGCACCTTGAATCTTACCCGGAGGGCAACCAGAAGCCAATGCAGCTCGCAGAGTAGAGGTGTTACATGGGAGTATCGGGAAACCCCCACCACCACTCGCACGGCTGCATACTGCACCAGCTGAAGCCTCCGAGTGGTCCTCAAGGGCAGCCCCATGTACAGAGCATTGCAGTAGTCCAAACAGGAGGTCACGAGCGCATGAGTGACTGTGCGCAAGGCATCTCGGTGCAGATAGGGCCGCAACTGGCGCACCAGATGAACCTGGGCGAAGGCCCCCCTAGTCACAGCTCCTATATGATCTTCCAAAGAGAGCTGTGAGTCTAGGAGGACGCCCAAGTTGCGAGCCCTATCTATGGGGGGTAATATCTCACCCCCCATGGTTAACGATGGAATGATCTGAATTTCCAGAGACGCCGGCACACACAGCCACTCAGTCTTGTCAGGGTTGAGCCAAAGCCTGTTCCTCCCCATCCAGACCCGAACCGCCTCCAGGCAACGGGACATCACGTCGAGGGTATCACTGGGGTGGTTTGGGGTAGAAATAAAAAGTTGGGTATCATCAGCATATTGATGATACCCAACCCCAAAACCACGAATGATCTCACCCAGCGGCTTCATATAGATGTTGAACAGGAGAGGCGAGAGGACCGACCCCTGAGGAACTCCACAAATGAGAATAAATAATCTGCATATTAAAAGTTGTCCATGAACTCTGAACTTTGGTCACTGATTGCATTGTAGCCAGGTACCATTCTTACTATACCCTTCCTAACTATAAAAACATTGTTTTACATGTTCTGAATAAAAATAGTGCACTCCTCTAACTGAGAATGTCCAATCCCAGTCAGTCTCAATTTGCTGATTCCTAAGATTTCAATTCATACCTGTCTCATTTCATTGGGTGGTGGGGTTTCTGTTTTGTTTTGTTTTGTTTTGTTTTTGGCTGCATCTATGTGCATGCTTCTTACATTCCATGTTCCAACAGTCATTCTGTCTTTGCAGATTCAGATTTTCTTTGCCTGTAGGGCAACTTCAGCAACCAGGCAGCAATTTAACCATGTCATGAACTATTAAAAGTTCAAAATATCTGCAGTATTTTCTCAATAGCATATTTCATCTGATTTCTAAAATCATCCAGCATTGTGTCATTGATTGTTTATATTTTCTACATGGGTGGTTTTCTTGGGAGAAACAGGAGTGCTTTACCATTTCCTTTTTCCTGTACAAGACAAATCAATGTATTTTTCATTGGCACTAAATTGATATTCTGCCTTCAGTATCTTCTTATATAACTGTTGCCCAATATCAGTGCCTAAGCAGCTGGGAAGTTGCTTTGACTGAGGTAGGTAAAACTCTTTGCATATATTTCTGATATTTTTTGCTTTCCCAGGAACACTCCCCACCATGATGAGGAAGCACAGAAGGATATGGGGAGGGGTGGGGATTCAGCAATTGAACATTTTGAAGTTGCTGTCTGAGTTAATGCCACCAGCTCTATATTCTCTTCTAGTACCTACTTCTTCTCAAGAGGGCTAGTCTAGGGGAGGTTTGACACCCATACAGCATTCTTTCATTCCTCCTACATAAAAACACAAATTTATTCAATGGAACATGTTGCCATGCTCAGACTGTGAAAGGCACATGAAGGGAAAAATGCCAGCATCTCTCCATTACATGAGTTCTACAAAAAAGGGTATAGAAAGCCATTGAGACATGACACCATGGCAACTGAAAAGCTTCAAAAGCTTTGTTTTCATTCATACAGATTTTTTTCCTACCAGCCACATTTTAAAGGACATTATAATATAAATTTGCAAACAAACATAAAACATGGAATTCATTATATTCACCTTAAACTATTAAAACTATTAAAATATTTTAAAATATTTACTTTTCAAAGATTTTTGCTAATTCTCAATGGTAGAAGCTTGGAGAATTAGGTATTTTGCAGTTGACCAGTTTGGAATCAGTGAGCATAAAAAGGAGAGGAGTTGTTGGCTGTGAATGCTAGACCCCAAAATATATAGTAGATAAGCCTGGCCTAACTACATTTACATTTCCATTATATACTTTTAAGATGAAGGTGAATGGAAGAAAGCCAATTTTGATTTAAACTCAGTTGTGAAACCTTGGTAAATTGAGGGTGTCGTGATCTGGTAATGCCCAGAATATCTTTGAAAATGAACAAATGAGAATGTCCACATGCACTCTGATAACAAGGATACAGTATGTCATAGTTTTCTCAAGGACAAATTTATTTCACTTTTTAGCAGAGGATAAAGAGATGGTGTAGTGTCTCAGCTCTTAAAACACTGGGCTTGCTGGCTGGAAAGCACAGGTTTGAGACCTAAGCGCCACATGACCAGGTAAGCTCCTGTTCTCACCCCAGGTCCTGCCGACCTATCAGTTCAAAAACATGCAAATGCAAGTAGATAAATAGGTACCATGTCAAAGTGAAGGTAACGGCACTCCATGATGTTATGCTGGCAATATGACCATGGAAATGTCTTCAGACAGTGCTGGCTCAATGACCTTGAAATGGAGATAAGCATCACCCCCGGTAGTCAGCAAAGAGTACTGAAGTAAAATCCACAGGGGCTCCATTTTATTTTTATTATTATTATTAGCTGAGGAATTTTAAAGACTGAGAAATTTATTTCCTATAAACAGATGGGAGCTTCCAAAGACGTGAGGGGATCAATTTGTATTACATTTTATTGCCAAATTTACTTCACTTTTCAGTCCAAATTATCAGTATTGTTCCAGTATTGAGAAGCTACCTTTTTGCCAATAACCTATCCAATAATAGTCTCATTCAGAATCAAGGCATCTATTTTAAAAAAATCACTACTTCCTTAAGTCAGAGTCTATATGTCACTTAGAGGCCCAATAATTCTGGTGAAGATATAAGTAGTTAAGATATAACCAGTAACTCCAGTGGTAGCTAATATACATATTTAGGAATGATATGTTTGGTTTGGTTTTCCTATTGTCCTTTGTTTTTTAAATGTTTTAGCAATCATAAACTGCCCAGAATTGCTGGCAGCATATATATTTAATAAATTATTATTATTGTTATTTTATTATCTCTGCTTAAATGTCTGAAATGAAATAATTGAGTCTTAAAGGTAAAGGTAAAGGTTCCCCCGCACATGCATGCTAGTCGTTTCCGACTCTAGGGGCCGGTGCTCATCTCCGTTTCAAAGCCGAAGAGCCAGTGCTTGTCTGAGGACGTCTCCGTGGTCATGTGGCCGGCATGACTAGACGCCAAAGGCGCACGGAACGCTGTTACCTTCCCACCGTAGTGGTCCCTATTTTTCTACTTGCCTTTTTACGTGCTTTCTAACTGCTAGGTTGGCAGAAGCTGGGACGAGTAACAGGCGCTCACTCTGCTACACGGCACTCAGGATTCGACCCGCCAAACTGCCGACCTTCCGATCGACAAGCTCAGCGTCCTAACCCACTGAGCCACCGCGTCCCTTAATTGAGTCTTAACAGTTTACAATTATCCCACTGGACTAAGTAGCAACTGCAGATTTGTACAAAAAGGAGAGGGAAATGAAGAACTTATTAACTGAATTGAATTAAAATGTTCAGATACTGATGGATCAAATCCCAAATTACTGAAGGAATTAGTGCAGGTGATCCCACACAGAATCAATCTTAGTTTTGGATGCCTGGTAAAAGAATTGAGGATCTCTATGGTCCCTTCCAATCCTATTATTCTATGTTCTAACTGTCTTCCAAGAGATAGGCGAGAAACTATTGACCTGCCAGCTTGATATTTATATTTAGCAAGGTCTAAACTTGGACTAGATGATTTGAACATAGAAGTAAGAATTTAGTGGTGGCGCAGTGGCTAGAATGCAGTATTGCAGGTTAAATCTGCTGACTGCTGGCTGCCAGCATTTGGAAGTTCAAGTCTCACCAGCTCAAGGTTGACTCAGCCTTCCATCATCTAATGGGGGCAACATGCTGACTCTGTAAACTGCTTAGAAAGGGCTGTAAAGCACTGTGAAGCAGCATTCAAGTCTAAGTGCTAAGTGTTATTTAAAAAAAACGATTGGAGCCGAGTATAAAGCACTAACAACTCCTGTATGAAGAAATTGAGAACATGCAGGTTCAAATGCTGTGCAATTTTCCCCCTCTCACAGAAGAACGAAACATTATAAATGAAAATAAAAATATATCCAAAGAACTGCACAGTTTGTTCTAGACCTTTAAGACACTTTGGTCTTTCTTCCTTAATACAAAAATTCTACACTAAGACCTATATGTACCACGAGTCATGAAATAGTCCATAGCATGAAGCTTGGAAGATTAATACTTAAAGTAGAAGGGGGAGAAATGCAATAGTTTTGGCATTCCTAATCTCATACATATTTATTGTTAGGAAAGAAATTGGGGGGCATGTTTTGGTTAACATACAATATATGAGAATTACTGAAGAACAGTCTTTGCACAATTCTAAGTGACATTGGGATGGTAATAATTGTGATACTGGATCAGAACAATTTTCTAAGGAAGTGATCTCTTTCTGTTGAAACAATCTTGCTAGCAGTTTTAACAAATTGTTTTATCTTACATAATTTAAGCTTTTATCAGTAAGATCTAAGGATACTTTGAAAATATGGTTGTTTAAAAAGTACAAGCCAGAAATACTGAGAAAGAATACCTTTAAATAGGATTTCTGTATTCTAATAATTAACACATGGCCATCTGATTATAATATGACTCCCACAATATAGGATTAACTGACTGACATTTTAGAGGCTGCATCCATATACAGTAACTTAATGTCTAACATGGGACAATTTCCAGTGATAATCCAGAAAGACAGCTGCCATAAAGGAAGACAGTGAGATCACTATTGATGTAGTATGTTGAAGTAACCTCAAAATTCAGAAGACTGGTTTAGCTATAGAGTGCAATTGTCTGGCTTTCCTTATAATTAGAGCTGAGAGGCAACCAAATTCTTGATTGGGATTCTATCTTAAGCACCCTTTAAAAAAGAAAAGAAAACAACATCTGTCACTCCTGTTTCTTTTCTCAGATTTATTTATTTATTTATTTATTTATTTATTTATTTATTTATTTATTTATTTATTTATTAAATTTTTATACCGCCCTTCTCCCAAAGGACTCAGGGCGGTGTACAGGGCAATAAATATCAAAAGTGTAAATACAAAAGTTAAAAAAGAGATTAAAAATAAATAAATAATTATGCCCAAGAATACAATACTAAAAATGTGTTAAGAACATATTTAAATCCAACCCCAGACCCATCAGACCAGGCCAGATTGTTCAAATAGATAGGTTTTTAAATCACGCCGGAAGGAGCGAAGGTCGGGGGCCATCCAGAGCTCAACCGGAAGGCGGTTCCACAGGTCTGGCGCGCCCACAGAGAACGCCCTCCCCCTGGGGGCCACCAATCAACATTCTTTGATCGGAGGCACCCTGAGGAGGCCCTCTCTGTGGGAGCGCACTGGACGGAGGGAAGTTGATGCCGGCAGCAGGTGCTGCCGTAGGTAAAGCTTAAGTTTGTTGCAGAAGTCATGGGTGGACTTTCCTTATCAATTATAAAAGATTAGAGTTCGATTAGTCAGCTGAAATATTGGTTTTAGGTTCTAAGTTGGTTTTTTTTAATCCCATTTATATCCCGCCCTTCTCCGAAGACTCAGGGCAGCTTACAATTTAAAGCACAAATCAATGTGCTTAGCAATAGCCTTCATTCTATGTATATGCCTGCTTATTAGGGCTTTTAGTCCCCCCCCAAGCGGCATTATTACAAAGTCAGCTTATTGCCCCCAACAATCTGGGTCCTCATTTTACCTACCTCGGAAGGATGGAAGGCTGAGTCAACCTTGAGCCTGGTGGGATGCGAACCTGCATTAATTGCAGGCAGCTGGTGTTACTTAAGGAGGCATTAGCCCACTGCTCCACCAAGTTGTGGAATTTTTATACTGTACAGTATATAACAACAATGACAATGAATTTGTAGCTCTGTACTGATGATGTTACCTACTTTGGTGATGCAGTGTCCGCAAGAAATCCACCAAGCTCAGCACTAGAATATTATACCTACATGTATATACTTGATGCTAATCTCCACAGAAGTTCTAAATATATATTTCATTGGAAAAAAAAGAGTTTGAGATCTTGATTGCATGGTAACCTACACAAATATTCTCATAGGCAGGAAGCTTTCCTCTTAAAGATTTATGCATGAATGTCTTGTGGAGACTGACATCACTTGATTTACACTGCAAAGAATGGGACTTTCTAATAGTGATTCAATCTAGTTCATGAATAATTATATTCTCAATCTAAAACATAGAAATTGGATTGCTTCTATTTCATTATAACTATGCCTCAGATGCACAGTTCTTAGATTTTTCTCTTTCCCAACTTTTCCTTCTCTTCAGAGTAAAGATTTCATTGCAGGTAAATTATATTTCTGTTGTGAAATGTGTTATTAAAAGTTGTGTAGATCCACAACTTTTAAACTCACAGTTGTAGATGGTTGAATGCCAGTTCATTCTGAGAAAATTCATATCCCAAGAAAATTTCACAAATTCTTCTAATGCTATTTAGGAAGAAATGGCTCAGAGTTAATGTAAATGTTAAAAAAAGATGTTGAGACTCTAGAAAGAGTATAGAGAAGAGCAAGAAAGATGATTAGGGGACTGGATATTAAAGCATATGAAGAACAGTTGCTGGAATTGGGTAAGTCTAAAGAAGGACTAGGGGTGCCATGATAGCAGTCTTCCAATATCTCAGGGACTGCCAAAAAAACAGGGAGTCAACCTATTCTCCAGGGCATCTGAAGGCAAGACAAGAATCAATGGATAGAAACTAATCAAGGAGAGAAGCAAGGAGAGAAATTTCCTGACAGAACAATTAATCAGTGGAACTTCAGAAGTTGTGAACACTGGAGGTTTTTTTTAAAAAGAGATTGGACAACCATTTGTCTGAAATGGTATAGGGTTTCCTGCCTGAGCAGGGGGTTAGACTAGAACAGGGGTTCCCAAGCCCTGGTCCATGGACTAGTACTGGGCTGCAGCATGCCAGCAACTGGTCTGCACAAACAAGCAAAGCTGCATCCATGAGATCCAGGCAGCACTCAAAACCACGCACCCTCCGGTCTGGGGAAAAATCTCTCTCCACAGAACTGGTCCCTGGTGCCCAAAATGTTGGGGGCCTCTGGACTAGAAGACTTCCAAGATCCTTTCCAGATCTGTTATTCTGTTAAAAAAATCTAAATTGTTAGTACTTGGTGCAGATAGGTTGTCACAATCAAGCTTATAACAATAAGTAGAGTCTTTATATCACATGGAGCTGAAAATAAAGTATGAAAAATTATATCAATAAAAACACAATAAGTTCAGACTTGTACAAAAAAAAAATACTACCTGGGAAAGCTCAACTTATTTTTCTATGTTTACAAGGAGACAGAACAAAGTGCAAAGAGAATTTCAGAGTCATTAATTTGATTAAAAAGTTAAATGCAGTGTCATGAATTTATCAAGATAACTATAAAATGGATTTACTCAGTATTTCCATGAGTTATACATACATCAATAAAATTAAAAATCAAGAGGCATACATGGAAATGTACCATGCCTGTAACCAATGTGCTCTGGCTCATTGCATGCCAGATACAAATCCATATTTATGTCAGATATTAATTCTTAGCCTAGTCAGTCAAGATCTCTGAGTTATGTTGAGCTGTGTATCTCAAATGTTTTCAGCAGAGAATTCACAAGCAACAGTGGACTATTTAGTGCCAGCTGTTTAGTTTCCCCAGCCTGAAGATAATGTAGCTTCTGCCTTTTTAGTCGTTTCCTCTCGCGAGAGTCATTTAAAAAAGCTTGATTTCTTATATTAATTTAAATGTTAAGTTTTATAGTACATATGTAAATCTTTGGAATTAATTATGGTTTTTCTCATTTTAGCTGGTTTGTTTTACTATGCACCATCCAGAGTCACATCTGTGAAATAGACAACTATGTAAATTGGATAAGTAAGTAAGTAAGTAAGTAAGTAAGTAAGTAAGTAAGTAAGTAAGTAAGTAAATAAATAAATAACAAAAGTTTGAAAAACCATAAGAAATGGAATTATATTGATCACATAGGTTCTACTGCAATATGATCTACTAAATGTTGATGCTTTGCCCTTCCACAGTCTTAACTTTTTCTTAATCAGGTTTCCTGAGTATGTATTTAAGAATACAATGCCATGGAGTGTTTTAAATCCCAACCATTATGTTGTGGACTGTCAAGTCAGTAAATTTGCGGAAGCATGTTATTTTAACATATGGTATTAGAAGCTCTCTTGTCTAGCTGGTATTTTTTTTAAAAAAAACCAACCCCACAATTTAACACCTGTGGAAGCTGCCATTTCAGTTTTAGTACTTACACTTTTACATCTAATCCAGTTGATGGGATTTCAAGTTTCCTTGCTAAGTACACTTTCTGTACTGACTATAATTTGTATTGCTGCAATTGATCAGACTTTTACCCCTTTTACTGAATGTTTGCCTTGCACCTGAAAATGATGAGAAATACCATGCTTGCTAAGGATATGAGAAAAAAATGTCTTTGATATGTCTAATTTCATTTATATGGAACATTCTAAGGCAGGAATTCCATGCTGAGGGACATAGTGCCCTTGGTATGGGTGAAGACATTCCAAAGGGGTTTTAAGAATCTGACTGGCAATCATGTTGTAGGACAATGATCTCCAACCTTTCTGGCTTTGCAGACCAGCCCAGGGGGGAGGGGGGAATGGTTCCATGTATCTGCAGCTTACGCAAATGAAGCTGTGCCTGGTTCTGAATGGGCCATGGCCAAGAACTGGGCTGCAGTCTGGGGGTTGGGGACCCCTATTGTAGGACTTTTGTACTGGGAAGGCAGCAGGTTACAGAAGGAGGGGATTGGAGATCTGTTGCATGTCCTAATTAGTGAATGACTTCAACAGACATTTGGATCTACAAAATATCAAAAAGGGGGGCATGATATAAAAAAACAATAGAAATCACTCATCTAGGGCAACCAAATTACATGTCTATCACAGTTTATTTATTTAGTAAGTCAGTGTCCATTATTACATTCATTCATTTATTAAGTCGGGAGCAAATTAAAATGCATTATTTATGCATTGTTTAAATGTTATCTTGATTTGATAAGAAAAGTTCCCATTTCAATAGAAGAGATACTTAACATATCAAACAGCATATCAAAGATCTGAAAAACCAACAAGATCAGGCTGCTCTTTCCAAGAATGTTCCTTTTTTTTGAACAATCAATTTCCCCCTTTTAAAGCAGTGAGATATGTATATTGAATAACTCTCTCAAAACTCTGAAGGGCAGTTTTGGAAGGCTGATATAAAAAAGATACCATATGAGCTGTGACTTTGCTCCTGTAGACTGTGTCCCTTTGAAGCTACAGTTCATGTCCTGCTATGCTGCATCTTCTATAAGGACTCACTAATTCAATTTATAACACCTCATCTAATAAAATACCTGAGAAATACTGGTTTCTTTTATGTATAACTACTGTTGTCAGTTCAGCATAAAATAGTTTCTCTGAATGTGGCCCAATTTTGTTATATTGTATGCAGAATTAGGCAGACTCAAAATACCCACTGATAATCCATCACTAATCGTAATTTGTTTGTTCCTTCATTTTCATTTTCATTTTTTGTTATTATTGTATCTTTGTATTTGCAATCCTTGTCTGTGACCATATTAAAAACCAATAGATTGATATAACTAGACTCAAATGTTTTGCCCAGAGAACAGTGTAGAATTTAAAGTGTTTGATTCTGGAGTCCAGGTTCAAATTTTCAATTGGTCATGAGGTTTATGGTTGAATTAGGATCAGTGTCCGACCTATGTGATATCAGGAGACCTATAGATACACCTCCTTGAGCTCCCAGATTAAAAGTGGATTATGAATGTAGCAATACAGAACATAGAAGAAATACTAAGAAGATTCTAACATCTCTAACTGATTTCAGTTAGTCTGTTTTAAGTACAATTGAATCTGAATCCCATCCAAACAGGTAGTCATAGTAATAGTAATAATACAAATAATATAGAAGAAGAAGAAGAAAGAGGAGGAGGAGGAGGAGGAGGAGGAGGAGGAATTAGAAAATAGGAAATAGGAGACTAGTGAAAGTTGTTGAAGAGGAGAAGAAGAAGAAGATAGAAATGGAGTATCAGAACATTCATAAGCACATAAGCTTTTTGTAAAGCATTCTGCTTTGTTTCTGGGTTGTCTTTGTCTGTACAAAAATGTACTTTTAAATAAATTTTCAATTAAGGTTTCAGTATACTTCTTTTCACTATAATATGAAAACATGTATCACAAAATAATTGTAAAAATCCACTAATTCCATCTCCAGGGGCTTGAATACTCAGTGGTTAAAGACACTGAGCTTCTCTGGAAAGCTGACAGCCCAGGATTGCTACAGGATGAGCTCCTGTTACATGTCCCAGCTCTTGCCAGGCTAGCAGTTTAAAAGCATGCAAATGCAAGTAGGTAAATAGGTACCACTTTGGTGGGAAGGTAACATTATGCTGTGTTGCATAGTCATGCTGGCACATGATCATGGAATTGTCTTCAGATAAGGCTGGCTCCCTTGGCTAAGAAAGAGAGATGAACACTGCCCACTAGAGTCAGAAATGACCGGACAGGGGAAACCATTACCTTTAAATTTTTCTCCACCCCCATTCCATCATATAAAATAATGAAATGGAGTATGTTAAATGACTTTGTCTTGGTCCTAATGGGTATTATTTTCAGCACTTTTGTGCTCTAGTGAATTCCTTTTACCTTGTGGAGATTAAGATGGAAATTAAACAAATGCCTTTTGTGAACCTAAAATAACTAAAAAAAATACATATTCCATAATGTTGTTGATATTGTTGTTCTCAGAACAAGCTCTTTTGCATTTCTGCAACTGGAATAATATTTTATGGCATTTTTATACTGCTCACCCTAATGACTTTGGATGGTGTACTTGTAAAGTAATGCTTTATTGATTAGCCATTAGGCCATATCAGAGTAAGGTTGGTGTACAAAATGAAACAAGAAGTCAAAATGCTCACAACAAGCAGCCCACTGAACTCTTAAAAACAAATTTCAGTAAAGTGGCTCTCCAGCCAGCATCATGTTTTGGCATAATAAATTGGAGACAGCAAGGACAAGACAAAAATAATGACTCCAACCTTTTAAAGTAGTTACTCCTGGATGTGATATTGGACTATAAAGCTGAGGATTCCACTCTTAAACCACTTGCCTTTCTGCATATCAAAATGTCTTCCTGAACTTGATTATCGGGATAGCTTTCTTTTGTTCATATATTTTTTCATATATTGATTAGATTCCTATCTAGTTTTTTTTCCCTGTGTGCTCAAGAAGGTTACAAATAGAATTCACTCTTCCGCAAGACACCTGAGACATTGAACTGAGTCATCCAGTGACCAAGTCATCTAGTGATCTTCCCGAGATGAGGGTGGATCTCAACTACTTGTTGAGTAGTTTCA
The DNA here is from genome assembly GCF_964194415.1 of Vipera berus. Taxonomy (NCBI): domain Eukaryota; kingdom Metazoa; phylum Chordata; class Lepidosauria; order Squamata; family Viperidae; genus Vipera; species Vipera berus. The sequence goes on from NC_138206.1 coordinate 104,796,118, forward strand.
TACCTTAATTACTGTAGTATACTGCCATCCTAAATACACTCCATTTAACATGTATGCACAGAGACATTAAAATGCCAATGACAAATTGCTGAATTATGACAAGAAAATTGCACGGACACATCCATATAAATTACATCAAACTGAGCTCAGTTCAACAGGTTATTTTATTTGTTGTTGCTTTTTCTCAAAAATCCATTTTTAAAAATTTATTATGCAGAGGTATTTAAATATATGTTAAACCCCTAGAATCCTATCTTCTTACTTCCTACTTTCCAAACTTGGTCTAAATCACGGAGTAAACAGTGACAATACATCAAACTTATATTCATCACTGGATAAAATTTGAGGGCATTCCAAAGAGACATACTTTTCTTACATTTTAGTGAACTTCATATTTTAAAGCAAAATGTAATCATTTTTTTTAAAAAAAAACAAAGGTTATTTTTCCCCACCTTTAATGCTACTTGACATCTATCACTTATAAAGCCTGTGTAGTAACAGATTATCTACCGAAATGCATGTGTTCTTGAAGGACATTTTTCCCCTTTATTTTAGGTTGTAGAAGAAACTTTTCTAAAGTACATTATTCTTGAAGGACACATTCTTGTTAGTACATAAAAAGTAGAAGAGGATTAGCATTAACAATTTGATATGCTCAAGGGTTAAAAATCTATTAAACCTTAATAGTTTTATTAAGGCAGGCACAGCCACCCTTCTCTGTGCATAAATGATTCACCTGTGGAGATGGTTACCAGCATCAAATTCCTGGGTGTGCAGCTAACAAGTAGGCTGGCTTGGTTGCTCAACAGTGAGAAACTGGTAAAGCGGGCACAGCAGCACTTGCACTTTCCACATCGCATGAGAAAAGCTCATCTTCCTTCCCCTGTTCTGACCACTTTCTACAGGGGGACAATTGAGAGCATCCTGTCATACAGCATCACAGTCTGGTTTGGAAGCATCACTGCTTCAGACAGGAAGGTGGTGCAGAGAGTGGTGAGGATGGCCAAAAAGATCATTGGCAGTTCTCTCCCTCCCATCCAGGACACAGCACAGAAGCATTGTTTGAACAGGGTCCGTAAGATTATCTGAGACACTACTCATCCTCTTTACAACCTGTTTTCCTTGTTACCTTCTGGGAGAAGGAGGCTTCATGGTATCTGTAGCAGAACATCCAGATTCAGCCATAGTTTCATTCCATAAAGCATTAACCTTGTGAACTCTCAGGCTTCCTCCTTCCATTATATATTCAAGATGGACAGTACTTAATATTTTATTGTTATGTATATGTAGGGGTGTGGGTCTATACATATGTTGTATGTAGTATGTTTTAGGTGTGTGTCTTATGTATTTCACTTTGAGAGCGAGCAACTAAATTTCATTTTTGATGTGTGCCGTTGTTCCCACAGTAAAAAAAAAAGACAATAAAGATTATCTTATATGAAGTAGTCCTCAACTTACGATCTTAATGGAGCCTGCCTTACTTTTACTGGTTAATCAATAACATGAAAGTCAATACATTAAAAAGGAAAGAAAAAGAAAACAAAAAAAATATTCCTTCAAATGAACATGTGGTAGCCCTGAGATAGTATCAGCAAATAAAACAAAGGCCCAAACCTTGCTGCCAGCAGATTGGATGCCAGCGCCAGATGGAGGCAAGTAAGAGGGTACAACCTTCTTATTTTTCCTTGTGCAATGAACCTATGGGTTTTTGGGAAGTGTAGTTGGAAAGCACAATAGCATGATTACTACTTAATCATGGTGATGCTGTAGCTGCCACAACTTTGCAAATACAATGTGAAGCTCCTTGAAATTTCAGTTACATGGAGTAATAGTTTATGGATTGGGGTAGATGCTTCAGGTTACCTTGATTCAAAAATTGTTGCTCTGTGATGCACTGTTTTGCTTTATTGAAGGTGATAAGCAGAAGTCAGGAGAGTTTTAGTAGAATGAATGAATATATATGTATATATGTATATTTATGTGTATACATGTATGTGTAAACACACCGTATTTGGAAAAGTCTTATGGGTCAGACAGGCTTCTTGTGCATAAGAAAAGTATTTATGGATTCATTAAATCATTTTGCTTTTTCATAGCTTTTGAGTATTTCAATGTAATCTATCTATCTATAGCAAAACAATGTTCTGTGTTCTATGATTCTTCCTCCTGTTATGGATCTACTTCTCAAGCTGTTTAATTCAATACAAGGAGTTCAAATTTACATTTAAAATATAAGCAACTAACAATAGTTTTAACCACCTCCTCCTTCTCCTCCTCTACTGATCTTTTCTCTTATTTCATATATATTATCTATCTATCTATCTATCTATCTATCTATCTATCTATCTATCTATCTATCTATCTGTTCTATACACATACACATATATACTGTACAGTATATATATACAGTATATATATATATATATATATATATATATATATATATATATATATATATATATATATATATATATATATATATATACAGTATATATATATATATATATATATATATATATATATATATATATGTACATATATATATACATATACATATACATATACATATACTGTACATATACATATACATATACATATACATATACATATACATATACATATACATATACATATACATATACATATACATATACATATACATATACATATACATATACATATACATATACATATATATATATATATATATATATATATATATATATATATATATATATATATATATATGTAGGTCTAGAGTCTCGGGTTTCTTCCCGTGTTCCTTTCATCTTCAGAAAGTTGTGGCGACGTTTCGACGAAATCCCATCCGTCATCATCAGGCCGGAGTATTCCTCCTGCTGCTTTCAGGAGCAATGCGTGGTCTGTCTGTTCCTTTCCTTCCAACTGCCGGTGGGGCTGTGTTCCGACTGGGTGGAGGCGTGGCTGCTTTCTGATTGGGTGGGGGTGTCATCCGACTGGGTGGAGGCGTGGTTGTCTTCTGATTGAGTGGAGGCGTGGCTGTCTTCTGATTGGGTGGATGTGTGGTTGTCTTCCGATTGGTTGGAGGCGTGGCTGTCTTCTGATTGGGTGGGGTGTGTTCTGAATGGATGGGGTTTTTTGTTGTGTCGTAATATCCTGAGTGTTGTGATTTGGTGTCTTGAGGAGTGGGCTGTGTAGTGGCCTCCAGAGCTTTGGCTTGGCTCCGAGTTCGAGGACCCGCCATGCATCTCTGGTATGGGTCAGTCAGGTTCGTGTGTGCGTTCTTCTGCTTGGGTGATAGCACTTTTGCTTGACTTGTTCTATCTTCTGTGTGGGAGAGTTTTTGTTCTGGGTGTGGATGAGTCTTGCTGGGGCTGGTGGCATTTGGGGTTTTTTGTTGGTTTTTTAAATCCTTGTTTGCTGAAATTCGTTTGTCTATCAATGCTGGTTTCCAAATGGCATGTAGGCGGGAGGTGTCGTCTCGCTTGTTCATACTGTCTGGGTGTTTTTCTATTTCAATGGCTTCTCTGATTATTCTGCTATTGAGATGTTCTATTTTGGCGATTGTTTTTGTACCTTCAAAATTGATGTTGTGTCCCGTAGTGTTTATGTGTTGTACTAGTGAAGATGTTCGATTTTTCTTCTGTACTGAGTTCTTATGTTCTTCTACACGTACCTCTATTCTTCTGTTAGTCTGTCCGATGTATGTTGCTGGACAGGAGGCGCATGGGATTTGGTATATGCCCTGGTTTTCCAGTTCTATTTTGTCTTTGGGATTTCTCAGGATGGTTGATATCTTTCTGTCAGTGTTAAATGCGGTTTTGATGTTATGTTTGCGTAGTACTTTACTGATTTTGTTGGTTGTTCCTTTTATGTAGGGCAAGATGGCTCGTCCGTTGTTCTGTTCTTCCTCTTGGATGTTTTTCTGTTTCGGAGTCCGCTGCTGAATTATATTGGTGATTTTGTTTTTTTGGAACTTGTTTGCTGTCAATATGTCTGTCAGGGTGTGTAGTTCTGTTTGTATATGTGTTTCATCTGCAAGGCTTCTGGTTCTTGTTATTAGTGTTTTGGCTACTGAATTTATTTGTGCTAGGTGATGATGTGATTGCGCATTGAGGTAATGGTTGGTGTGTGTTTTCTTTCGGTAGACTGTGTGTCCTAGAGTTCTGTTTTGTTTTTTGTATATAAGTACATCCAGGAAAGGTAACTGGTTGTTTGTTTCAATCTCCATGGTGAATTTTATTTTGGGATGTAGGCTATTCAGGTGTGTTAGGAAGTTTTCTAGCTCTTTTCTTCCGTGGGGCCAGATCACGAAGGTGTCATCCACATATCTGAGCCACAGTTTTGGTTTGTTTGTAGTCTTTTCTAGAGCGTTAGTTTCAAATTCTTCCATGAAAAGGTTGGCGATAACTGGTGATAGAGGGGATCCCATTGGTGCGCCTTCTATTTGTTTGTATCTCTGGCCTCTGTGTATGAAGTATGTGTTTGATAAGCAGTGTTCTGCTAAGTATATATACACACACACAATATATATATACATACACAGAGAGAGAGAGAGAGAGAGGGAGGGAGGGAGGGAGGATATATATGTGTGTGTGTGTGTGTGTGTGTGTGTTTGTGTGTGTCTATCTGTGTATACATAGATATAGATACTGTAAATAGATATACACAGATATAAATATAATAGAGATGATATATATACACACATACATACATATGCACATATGTGTGTGTGTGTGTATCTCACACATCACAATTATTGAAAAAAAGATTGTTAACAAAGGGAGAAGGTTATGTAAGCACAGGAATAAAAGTATTTTAATTCATTTTTGTACCGAGTCAAAGGTAAATCTTAAGTGGTGGATACCTTCCATCCCCACCCCCTTTCATTGGCAAGATCAATTTTACTCCTTGGCAGTTTCTAAATTGTGTTTGCCAATTGCTGGTGAAATTACAGAGACAGATGATCTCTAAGCCTGACCTTTCATTATTTCAAGGTCACCCGGATTCAGTTTTTAAGCTCTTTGGCTTTGTTCCATTTTAATAGGATCTCTGTTTTTATTTTATTTTTTTAAATAAATGAGAGACAATCTGAAATCCTATGAAAATTAAGAAACAGACCTTACATTTGTCCTTTCATGCTCTGTTCATCACTATATTCAGTATAGTAACGCATTAGATGAGGAAGGTGTGGTCTCCAGTGTTACTGGATAGCCATACTCAGTTATCTCAGTTTAATGTTGTGTCCCAAAATTAAAACTATATTTAAGCAGCAGCTACAGTTCACATTTCTCATCCCCAACCCTAGCAACCCTACTGAAAAATTAAAGGTTAGACAAATCTTGCTATTTTCCACGTCATTATTAATTAACGTTACTTGCATTATGGCTTGTACTAATAACAGAGACAAAGCAGCTCACACAGTCCAAATGTATAAACCAGAAGAAATAGAACAATTAAATCTACAACTATAAACTTAATGTCTTTAAGAAAATAAAGGTTTTCTTTCTCAATAAAATGGTACATTCATGCTGTCTCTCCCTCCGTCTCTCTCCCTCCATATTTTTCCCAACCCTTCTCAATTTGATAAAAAAGAAATTGCTTGAGAAATTATTTACAAAACAGAGAGAAAAAAAATAAAGAAAACAATTCTTGTGGATGGAGAAAGTGAATCTTGAGTTTTTTCTGAGGTAAACGTTAATCAAGATGAGTTGATTGCATAAACGTCTTTTCAGGCATTTGCTCTCTTAATCACTTAAATATGAGCCAGGAATGTGTGGTGGTGGCCAAAAAAGCCAACACAATTAATTAATTAATTAATGCACTAACAGAATTTTAATGTAAATTACTAATAACAGCCACCCAGAGTTACCCTGTGGTGATATGGGCACGCAATACATTTGGTAAATAAACAAACAAACAAATAATAACCCAATACATTTGGTAAATAAATAAATAAATAAATAAATAAATACATAAATAAATAAATAAAAATAAATAAGTAAATAAGTAAATAAATAAATAACATTGAATATACTCAAAAGCTATGAAAAAGCAAACTATGCTTCCTCTATGGGATAAAGAAATGACAACAGAAGGACAGTTAGTGCATAGAGTACAACATTATTATGAATAGAAATGGGGGCTGGAAGCATTTATTATTCTGTCAATAGCAAGGGAACTTGCAAATGATATGTCATTTCTTAATTATTTCACCTGAGACATTTCTGAATGATTTTAAGAGTCAAATCAGAAAGGTATTTTTACTGAGTAGCTGATTGTGTTTCTCCATTAAGAAAGCTTTCTGGCACAGTGGGAGATGAAAGAGTCATTGCTCAATTCTAAATACATCTCTACTGCTTTAGTTGTTTTTCTATGAAAATAAGACAGAGGTGCATTTGTTTACTCTATATGGACATGTGTAATATTGTACAAAGTGTACTATAGAGTCACAGCAGCTTGAATTGACAGAATTTGTCCTACTCCCAATGTTGATATCCAGTTTCTGATTTCATGATATGTCACTGAAATAAGGCATGAGTATTGGGACAGCTTGGTCTTATAGCAGCACAAAACTATATCACTGTGCTTCTAGCCTAGTAGATCCAATGGTAGCTCTGAGCAATTTGTGCTGAGAGGGGAAGGGTATTTGAGAAGATGGGAACAATCCTTTATTCTCTATACATACAGCATGGGGAACAATCCTATGGCAACCTGACAGAGATTTTCAATTAATGGAATTAAACCAGACATTCAGCAGGCTGAACTAGTCACCCAGTGAAATGAATAGAACAACCAATGGAGCAAGATCAATTTCCAGGGAAGATCAAAAACAGAACATCACTGTTTTTCATCTACAGCTTACTGCTCAAGCCATTCAAACACATTATTAATAAGCCAAAGCCCATACTGGACATTAAAACTGACTTTTCAGACACTGGGTGGTTGGTCTATACCTGTATACAGAACCCTCTAGCCTGAAGCAGAATTTCACAAACAGCAAGAAACATGACAGTGAAGTTAACCTGGACACTACAACTAGAACCAATATCTACTGTGTATCCATATCTATATCATCAGCATTATCATAGGTCCAACACATTCACACAGCAAATTAGAAATTTTTACATGAAATTCCTCTAACATGACACAAGACATCACATGCCACCATGTCCCTCTAAGATTCTAAGTCAAATGAAACAAAATAAATAAGTAGGTAAGTAAATAGTAAGTAAGTAAGTAAGTAAATGACACATTTGATTTCAGTACTCAAAGCAAGGACAAAATAATGTCAGAGTATTTCATCCTCCTAGGATATCCAAGTTTTTTTTGGAAAACCAAGACTTTAACAATATGAAGGTGTGGGAGATTGCTGAACTCATATAGAACATAGAATAATAAGAGTTGTAAGAGACCTTGAAGGTCCTGTAGTCTAGAGTAACCACCTGTTCAACCAGGAGACCCTATACCAGAGGTCCCCAACCTTTCTTGGTTGGTGGACCGGAAGAAAAGGCAGAGGAAAGCATTTTACTCATGAGTGTGTGCGTAAATGGGACCACGAGACATGCACGATGCAAATGGGGCAGTGCTAGTGCTGATGCAACACAAATGGGGTGGGGCTAGCACCCACATACTTGCTAGCACTGCCCAATTTTCGCTGCACGGTGCCTAGTTTTCACCATAAGATGCCCCATTTAGGCCACACAGCACCCCATTTAGGCTGTGCCGCACCCCACTGGTGCCCCATTTTCTCCATGTGGTGCCCTGTTTAGGCTGCGCAGCACCCCGTTTAGGCTGCATGATACCCTGTTTAGGCGTGAGTGGTGGTGACTGTGCAGACCTACTTGTGTGCACTGGCCAGCCTGTCCTGCTAGTGGGCCACAGCCCATAGGTTGGGAACCCCTGCCCTATACCATGCCAGAAAAATTGCTGTCCAATCTCTTCTTGAAAACCTTCAATGATGAAGTACTCATAACTTCTGGATTAATTGGTGATTAATTGCTCTCATTGTGAGGAAATTTTTCCTTAGTTCTAGGTTGGATCTCTCTTTAGTGATCTTCCACTCATGACTTCTTGTCCTGTCCTCAGGTGTTTTGAAGAATAGGTCAATCTCTTCTTCTCTGTGATGGGCCCCTCAAATACTGGAAGATTGCTTTCATATCACACCTAGTTCTTCTCTTCATTAGATTAGACATGCCTAGTTCCCTCACTCATTCATCACTCATTCATCATTTAGCCTCTTTGTTGCCCTTCTTTGCACTGTTTCTAGGGTTTCAATATTTTTTTTAGTATCGAGGTGACCAAAACTGGATGAGTATTCCAAGTGAGGTCTTTACAAAGTAGTACTAAAACTTCATGTGATCTTGATACTATCCCTCTGTTGATACAATCTAGAACTGCATTAGGTTGCATATAATCTCAGGAGGCCTCAACAAACACAATAGAGTTTTAACGTTACAATTGCTAATTGATAAGGTATCTATAATCTTACATGTAACCTGCTTTTGGATAACTAACTTGTCTTCTCCTCTCTTGTCCATATTCCATATTTTCCTAAAACCTACATTTTCCAAGCTATACTATGGGTCAAAGAGTGTCAAGAGGATAACATACTACAATTAAAGTAGAAAGAAAGAAATGTATTCCCATATTTTTGTATTGTAACTAATTACTAAAGTAGGCCTTCAATTTTGTTCGTTTTTATATTTTTGTTTATATGTATCCAAATTTCAAAAATCATACTTTGATAATTAGTGTAATCTACAATGACAAAATTAATTTCCACAGTCAGTTAGTAAACCAGTTAGGTTTTTTTTTTTCATTTTAAGGTACCATTTTAGTTGCTTATTCTGAAGGGAAATCATATTATGCAAATTATGGTAGGATATGAAGACCTTCAAGTTGAGGAATTATTAATGTAATGAAGAAGGTAAAGCATGACTTTAAATCTGTGAAAAGCACCTGGTACCAGATCATTTTTATTATTGTTATTTCAAAATGTTTATTTTCTAAAACATTTGAATACTCAGCTCTTTGCAACATTAAAGAACACTAGAATTGATCCCATCACTAAATTATGACTGAATGAAATTTGCCAAGCACTCTTTTTGCAGGCTTATAGATCTCAAAAATAGTACTTTTGAGATATCCTTTTTCCTCCCTCCCTCCCTCCCTCCCTTCTTCCTTTCCTTCCTTAAAATTGTACCAATGTTTAAACTTATTACCGAAAAGTGTTCAGTAAACACAAACAACATACTGTATATGCAAAGCCCATCCCCAGATTCTCTCTTAGAACTACAAACTTGCGAACACTTTTAATTTGATATCAGTTTCTATGAAATTTGGTTTATTTTTATGTTGTCCCTTTGCCACACTTTAATGTGCCTATAAAATTCATACCATTACAAAGTATTATAACTGTATATATTCTTCCTTTGTGTGAATACCAAAACGTGAAACTCTGTTCCTCTGAATTGAGATCCAGACATCAAATTGGATAAGATTCTGAATTGAATTAAAGGGATCACATTGCTTGGATGGGTCGATATGAACTGGATCGATTAGACAGTAAGCTCAATTACAAGTAAGTTATTATTTCACCTGCTATTTATCACAGAAGTATTTAAATTGTAGCCTCTGGATAGTTATCAGTCCTAATGATGGTTTTCAAGGCTTGTATTAACAAATATACAACCCTGAATTTGAACATATGTACAAATGGAAGGAAGCATAATGCGCTAAATGAAACATTGATTATCTGTCAATATCATGTTTAACATTTGGTAGCCTGGGGTATTAGTATGCATTCCTGTAGTCCATACTTATAATTGATGAACATGGGCAGATGGCATTTGAGTTCTTTCACAAGATATGATGATGAAGTTGTAGAGAGATTGGGTATTGAAAAGAGCTCGGATTCTACTACAAAAACCAAGCTCTTTCTGAACTCTTGAAGCGAGACAGCTTTTTTGACTGAACCAGGCTAGATCTTGTGGCTTCTATGTCCCTTTCTACAATTTTTGTAAAGCCAAGCTGATTCATGTCTGTCTCAATGGAACACAGAGGGAAATAGTAGGAGGACTGCTCCACAGAATTGACTCCTGAGTCATAGGGAAGCCATTGTCCTATTCTTGTTCTTCCTAGCTTCTCAGATTCCTCCCTTCCTTGCTGAATCCAAGCACCATAACATCTTGCCATCACTGACATATTGGGAGTCTTTTAAATTTCTGAAATGAAATCTAGGTACCCTGGTGCCCTTCCCCCATTGTACAGGCCTAAACTGAATCTGTCTGTCTCTCTCTCTGCCTGCCTGCCTGCCTATCAGTCAATCCATGTATCATCCATTCATCCATCCATGTATTATCCATTGGCCAGTTGGAAGACTCTGGGGGAATCACAGAGAATTATAAAGCGAATGACAATGGTAAAAAACATTCATAGGGCAACACATAAATAGCAGAAGAGCTGCAGACTGTGCAAAAGTACACCAGATCAAATATTATTTTCCTCCTATCCCATAAAATGTTTTATTTTTAATTAAATTAATTAATAATTAAACCTTCACGATTAAATATTCTGACACAGAATTGGAAGATGCATCCCTATGTAGAAGAAAAAAAAATATTGTTCTCATGTGAGTATTGCACTTCTTAACATTCTGGTTTTCTTGCTGGCAAGCTAGGCAGAAAGATAGAAATGTTATTTTGGTCATTAGCAAAAATAAAAATAATTTTGGTCATCAGCCAAAACAAAAACAACAACTATCCCCTAATGTCAAGAACCGTAGGCAACCAGTTGTGAATGAAGCTTACACACGATGTAAATTTTGCTACTTGTAGAGAAATAAATTTAATAGCCAGCCATCAAAGTCCATATCAACAATTAAAAAGCCACAAGCAGCAGGTACCATATAAATACTGTACACAGAATAGCCTAAAGCACACACTCTGCTACATGGAAGTTCTCTAGCAGTTCCCTGCTAGAAACAAGTAGAAGATGGACTCCAGCACAAGTCCAAAAGCTCAGTGACCAACTCCGATTGGATCCCACAGAAATAAATGTATTTCTATTTTTTAGCTATCAGGCTATACTTTCCATTCCATTTTCTTCTGTTTTCTTTGGGCCGGCAAGGTGTTCAAAACACTCAAGACATATCTCCCCTGCCTCTTTCCTCCCCGATGCAGCAGCTGACAAAGTGAAAAAGAGCCTGTGACCTAGAGGTTAAAACAACTGCCTAATGTGCAATCAGCCCAGGTTCGAATCTCAGAAGGGTGGGGCTGACTGATGAGAACAAATAAGTGTGAAATGGCTATATCAGTCTCTCTTTAATTCATTGTTAGCAATCCAAAGATTTATGCAAAATAATGATTGTCACAGTTGCGACTACCGTCAGTGGACAGCCTGAGTTTTATATATATATATATATATATATATATATATATATATATATATATATATATATATATATATATATATATATATATATATATATATATATATGGATCTTTGGTCATTCGGGGTTTTTCCCGCGTAGAACTAAAGGTGTAGGAGCAACGTTTCGACGGAATCCCATCCGTCATCATCAGGCTGGTGGCGAAGCTGAAGCCACCAGCCTGATGATGACGGATGGGATTCCGTTGAAACGTTGCTCCTACACCTTTAGTTCTACGTGGGGAAAAACCCGAATGACCAAAGATCCACATACAAACACCCGCGAAAACCTCAGAAAACATATATATATTAGGCAAGGGGTAGATGGTGGATGACTGCAAAGACATTCATGCTCCAATAGAGAGAATAAAGTATTTCTGAATTTAGAGTCATGGTGATGAGTTATTTTCTGCTTTTAAATATAATTTCACTGAACCTATTTCCAATGCAGAGGGGGAGGGGAGAGAAGGAGGGAAGGAGGGAGGGAGAGCGAGAGCGAAAGAGCAAGAGAGAGAGAGCAGGTGAACAGAATTTCTATTTTGCCTTGGATTTTGACTACCAGAGGTAGATGGTCTTTTGGACAGGATGCCTAAAACCAATGGATTGTTGGGTGGGATACCTAGTCTACGAGATGAAATTCTGATGAATTAGGTCTATTCCTTTTTTTATAAATGATTTCCATGACATCTGCTAACATGATCACATAGTTGAATTACGATTTAGCTTTTTTCATCTAATCAAATTTTAGAAACGCAACTTAGGTGAATCTTAATAGTGTCGCTACAGTTGTCAGTTCAGTTAGCCTTTGCAGAAATGCTTTCATAACTTGGGAAATGAGAACCCAATGATAGAGAAGGAGGGGAATTTTGGAAAAATGAATGAGGCAAAAAATAATATTCACAAACTATGTTCCTGCTGCCAGTTCATAATTTAATCGTCTACTCTTTACATTCCTCTTGATATCACAATCAGAATTTGACTAAAAATAAACCCAAAGAAACAAATACGTAGCTGTTTTACTGACAGGCTTTGTCAATTAAATAAGACTTACACATCAGAAAGAAAACTTGTGATGTTTTCTATAAGCAGGCATAGAAGTGTACAATGAATTTAAATATGATAAAATCAGCCTCTTGATACATAGAGTTGTTTTTAAGCTATTAATATGCTACAGAATGTGGGAAGGAGGGAAAGAAGTACTGAATTTCAATTTTTACAAATAAATTAATGGGGATATTACTGAAATATCACTGCCAGATATAGTAGGAAATTTGATATGTAGGAAATAGAGGACATCTTGTTTACTGACAGGAATTGAAAGCTAACTTTCAGGTGGTGGAGAGCAAAGCAAAGGATGCTACTTTCGTTATAATGCTAGCATTGAAAATTTAGAAGCCCCACCTGGTGCATTTGTTGAATATTTGATTGAAAGGACAATTAAAGCATCCTGTTATATTGTATCATTGTTTGGCTCAGAGGTATTACTGTTTTGGACAGGAAGGCTATGCAAAGAGTGGTGAGGATAATGGAAAAGATTAATGGAAGTTTATTTCTATCTCACTGCAAGGCGACTCTGAGTGACACACAGCATGAATTCCAAGTGAGCTGCACTCAATTTGATCATCTGATAAAATACTGGTTTCCTATAATAGCTAGCAGCTTTGAAATATTTAGCTAAAATATAACTTTACTGATTTGTAATCAGAGATGTATTTACCTGAAGATCATCAGAAATTGAGTATTTGAATTTCTGAATGTAGAACAATTGCTCTTTTAGTGAGCTCTCATCCTTTGTTACAGAGATATACAGTAATATATGATTCAATTTGTATGTCAATTTGTTTTGGTGCAAACAAATTGACAAACTAAGTAAGCTGAAAAGGACATCACATAAGAGTAGGTCTTCAGCCTTTTCCACAGTAATTTCTCCTTTCACTCATGTGGAAAAGATTGTGATGTCTAGAGTTACAGAAAACATGATTTGATAATTACTACATTTGTTTACACATTTGCATTTACACATTTTTTTTAAAAAAATGAATTTTCTAGCTATATATCTAAAATAAATAATGCCTATTAATATGAGCAGAAAGATCATAATGTAAATATCAATATTAGAGGATACTTGAGATTAGAATGTTTTTTTTTTATTGTTAATGGGTAATAATCATCCCTCAGGATGGAATCAATATGGCACTTCATACATAAACGATTCCTTTGTGACCCTGAATTGAAGTTATTTCAAAGTCCTTATATATGTTTATATTCATGTGTCATATGAATGTATCTTCAGCTGTGACATAAAAAAAGGTAAAGGTAAAGTTTCCCCCGCACATGCATGCTAGTCGTTTCCAACTCTAGGGGCCGGTGCTCATCTCCGTTTCAAAGCCGAAGAGCCAGCGCTTGTCCGAGGACGTCTCCGTGGTCATGTGGCCGGCATGACTAGACGCCAAAGGCGCACGGAAAGCTGTTACCTTCCCACCGTAGTGGTCCCTATTTTTCTACTTGCATTTTTACGTGATTTCGAACTGCTAGGTTGGCAGAAGCTGGGACGAGTAACAGGTGCTGTATCTTAATAATCTGTTACAAAGTGGGTTAAAAATACCAACAGTAACCAGGCTCTCATCCAGTTTACATTTTCTACGAACTTCATAAAATAAAATCCATGATTCCTGTTTACAGAGCTTTCATATGCAGTTAATTTGGATCCAAGTCAGACTATGGCTTATATAACACTTGACAATTGAATTTTGACCTTGCTGATCATTTGCTGAAAACTGTCTGTGGAGGTCTCACTGAAAACAGAAGGGAAGTGTTGTTTTACATAATTTTGTCACTTCACATAAGATTCTGCTGGCCTTTTGCAGTTCACCTGAGGACCGATTTAAAAACAAATGTGCATCGCTCAGTATATCTTCAGAGATTTTTTTTTTCTCAGAAACTCATGGCATATTCACAGCACACCTTTGAATTACTAAAAGATTTGTTCCATTTCATCTCGAACCCTAGGAAATATAGTTGCCGGTGGCCACTGTTACCTTCTTACCGCCCTCAGCCAAAAGAGATATTTCATATCCAGAGTAGCCACTGAATGCCTTCCAAAGCAAAATTCAAGCAAAGGAACAAGCTTTTGAACCATTTGTAGAATGTCGAAGAAATGTCAGAGAGACTGACGGAGTTTCTTTGGAATAGGTAATGGACACAACCTTTCCAGTCCTTCTAGCAAGCAAGAAATCAGTCATGGACAGAAATCTCAGCTCTTAGTCACTGAGTGTTTCTCTGTTTCTCAATCAAAGATAGATTTCAGCACTCTGTTCCCTGTTCTGTGGTGGGCTTTATTAGCCAGTTCACTTTAGTAGCCAGTTCACTGATCTAAGCATTGCTCACTCAATTGCCACATTGTGGGATATCTCACTATGGTTACTGCTGTTTCCAAATTTTCTCTTGCCTTTGGGCTCTTTATAGTAGCCTGTGGCTGCTATCACTATACCCTACATCATTCCAGTATTGTAACCATAAATCAGTAGTGCGTATTATACCATACACTTATCAGTAAATAATAATTAGTGCTTTATTGGCCATATTGGCCTCTTTCTTTCTCTTTTTTAAACCCACATTTAGTCAAGGGGAATCATTTTAAGATTTATAATTCTAAACTGGCTTAATTTTACAATATTTGTTAAAACTCTCATGGCTGCAGACACTTCCATTATAGTATTGTTGGCTAATATGAGTTTTCCAAAATGTTTATGAGGCATTAACAGTCAGATAAATTGAAATGTCCAAACAAAGGAAACACTATTATTACTGTCCGGTCTGTTTAAAAACATGGATTTTTTAATAAATGCCTTGTTAGAGAAATCATAATATTAGTAAGTTATTGAATTAAAAAGAGGAAAGGAGGAGGAGGAGGATAAATTACATACTGTATGGTGTTTCCTAGCAACCAAAGTTGTAACAGCCTATAGAGAAATTCAATGCTATATAGCTCCTGATAAAATGCATACCTATTTGATTTTCTGAAGAGACTAACCATATTATTATGTTACATTATGTTATGTTACATTACATTACATTTTATATTATATCTAAAAATTAAGTCTCACTCTTAGCAAAAGTCATACAAATAAATGCCACTATAGCCAATAGGAAATAAAGCTGATCTATGAAACTGACAGGTGAAAAGCCTGCAGTTTTCAAAACAGAAGAAGGCTACACATACCAGTGAAATATTTTGAATTGTATCTTTCACGATCCCTTGCCATTGGTATAATAGTTGGGAGATGAAGCTCAGAATATCTGGAGGCCCCAGTTTCAAAAAGAGACTGGACAACCCTTTGTCTGAAATGGTATAGGGTCTCCTGCTCAAGCAGGGCTTTGGACTAGAAGACCTCCAAGGTCTTTTTCAACTTTATTATTCTATGTCTATATTATTCTTCATTAGTTTTCTTAGCCATTCATTCTATGATTTAGCCTTATCGCCTTTGTTGCTCTTCTCTGCACTCTTTCTAGAGTCTCAGCATCTTTTTTGCATTGTGGTAACCAGAACTGGGCACAGTATTTCAAATGTGGACTCACTAGCACCATGTAAAGCAGAGGTGTCAAACTGCTGGCCCACAGACCAGACATATCACACAGAAGCCATGCCCACCCCATTGCTGGCAATGGCAAAACTGTCACGATACATTGTGCGATGTCACGTGACATCACGAAGTTTGACTTGTCTGATGTAGACAATGATCCTATGATCTTGGTACTATCCCTCTATTGATGCAGCCTAGCCCTCTGTTTGCTTTTTTAGCAGCTGCAGCACCCTGCTGGGTCAAACATAGGCAATGGTCCACCAAGATCCCTTTCACAGGGTCTACTGTTGAGCCAGATACTATTCTTTACCTGTGCATCTGTTTATTTTCTGCCTGGATGCCAAACCTTATTTTTCTCACCACTGAACTGCATCTTGTTGGATAGGGCCCAATGCCCAAGTCTGTCAAGATCCCTCTGAATCTTGAGTCTATCCTCTTAGGAATTCACACTAGCTTAGTGTCATCTACAAATTTGATGAGTATCCCTTCTATCTTCTCATCTAAGTAATTTATGAAGATGTTGAAGAGTACTGGTCCTACGTCAGCACTGTTTGCTTCCCTTCAAGTAGATGTAGGACTACACATTGACCATGGTTGGTCAGCCAACTGCAAATTCATCTGGTGATGATTGGTTTAAGTCCACGGGGGCGAACCTATGGCACGCATGCCACAGGTCGCATGCAGAGCCCTTTCTGTGGGCACGTGTGCCATCGCCCCAGTCCTAGGCCTTCAACTGGGTTTTATAAAACCTTTTTGCTTTAGGCCTCCGCCACCGTGTGCAAAAAAAAGGTTCAATCAATCAATCAATTTCAACTTCTCACGGGAAAAAAAAAGATCTTATAGAGTTGTAATTGATTGATTGAACTTTTTAATTCCACCCAGTCTGCCGTTACCACTGCAGCCACGCCCATCCAATAGGCCACACCACACCCATCCAATAGACCATCCCACCAGGCTCAAGGTCGACTCAGCCTTCCATCCTTCGGAGGTAGGTAAAATGAGGACCCAGATTGTTGGGGGCAATTAAGCTGACTTTGTAATAATGCCGCTGTGGTGTGTGTGAAAGCCCTAATAAGCAGGCATATACATAGAATGAAGGCTACTGCTAAGCTTGTAAGCCGCCCTGAGTCTTTGGAGAAGGGCGGGATATAAAATGGAATAAAAATAAAAATAAAATAAATAAATTGGCCACACCCACCCAACATCCGATGATACATAACTGGGTTTTGGGTTGCAGTTTGGGCACTCGGTCTCTAAAAGGTTCACCATATCTAAAAGGTTCACCATCACTGCTTTGGACTCTGACCAAGGCATGTTCCCAAATAGATCCATTCCAACTATTATTATTATTTACTTCATATACCTTGAAAGTGTTTTAGAAGTATTCCAGAACTAAGATGAACATAGCTGCTTTCTGCTATGCATTGGAAGTGTTGATTCCTGAAAGCATCCATATGAGGCAGTCTGTCATGAAGTCTCAAAGAGGAATTGATACTCTAATTAATATTAAAGAAGTGCTGTGTTTGTACTACTGATTCATATTCAGAATATATATACTTTATCCCTATTACTTACTGCCCTCTGCTTAATCCACACCTACAAGGAATGTGGGGAGAGAAAGGGGAGGGAAGAAAAGAGATTTGAATTTTAATGCAATGTATTTAATTCCATTCTTTGGAGCCAACCTGTAAATCAAATTCCCATTAGCGCCCCCCATAATAATAATAATAATAATAATAATAATAATAATAATAATAATAATAATAATAATAATAAACATATGTATGAATCAGTTGATCCATTGATCAAGAAACTTTGTTGCCAGTGCTGCTTTTCAAACCATAATGTTCATCTAAATGAACCATTATATACATATACATATACATATACATATACATATACATATACATACATACACACACACACACACACACACACACACACACACACACACACACACATATATATATATATATATATATATATATATATATATATATATATATATATATATATATATATATATACTGTATATATATATCTTGACATCTTTGGGTTGTTTCAATTTTTGGCAGGCATTAACAGTCAACTGTCAAATTGCATAATTATGCAAAGTTGTCAAATATGTGTGCCAACTTTTAGGGCAAAGACGGAAAACTTGCAGCCTAATTGGAAAGTATCACATATTTGAAATCTGGATGCAACATAAAGACCAAAGTCTGCATTCTCAAGCAATAATGTTATTTATTATTATTATTTTATATAGATAAAAATTTACTACTTTCATGTACTAATCGAAACATAGCCATTTTGTGTAATTAACAGCAAATATAAATTTGAAAAACACCAATATAAATGTTAAAATTAAACTTCTGTTTACTTTTACATATTAGACACACAATTTGATGAATGACCCATTACCCACAAATATAATTAGAAAATGAATAAATATGATTTTTACAGATAATTTATGATTCATGATTGTGTTCAGAAAGTTACTTTGAGCAGGACATGATGTGCTTCTAGAATCTTTATTTCATCATCTAGAACCTTTGTGATACCTCATCTTCACTTGATGAGATTAGTCAGAGTTTATAAGATTTATATAGGTAGGGCTGGCTTGAATCATAGTTGTTTTTTTTTAAATGAAGTGCTAAGGGTACAGCTAGCCCTTAGTTATCACCTTAACTGGACTGATGGAATAAGAGTGATGATTAACTTTTTTTTCCCAGTGGCTCATTGCATATTGGATGCCTTTGTGTATTGAATTAATGAAACAAGCACCATCTTTAGTGTTTTTTGTTCATTCTCGCTCCCTTTATCTATCAGCAGGACACACAAGAGACACATATATCTTTTCAAGGCAAAGATAATCAAAAATTCAGAAAATCCAATGGGGGCAAATTCTTTTTCATAGAACTATGACTTGCAGAGATCTGCTTTGCTTCTGAAATTTAGGATAGGGGAAGTAGTTGAGGTTCTAAAATTATCCATCCGGTGGGGGGAAATACTAAGAAAAAAATATTCAAACTAAAGGTCACTTTACAAAGAAGTGTTAACCAAACAGAAGCTTTAATGATCGTATGAACAATTGTCAAAATACAGTAATTTTTGGAAGTACAGACAGTTCTCTTCGTTTAGCTACGTTCCTTCTTGCACTAATTTTCCATGCAATAATGTCTGATTTCTTCTAACAGTAGGGAAAAGCAAGAAGTTTTATGCCTTTTGAGTTTATTTTTACTTCTATATTCTTCCTAGCCGTTAGTAGAATGCCCAAATCAGTAATGGCAGACAACAGCAGAAGAGCTTTCCAAGGCTTTCCATAAAAATGTTCAAAGCTTCTAAATTTGACAGCTCCTGCTATAGAAATGCAGAAACACTTAAATATATGCTGGCTGGCTCATCAGTTCTTATGTGATCTGGATTTAAACCTGATATTCCAAGGTAGTCTATATATAATGATATGCCTGGTTCCATCTGACACTGTGGAAGAATACATAAATTTTTGAAATACATCAGAGACCACTACAATATTTTACTGAACTGAGCTCAGTGAGTTGACTAGATTAGAAATTATAATCTATTGCCATGGTTTCTAAGATTGGAGGATGATTTAGCCTTCCCTGAGCTACCACATTATCGGGAGTGAAATAAATAGACATTGAGACAGAATCCATACATAATCTTGGGCTTTGTACATTTTTAAAAATGTATTGAATGTTCAGAGATGGTTCTATTTTGTTTGAAAATGTGTATTTTAAGATTCAAAAAAAAAAATAACTTCCACAAAAACAAAAGGATATTTTGCTTAAACATTACAGGACACATGCATGCACACTGAATGTGGATCAATTCAGCCATTTGTATAAAGATCGGTTTTGTATATCCTATGACAACTGTACCTATCATTAAGCTTAGGTAAGAGAAACTGTATTAGTGTATTCACTGAACGTGTATTAGATGTGATGTCTTGATATCCCTTTTGCTACATATGAAGTACAAATCTTATCCAATATTTTTGAGACACCTACCATTTTTGAATCTGGATAACGATCAGATTGAAAGTGAATCCATACAGCCACATTAGGGGGGGGGAACATTCTCATACAGTATTTCACCATAAACTATACAAATTCTCTCTTGAAACTGAAACCGAGGTCTGATCATCATGACTAGCTTAATTAACCCTGTCAAAATTCAGACCACTCACCATTTCTTGAAGGCATAAAGCATAACATTGTCCTCCCTATGTTCTCAGCCCATCAGAAAGATAATTTCCACCTATTTTTTTCCCTGTCGTGTGTTAAAAGCAGTGTTTTGAATTGTGTGTCAAAAGCAGTTACTCCTTACAGTTATAGGTTATTATGATCCATGACCAGTTTTCATAAATTCTCAAGTAGAATGGTGAAAAAAAATGTGTTTCTCTCTCTGTCTCTACAAATTCACTGATGAAATGGTCAACTTATCCTTTTGTAGAAATTCACTGATGATACAGGCACAGTGAAAGGATGGGCTTAATGTTGTTGTTGCTGATAACTGACAAGAAGAAAGATGAGGGGGGGGGGAACTATTTTCTAAAGTGCCAGAAGGCAAGAGAGAAACCAACAGATAGAAACTAAACAAGGTGAGAAGCAACCTAGAACTAAGAAGAAATTTCCTGGCAGTCAGAACAATCAACCAGTGGAATGCCTTGCATTCAGAAGTTGTGGGTGTTTCATCACTGGACTTTCAAGAAGAGACTGGACAGCCACATTTAAAATGGTAGACTCTCCTGCTTGAGAGTTGGAGTAGAAAATCTCCAAGGGCCGTTCCAACTCTATGTTCTATGTTATACTTGCCCCTTTGAGTTCAAGGCCGAAGAAAAATGTTAAAATTGAAAAATTTTCTTTTTTTTCTGTGGCAAATGCAATTCGTAGACAACATGTAATAGCCAAAGTGGAGGAAGAGGCTGAAGTGCAAACATTGGTTTCATTTCTAACCTGTTTATACACAAGACTCCTACAGGCAAAGCCTGCGGTGCAGAAAAACCGAAAACTGAAGAGAAGATTGTGATATGGCACAGAGGGCTTTTCTTTCACTGAATGCATATCAAACTGTGCTTTGAGTAAAATAGACTTTGGAATTAAGTATTTAGTTCAATGAACAGGTCAATGAGCAGAATCCAATGCCAGTGTTAATGATTTAGGAATCAGTGTTTAAATTTCTCCCCATCGAGCAGTTATGTGAATAAATTTTAGGCTTTCTGAATAAGTAAAAGAGTTTAAAATATACACATTGCATTTGGAGAGTGTTGTGGCACAGTTCACATCTCAGAAATGTATAAAAATAAATCTATAATTGTCTGCAGAATGGTACAAAATCCAGCTTGCAGGAAAAGAAAAATGTGCCCACTCAGAAAATAATGTATACAAGAAGAAATATGCATGAACATATATACAAATATTAACTGCAATATGCCCTTATATATTTTTTCTGTGTTTGGAGTCTTGATAAAGGTAATAAATTAAAAGAAAAGGGGGAAAGAGGAAGATTTGAACCTAATGCATTCAGGTTTTGTAATTCTTGAAGCCACCAACTGTCAAGGTTCCAGTAGACAAGACCAAACTGATTGCATAGCATTGGAGTGGGAAGTTCAATTTTGTAATATTGTCTCCCTTTGAAGGGGATTTTCAGACTTGGTTTAATGTCAAGATTCCAATAGGCAAGATCAAACAAATCAGAACTCTGAGGCTTGAAATTTCCTCAAAGAACAAGTTTATTGGTTACATAGTATCAAAAGTGAAACTGAATCTGAAATCCCCTTCAAAGAGAGACAAAGTCGGACTTCCCACCCCAATGCTATGCAATCAGCTACGTTCCCCAATAGAACAGTTTGGCAGGCTTTCTAACCAAATGCTCACGCCACTCGCCACCCCCCAACCCCAATCTAACAGACAGAAATGACCTTGGTTCCCATGGGACAGTAAAATGTTTAGACTAGTAGAAATCCTCCACACTTCCTCCCATTCTTTTGGCAACCTAGAACAAGCAAAACGACTGCAGTCAGGTTCGTTGTAGTTGACATCAACATGTAGTCATTTCATTGAAAGAGGGATTTGTACTAGCCTTCTTTTCCTAGTTCTTTGTCACATTTTTTTTCCTTTTCATTTGTTTTTAAATTTACTGGCAGAATTCGAGCAGAGCTATGAAATGTTTTCCTGACCAAGGGATCTGATAGAGCAGGTAAACATTTACATTATTTAAATACCTGACATTGAAAACATGCATATTCCCTGTATCACTTATTAAAGCCAAGTGACCTCAAATATAAATAACGCATTTGCTTATCTGGGTTTTTTCCCCCTGCCGTTAATAAGACATAGGAAGTAACTCAATGAGACTATTAGATAAGTGATTCACATCTTTCCCTTTGGGGACATAAAGTATACAATTTTTCAATACAGAACTGCAGAAACCTGAAAACAAAAATAAACATGACAGAAAATGTAGCGTTTTTGAAAAAAAATCCTTTATTATACTAGAAGAAATGTATAATTAAAATTTTAGCACATACACACACCAGGAATTGGTATGATTTTATTAGTGGAACTGACACTCACAACATTTGAAGAATAAAAAAGAAAAATCTCTCTTCCTATGCTAGAACAACTGATTTTCAGCATACAGGTCCCACAGTTACAAAATAACATTGATTCACTATGTAATACAATTTTTGTTCATGGCTCCTAAGTGTTATATTTCAACTGTTTATGTCTAAAGCCTATGCAAAATGGCTATATTCATCACAAACTTTGATTTTGTGACCACAGCCTATAAAAGTTTTATATTTATAGACACAAAACAGGTGAATTTTTATCTTTTTGAGCAGTTAAAGAACTATACCTATACAACAAGTACACAAAGACAGTCAAAACCACTCAAAAGGATTCAGAAATGATTAGATTTTCTAGATTTTTGGCTATACTGCAAATCACTTTCTCATGTTTTCATTACAATGTCCTTGGTAGTGATGTTCAAAGTCTAGTATTTCCTGGTGAAAGCTCGTCTTGCTCCTTTAAGTAAGCACCCATGTTCTTCTTGAGCGTTAAGGATACAGACTTTAAGGGACATTCTGCATCCCATTTTGGCATAGTTCTTTATGAGAGTCTGAACTAGTGGCTCATAGTTTTCAGCCTTGTGATTGCCCAGAAAGCTGTGAACCACTGTAAGAAACCTATTCCAAGCTGTTTTCTCTCTTCTGTTTAGCTTTTTGGTGAATTCTTCACACTCTATGATCTTCTTTAACTGAGGTCCAACAAAGATATCAGCTTTAACCTTTGCCTCCGACAGCTATGGAAAGAGATCTTGGAGGTACTTGAAAGTTGCTGACACCTTGTCTAGAGCCATGACAAATTGCTTGATGAGGAGTAACTTGATGTGCAGAGGTGACATCAGCACCTTCCAAGGGTCTACCAGCAGCTCCCACTTTATGTGGCTCTTCCCTAAAGAGAACTCAGTATGCTATGGCCTGTCCCTTCTGTGATAGTGCATCTTAGTGTCCCAGCTGTCCCAGAGGCAAAGAAAACAAGGAAACTTCATGAAACTGCATTGGAGGTTCATCAGGAATGATTCATTTTAAAGTCTCCAATGACCTCCCAGCCATAGTCATCATACTTCAAGGCACTCAGCAACATCTTGACACTCATTTAGTCACCTTTGAGGTGTACAGAGTGAGCCATAAGGAGAGATGGGTTCTTGTTCACATTATGAAGCAACACAGCTTTGAGGCTCCTGGATGAACTGTCTTTGAATAGGAAGCAATCACTTGGGTTAGTGGTGATTCCTATAGTCTCGAATAGACTGGCCACTATGTTGCAGAAGCACAGCCCATATTGCCGACTGAAGAAGTTGGAAAAATGTTGGCAGCACTTTCTCTGATCTGTGACTTGTATGCTTTCATCCAATAAGTTCCACTCCTTGAGCATAGATGTCAGAGGTTCAGATGATAAGATGAAAGTCTCTGATCAGATCATTGAGGTCTTTATGCTTGGGAAAGTATGGTTTTCTCTCCTCAGCCACATCTGTGAAATTGTAATCTGTGTCTGCAATATCTTCCTTGATGTCTGACTTACTTCTCTCTCCTGAATATGCAGATCTTTCTGTCTGGAGGGTGGGAACAGGGCAATGGATGAAGGAATGTCTGGATACATGATAAGAGGCACACTCTTGCCATTTCAACATTTGGAAGGGTCTACCATGCAGAAGTAGCAGTTGCTTGAGTGATCAGTCAGTTCCCGCTAAATTCCTAGAATAGGAAACTTCATGGTTCTCTTTTCTCCCCTGTACCAGCCTGTAAATATAGTAAATATAGTCAAATTATATAAATATAACAATATATATAACTATATATATATAACTATATATATATATATAACTATATATATATAACTATATATATATAACTATATATATATATATATATATATATATATATATATATATATATATATATACATACAGTATATATATATATATAAATATTGTTGTCTGTATTTTCTTAGAACGCTGAAAATAGTGTTTTTTTCTTAATTGCAACTCTTTTAAACTGTAATAAATCACTGAAATTCCATCTAGCAAGCAGCATTCATTCACCTTAACTTCGAGTTTTGTCACAGTGTTCACATGTGAAATGATGTGGCCAAGGCTTGTCTTCATCCCTGACAGGTATGTTGAAGTATGTTTTGTAGGCCTCACACATCTTTCACGGAGTACTTTTTCACTCTTGTCTTGATAAATTGTCCACACACATAGCAAAATGCATCTGCTGGGAGAAAGCAACCACGTGATGCTATCTAACTCAAACACTGCTATTCATTATTCTCTTACTCAGCAATTAGACAAAGTAAAATGTCAGTTTAAGGCAGTTGTACTTTTATAGTTCTATGGACACTACAGGATAGTTCCGGAAAGTGCTAGAAAGTTGTGAAAGATTTCAGAAAGATCTAGCAAATGCTGGCCAATTCTAGAAATTTCTGGACAGTTTTCAGTTCCAGAAAATTGTGGAAGTTCAGTTCCAGAAAATTCTGGAAGTCTACTAAGCATTGAATGTGAATTGACAATGTTCTCAAAAACAGATAATTTCCAAAGTATCACTGTTCTGACCACAGAAGCAAAGTTTTTGTGGAACAATAGCTGTTTTCTATTTATTTCAGGCATAAGGTGTTAAAAAAAACACACTTTGCACCCAGGAACAAAAACTAAATTGAAATTTGTTACACAGTGCTGGGATCATATATTTATGTCAGAATTCACAGTAATATTTTATTCATGCTCAAAATAAATTATATTAAGAAGAATTTAATAAATGTCCTTATTGATTAATTGTGCTTCCAATATTCTTTCTCCTGCAAGAAATGATGATCTAGTTTACAAGAGCAGTGAAAACCAGATTAAAAAAAAATAATTCAAAAAAATTCAAAACACAAACAAAAACTCTATAATAATAAAATATAGGAAAAGGTGAGACATGAAATCTACATCCTTTCCTTTCTCTTCTTTTCCCTGTCATTCCCTTCCCTTATTCCTTACATTTATCCCTAAATATTGTTACATCTCTATCTTTATTGACCTGAATTCTCTAGAAGTATTTCCTGAGTACGTGGGGAAGGGGGATGTTGATAGGTCAGTCCTTAGCATTCAGCTTAAAATTTCTACTCACATTTGCTTCAATAACAATAGAAATCTGTGTGCAGCTGGAGATTTTGCTTTATTAGCATCTCACTACATTTAGAGAAGGAAGACTAGTGCAGTCCTCTTTCAGGCTACCAAACCTGACCCAACTTACTCAGCCACCTGTCGTGCATAAGGCAGGAGTAGAACTCATCATTCCTATTGCAGAAATAGAAGTCATGATCTCTTGGTTATTGTCTAAAAGTCAACCAGTCAACTTTCATGCATATTGCAGGACTGCAACTCACCGTTTATCGGAGATCTGACCAAAGTGACTTAGAAGCCTGTTGTCTGTATGGCAGGATTAGAACTCAACATCTATTGCTTATTGATACAAAGACATTCAGCTTTCTGTCATGCATATTGAAGGATTGGCACTCAATGTCTACTGGTGATCTGTCCAAACTCACCCAGCCATCGTTTTTGTGTATTGCAGAAATAGAATTCATGTCTCCTAGTGATTGGCCCAAAGTCACTAAGCTGCCAGTCATGCTAATTACAGGACTACAACATAAAGTCAACAGCTTATTGGTTCAAAGCCACTCAGTGAGCACCTGTCCAGCCTAGACGAGTTCAAATCACCAGGACCAGATGGATTACACCCCAAGGTTCTCAAGGAACTGGCAGACATGATCTCAGAACCACTGAACTATATTTTTCAAAGATCCTGGAGCACTGGGGAACTAACAGAGGACTGGAAGAGAGCTGATGTAGTTCCCATATTCAAAAAAGGGAAAAAAATAGATCCAGGAAATTACAGACCTATCAGCCTGACCTCAATACCTGGGAAGACGCTGGAAAGGATAATAAAACAAAAAATCAGCAAACACCTTGATGCGAACAAAGTTATCAGGAGGATCTGGACAGACTCGAAAACTGGGCACTATCAAACAAAATGAAATTCAATTGTGAAAAAAGTAAGGTTCTACATTTAGGCAGGAAAAATCAAATGCACAGCTATAGTGTAGGTGGTACCTTGCTCAATAGTAGCAACTGTGAGAGAGATCTCGGAGTCCTAGTGGAAAATCACTTAAATATGAGCCAGCAGTGTGCTGCAGCTGCCAAAAAAGCCAACACAGTGCTAGGCTGCATTAACAGAGGGATAGAATCAAGATCACGTGAAGTACTAATACCACTTTATACAATGCCTTGGTAAGGCCACACCTGGAATACTGCATCCAGTTTTGGTCACCACGATGTAAAAAAAGATGTCGAGACTCTAGAAAGAGTACAGAGAAGAGCAACAAAGATGATTGGGGGGGCTGAAGGCTAAAACATATAGTGAACGGTTGCTGGAATTGGGTATGTGTAGTTTAATGAAGAGAAGGGTGAGGGGTGACATGATAGCAGTGTTCCAATATCTCAGGGGATGCCACAAAGAAGAGGGAGTCAAGCTATTCTCCAAAGCACCTGAAAGCAGGAGAAGAAGCAACGGATGGAAACTAGTCAAGGAGAGAAGCAACCTAGAACTAAGGAGAAACTTCCTGACAGTTAGAACAACTAAACAGTGGAACAACCTGCCTCGAGAAGTGGTGAATGCTCCAACACTGGAGGTTTTTAAGAAGAGACTGGCCAGCCATTTGTCAGAAATGGTATAGGGTTTCCTGCCTTAGCAGGGGGTTGGACTAGATGACCTCCAATTTCCCTTCCAAAATTATTATTATTATATTAGTGAGAATTTCAAGAGCAGAACTCACCTTATTTTGTTGAATAACACAGTCGGTGATCTGCTAGTTGTGCAGTTGTAGATATCGCAATGCCTAATGTAAGAATAAAAATGACAATCTCTTGGTTATTGCCCCAAAAGTATTCAACCAACTTATTTTGTGGTCTGAAGAAACAATACTCACCTTTTCCTTGTGCTCTGGCCAAAGTCATTCACCTTTAATGCCTGTTGTAAAGGACCACTTACCTTCTCCTTTTGATTTACTCAGTAACCTATTCAACATTTATGCATTTTGCAACAGTAGAACTCACCAAAGTCACTAAAACAACTATTTTCTGGTCCGAAGCAACAATACACACCTTTTCCTTGTGATCTGGCCAAAGCCTTTAACTTTTCATACATACTGCAGAGTACCACTCAACTTCTCATGTTGATTTACTCAGTCACTTACCCAGCATTCACGTTTCTTACTCTGCTTATTTTAGTGAGAATTTCAAAAGCAGAACTCACCTTATTTTGTTGAATAACACAGTCAATGATCTGCTAGTTGAACAGTTGTAGATATCTCAATGCTTAAAGTAAGATTAAAAATGACAATCTCTTGGTTATTGGCCCAAAAGTACTCAACCAACTATATTGTGGTCCAAAGGAACAATACTCACCTTTTCCTTGTGATCTGGCAAGTCATTGAGCTTTAATGCCTGTTGTACATGGCAACTCATCTTCTCCTTTTGATTTATTCAGTCACTTATCCAATTTCATGCATTCTGCAAATGTAGAACTCACCATGCCTATAGCAGGAATAGAAATAACAATCCCTTGGTTATTGATCAAAAGATACTCTGCTTACTTTAGTGAGAATTCTAAGAGTTGAACTACCCTTATTTTGTTCATTAGAACAGTCACTAATCTGCTAGTTCTGCATCTGTAGATATCGGAATGGCTATTGTAGGAATAAAAATTATAATCAATTGGTTATTGGACAAAAATAACTAAACCAACTATTGTGTGGTCCAAAGGATTAATACTCACCTTCTCCTAGTGAACTCCCCAAAGTCCTTGACCTTTCATATGTATTGCAGAGTACCAATCACCTTCTCCTGTTGATTTATGCAGTCACTTACCCAGCATTCACGCTTCTGGCAAGTGTAGAACTTACCATGCTTGTAGCAGGAATAGAAACAAAAATAACTGTTATAGATCCTAAGGTACTCTCCTTATTTTAGTGAGAATTGTAAGAGCTGAACTCACCTTATTTGGTTGATTAGCACAGTCACTGATCTCCTAGTTGTGCAGTTGTAGATATCTCAATGCCTACTGTAAGAATAAAAATAACCATCTCTTGCTTCTTGGTCAAAAGTCACTAAAGCAACTATTTTGTGGTCCGAAGGAGCAATACTCACCTTTTCCTTGTGATCTATCCAAAGTCATTGAGCTTTAATGCGTATTGCAAAGTACCACTCACCCTCTCCTGTTGGTTTACTCAGCCACTTATCCACTTATCTACATGCAACTGTAGAACTCACCATACCTATATCAGGAATAAAAATAACAATATATTGGTTATTCATCCATAGTTACTCTGCTTATTTTAGTGAGAATTGTAAGAGCTGAACTTACCTTATTTGGTTGATTAGCACAGTCACTGATCTCCTAGTTTTGCATTTGTAGATATCTGAATGCCTATTATAGGAATAAAAATTATAATCTCTTGGTTATTGGCCCAAAATAAAAATAAAAACCTATTTTGTGGTCTGAAGGAACAATACTCACCTTTTCCTTGTGATCTGGCCAAAGTCATTGAGGCTTAATGCATAATGCAAAGTACTATTCACCTTCTCCCATTGACTTACTCAGCCACTTATCCACCATTCATGCTACTTGCAACTACAGAACTCACCATACCTATAGCAGGAATAGAAATAACAATATCTTGGTTATTGATCCAAAGATACACTCCTTATTTTAGTGAGAATTGTAAGAGCTGAACTCACCTTATTTGGTTGATTAGCAGGGTCCCTGATCTCCTAGTTGTGCATTTGTAGATATCTGAATGCCTGCTGTAGGAATAAAAATAACAATCTATTACTCTTTGTCCCAAAGTCACTAAACCATTTTCTGGTCCGAAGGAACAATACTCACCTCTTCCTTGTCCTCTGGCCAAAGTCTTTAACCTTTCATATGTATTGCAGAGTACCACTCGCCTTATCCTGTTGATTTAATCAGTCACTTACTGTTGTGGCCCCGACCCCCGCGCCTGTCCTAACCGAGGAACAGGACTCTGAGGATGATGGGGAGGAACTGGCAAGGCCACCCTCTCCGGGACCCTCCTCTCTAGCAAGGCCTCCATCTCCATCTGAAGGCCGAGAGGAGCAGCCTGGGATTAGCCAGGCTGGGACGGAGCTCAGGCAGCTGCAGCAAATACAGTCTAGTGAAAATGACTCATAGCTAGACCCTCGAGAAAGATGCAGAGCCAAGCATTTGCAGCAATGTAGGATGAGTAAGAGGGCCAGCAAGTAATTGAGTCATTGAGCCACACCCCACAAGGTACAAAATGGGGTGTGGCTGCACTCAGAACTTTGTGACTAACAATTAATTCACCATAGCTTTTGGTCACGTCTGTCAGATTTCTCTGTGTGAACCCTAGTCTGGATTTCGTGACTACACTTCTTCATCTCTGCTTTTGGGTTTGTTTGTCTGGACTTTCTTGGAATTACTTGTTGGCAGTTATCTCATGTCAGCGAACGTTTGAAATAACTAGCTTATTTTGGCTGACTGTGGGTAGCTTGGTGCCAAGACTTTATCGGACAGCAATTATATTGTAGCATAAAGAATTAACCCTTTTTTTCGTACCTGCTTGTCCGGCTGTTTGTACTTTGAGGGAGGGGGAAGAGAACAACTTGTTCATCACCCTAACAAAAAGACCATCTTTTATCCAAGACGGACCAACAACAGCAGCAGCAGTAGCAGCTGCAGCAGCAGCAACTACAGCAGCAGCTGCAGGCAGACAATCAACTTCTACAACAGCTAGTAGCCCAATTGACTGCACAACTCGCTCTTCTGAATGCTCCTTCAATTCCTCCTCCCCGTTGGAAATGCCCGGTAGCAGTGCCGGATAAGTTTTCTGGACAGCCTGAGATGTTCTTGGCCTTCATGGGACAACCTACTACTTGATAAGATAGAAAAATGTGGGTTAGATAGCATCACCACCAGATGGATTCATAGCAGGCTGACAGGCCGTACTCAGCGTGTGGTCCTCAATGGAACTGCATCTACATCGAAGGAAGTGTGTAGGGGGTTCCCCAGGGCTCTGTTCTGGGCCCAGTGCTCTTCAACACCTTCATCAATGATTTGGATGAGGGGATAGATGGGGAACTCGTCAAATTTGCAGACGACACCAAGCTGGCAGGAATAGCCAATACTCCAGAAGATAGGCTTAAGATACAGGAGGATCTAGACAGACTCGAATACTGGGCACTATCTAACTAAATGAAATTCAATGGTGAAAAAAGTAAGGTTCTACATTTAGGCAGGAAAAATCAAATGCACAGGTATAGTATAAGTGGTACCTTGCTCGATAGTAGTAACTGTGAGA
This sequence comes from Vipera berus, assembly GCF_964194415.1. Lineage (NCBI taxonomy): Eukaryota > Metazoa > Chordata > Lepidosauria > Squamata > Viperidae > Vipera > Vipera berus. Next base: position 104,827,079 of record NC_138206.1, read on the forward strand.
GAGATCTCGGAGTCCTAGTGGAAAATCACTTAAATATGAGCCAGCAGTGTGCTGCAGCTGCCAAAAAAGCCAACACAGTGCTAGGCTGCATTAACAGAGGGATAGAATCAAGATCACGTGAAGTACTAATACCACTTTACAATGCCTTAGTAAGGCCACACCTGGAATACTGCATCCAGTTTTGGTCACCATGATGTAAAAAAGATGTCGAGACTCTAGAAAGAGTACAGAGAAGAGCAACAGAGATGATTGGGGGACTGGAGGCTAAAACATATAGGGAACGGTTGCTGGAATTGGGTATGTGTAGTTTAATGAAGAGAAGGGTGAGGGGTGACATGATAGCAGTGTTCCAATATCTCAGGGGCTGCCACAAAGAAGAGGGAGCCAAGCTATTCTCCAAAGCACCTGAAAGCAGGACAAGAAGCAATGGATGGAAACTAGTCAAGGAGAGAAGCAACCTAGAACTAAGGAGAAACTTCCTGACAGTTAGAACAACTATCCAGTGGAACAACCTGCCTCGAGAAGTGGTGAATGCTCCAACACTGGAAGTTTTTAAGAGACTGGCCAGCCATTTGTCAGAAATGGTATAGGGTTTCCTGCCTTAGCAGGGGGTTGGACTAGATGACCTCCAAGATCCCTTCCAACTTATTATTATTGTTATTGTTGTTGTTGTTGTTGTTGTTGTTGTTGTTGTTGTTGTTGTTATTATTATTATTATTATTATTATTATTATTATTATTATTATTATTATTATTATTATTATTATTGCCAATTGTTTATGTCTATGAGGCCGGAGGATTTCCCTGATGACCGGGCTAGGGTGGGGTTTATAATTAGCCTTCTTTCTGGCTCTGCCGCCCGATGGGCCACATCGTTAACTCAGAACAGCCCCTTATTAACTGATTACCAGGGCTTCTGGCAACACCTGAAGCTCATGTATTAGGACCCCATCCGCACCCAGACTGTAGCCAGACCTATCAAAGACCTCCGGCAAGGAAAACGCCCCCTGCAGGATTATATCTCTGACTTCCGGCTGTAGTCCCAGGACTCAGCTTGGAATGAGGTGGCATTACTGGATGCTTTCCAAGGCGAGCTTTCAGACGAGCTTCAGGACGAACTGGTCAGTGTAGAGGCTTCCGACCCTCGACGCCCTGGTAGTCCAGTGCCCTTGCATTGATGCTCGCCACCAACGTTGAAAGACCCGTCGGACCGTCCAAGAGTTGCCCATGCCATCTGCACCTGTACATCCGCGTCCTGCAGCAACCGCATCCCGGGATGCCCCACATTTCGTGGCAGCTGCTGAGGAGCCAATGGAGCTGGGAGCGACCATGCCCCACCTGACAGCCAGAGACAGGAGTCGGAGACGTCAAGTGGGGTTGTGTTTGTATTGTGGGGAGCCTGGACATTTCACTGCCTCCTGTCCCAGGAAGCAAGTTGGGGCACCAAAGTCTGGCCCTGGGTCTCGGGCTTTGACTGACCAGCTGGGAAATAGGGCAGATATAGGGGAAACCCTAGGCCAGGCACGCACCACTCTGGACCCCCTCAACATCTGATTTTGGACACTCAGGTCTTTTTGTTTGACTGACCGGGGGGATCCAGGCACATGCACTGGTGGATTCGGGGGCCATGACCAATTTTATGGACCAGGCCTTTGTGGCCCATTTTGGCATTCCCTTGACTACGGTCGACCCTCTGTTGAGGGTAGAGACCATTGATGGGCGGAATTTGTCTCGGGCCCCATTAAGTCTGCCACCCAGCCTTTGCACCTAGCCATTGGAGCACATGAGGAGGCGATACAGTTTTATATCACAGCGGACCTCCACCTCCCTTTGGTCCTGGGTATGGCATTGCTTCGGACCCATGATCCTCAGGTGGCGTGGTCGTGGAACACCATCTCTTTTCCAAGCCTGCAGTGTGTAGACCATGTCCGCCACACGTGTGCTGGCCAGGAAGTCTCTGCCCCTGCCATCTCCTTGCCTCTTGACCTAGTGGACTTCACGGATGTGTTCAGTGAGGAGGAGGTGGACTGTTTGCCCCCGCACTGGTTCTACGATTGCCCCGTGGACCTTTTGCCCAATGCGCCACTGCCAGTGGGATGACTATACCCCATGTCGCAGCCCAAGTTGACTGCTTGGTGGGACTTTTTGGACAAGAACCTGGCCAGGGGGTTCATTCGACCTTCATTCTCCCCTCGGCCCCAGTTCTCTTCATCAAGAAAAAGATGGGGGATCTATGCTTGTGTTGTGATTACCGCCAACGGAACGCCATCACGGTGCAGAATCAGTACCCCCTGCCACTCATCCTGGAGCTAATGGAGAGGCTGCGTGAGGCAACCATCTTCACCAAGCCCGATCTCTGAGGGGCCTACAACCTGGTACGGATGCGAAAGGGGGATGAATGGAAGACGGTGTTTGGCACCCAATACGGTTATTTCGAATACACCGTTATGCCGTTTGGGCTGACCAACGCCCCCGCAGTCTTCCAACACCTGATGAACAATGTTTTTCAGGACATGTTGGACAGGTTCGTGGTGGTCTACCTGGATGATATCCTGATATACTCCTGGTCCAGGGAAAGCCATTTGCAGCACATCCGCCTCGTCTTGCAGCGCCTTCGGAAGCATCAACTCTATGTGAAGCTGGAGAAATGCCTCTTCTTCCAGACTTCCATTGAGTTCCTTGGCCACATCATCTCTCCCGAAGGCATCGCGATGGACCCACGCAAGGTGGAGGCCTTGTGTAGTTGTGAACCCCCCTGTTGAGTGAAGGATATCCAGCGCCTTCTGGGGTTTGCCAACTATTACCGGACCTTCATCCCGAGCTTCGCTACATTGACAGTTCTGCTAACCCAACTCCTTAAGAAGAAGGTCCCATTCCTGTGGGGTTCCCCGCAGCAACAGGTTTTCAAGGCCCTCAAGAAGGCCTTCATCACGGAACCCATCCTGACGCACCCCAATCTGAACTGTCCCTTTGTCGTGGAGATGGACACGTCCAACGTGGCTGTTGGGGCGGTGTTATTGCAGCCCCCGGTGGATGGCGGCACTCTTTTTCACTGCACTTACTATTTGCGGAAACTCAATCCTTACGAGCGCAATTACACCATCTGGGAAAAAGAGTTGCTGGCTATCAACGCCACATTCGAAGCTTGGCAGCATCATCTCGAGGGGGCCCGACACCAGGTGGAGGTCCGGACAGACCATAGGAACCTAGAACACCTGAAGACGGCCAGGAAGTTAAACCAGTGGCAGATCCGGTGGTCTTTGTTTTTCACCCGGTTCAACTTTTGTGTGACCTACATCTCCAGCGGTCACAACCAGATGGCAGATTCCCTGTCCTGCAAGCCAGAGTACCTCCGCACCAAGGACCCTCTGCCCCTGCGGACGGTGCTGCCCATGGAAGCCTTGGCCACAGTCCATGAGCCGGTGGACTTGCGGGCTCAGGTGCGTGAGGCACAGCGCCTGGACTGGTCACAGCAGAGAAGGCCGAGTTTGATCCTGTGTCCCCGTGGACTTTGGAGGAGGGTTTGCTGAAACATCGGGGGCGACTATATGTACCCACGGGGCCGTTCCATACCCTCATGATGACACAATGTCATGACAACCCTGTGGCAGGGCACTTTGGGTTTTTTAAGACCCTCAATTTAGTGACGCGGACCTTTTGGTGGCCTCGGGTATGGCACGACGTACATGCGTATGTGACGACCTGCGTGCCGTGCCGAGAAGCAAAGGCCACCACGGGCGCACCTTCTGGCTCCCTCCAACCCCTGCCGATGCCAAACAGACCATGGGGAGCAATCTCCATGGACTTCTTAACAGACTTGCCACCGTCCTCAGGGTTTACCACCGTCCTAGTGGTGGACAAGTTAACTAAAATGGCACACTTTATTCTGTGTCGTGGGCTGCCAACAGCCCAGACAACTGCCCAGTTGTTCCTGCAGCACGTTTTCCATCTCCACGGGTTGCCAGACAGGGTAGTGTTGAATCGCAGCGTGCATTTCACAGCACAATTTTGGAAAATCCTGATGGCCGCGTTGGAGGTGCAGGTGTGTTTGTCGTCGGCATGCCATCCCGAGACCGATGGGGGGACAGAGAAGGTAATTGACATCCTGGAGCAGTACCTGCGCTGTTTTGTGAACCAGCAGCAGGACAACTGGGCCGATTATCTCTCCCTAGCAGAGCTTGCCTTTAACAACTTCCAACACACCTCCACCCAGGCCACCCTGTTCTATGCCAACATGGGGTATCATCCGTGGCTCTTCCCACAGAATCTCCGGTTCCCAAGACCCAGGACTTCCTGTTAGAGTTGCAGGCAGTCCAACAATAGGTACGTTGCCAATTGATCCGGGCCAAGGACTATAAACGGTTCGCCGACCACTCCCGGCGGGCAATGCCACAGCTGGCGATTGGAGATCGAGTGTGGTTATCCACGAAGCATCTCCCTACCAACCACCCAGTCAAAAAGCTGGACCATCGATACATCGGCCCATTACCGATCAAAGCGGTCATCAACCCAGTGGCCTACCGGTTGACTCTGCCGTGCTCCATGCGGATCCACCCAGTCTTCCACAGATCCCTGCTGGTCCCTGAAGTCCCCTCTTGTTCCCTGTGATGCCTGATGGCCCCTGCTCCACTGACCATACTTGACCAGGACGGCTCAGCAGAGTATGAGGTGGCCAGTATTCGGGACTCCCATTGGCTTAACGGGCATTTTCAATATTTGGTCGAGTGGAAGGGGTATGGGCCTGAGGACTTCTCCTGGAATGACGCTTCCACAGTGCACGTCCCTGACCTTGTGCGGGTGTTCCACAAACAATTTCCATCTCACCCGCATCCCGACCGTCCGATCCGAGGGAAGGGCCCTGCGGTGGGGGATAGTGTTGTGGCACAACCCCCACGCCTGTCCTAACCGAGGAAGAGGACACTGAGGATGATGGGGAGGAACAAGCAAGGTTTTCCTCTCCGGGACCCTCCTCTCTGGCAAGGCCTCCGTCTCCATCTGAAGGCCGAAAGGAGTAGCCTGGGAGTAGCCAGCCTGGGAGCCAGGCTGGGGCGGAGCTCAGGCAGCTGCAGCAAATACAGTCTAGTGAAGATGACTCATGGCTAGAACCTCAAGACGCAGGGCCAAGCATTTGCAGCAACGAAGGATGAGTAGGAGGGCAAGGGAGTAGCTGAGTCATTGAGCCACACCCCAGAAGGTACAAAAGGGGGTGTGGCTGCTCTCAGAACTTTGTGACCAACAATTAATTCACCACAGCTTCTGGTCACGTCTGTCAGATTTCTCTACCTTTGTGAACCCTGGTCTGGATTTCGTGACTATGCTTCTTCATCTCTGCTTTTGGGTTTGTTTGTCTGGACTTTCTTAGAATTACTTGTTGGCAGTTATCTCATGTCAATGAACATTTGAGATAACTAGCTTATTTTGGCTGACTGTGAGTAGCTTGCTGCCAAGACTTTATCGGACAGCAATTATATTGTAGTATGAAGAATTAACCCTTTTGTTTTGTACCTGCTTGTCTCGCTGTTTGTACCTTGAAAAAGGGAGAACAGAACACTTACCCAGCATTCATGTTTCTGGCAAGTGTAGAAGTGTAGCAGGAATAGAAAAAAAAATACTTTGTTATTGATCGTAAGATACTCTCCTTATTTTAGTGAGAATTGTAAGAGCTGAACTCACCTTATTTGGTTGATTAACACAGCCACTGATTTCCTAGTTGTTCATTTGAAGATATCTGAATGCCTACTGTAGGAATGAAAATAACAATCTCTTACACTTTGTCCCAAAGTTGCTAAACCGACTATTTTGTGGTCCGAAGGAACAATCCTCACCTCTTCCTTGTGATTGATCCAATTGACTCTTCTTATTTTAGTGAGAATTGTAAGAGCTGAACTCACCTTATTTGATTGATTAGCACAGTTCCTGATCTGCTACTCATGCAGTTGTAGATATCTCAATGCCTACTGTAGAAATAAAAATAACAATCTCTTGATTCTTGGCCCAAAGTCATTAAAGCAACTATTTTGTGGTCTGAAGGAACAATACTCACCTTTTCCTTGTGATCTGGCAAAAGTCATTGAGTTTTAATGCACATTGCAAAGTACCACTCACCCTCTCCTGTTGGTTTACTCAGCCACATATCCACCATGCATGCTACTTGCAACTCACCATACCTATAGCAGGAAAACAAATATCAATATCTTGGTTATTAATACAAAGATACACTCCTTATTTTAGTGAGAATTGTAAGAGCTGAACTCACCTTATTTGGTTTATTAGCAGAGTCCCTGATCTGCCACTATTGCAGTTGTAGATATCTCAATGCCTAATATAGAAATAAAAATAACAATCTCTTGCTTCTTGGCCCAAAGTTACTAACTATTTTGTGGTCCGAAGGAACAATACTCACCACTTCCTTGTCATCTGGCCAAAGTCTTCAACTTTCATACATATTACAGAGTACCACTCACCTTCTCCTGTTGATTTACTCAGTCATTTACTTAGCATTCATGCTTTTTGCAAGTGTAGAACATACCATGCCTGTAGCAGGAATAGAAATAAAAAAAATTGTTATTGATCCAATTTACTCTTCTTATTTTAGTGAGAATTGTAAGAGCTGAACTCACCTTATTTGGTTGATTAGCAGTGTCCCTGATCTGCCACTAGTGCAGTTGTAGATATCTCAATGCCTAATGTAGAAATAAAAATAACAATCTCTTGCTTCTTGGCCCAAAGTCACTAAACCGACTATTTTGTGGTCCGAAGGAACAATACTCACCTTTTCCTTGTGATCTGGCCAAAATCATTGAGTTTTAATGCAGATTACAAAGTACCACTCACCGTCTCCTGTTGGTTTACTCAGCCACTTATCCACCATGCATGCTACTTGCAACTATAGAACTCACCATAACTATAGCAGGAATAGAAAAAACAATATCTTGGTTATTGATCTAAAGATACACTCCTTGTTTTACTGAGAATTGTAAGAGCTTAACTCACCTTATTTGGTTTATTAGCACAGTCACTGATCTCCTAGTTGTGCATTTGTAGATATCTGAATGCCTGCTGTAGGAATAAAAATAACAGTCGCTTACTCTTTGTCCCAAAGTCACTAAACTGACTATTTTGTGGTCTGAAGGAACAATACTCACCTCTTTCTTGTGATCTGGCCAAGGTTTTAACCTTTCAGACGTATTGCAGAGTACCACTCGCCTTATCCTGTTGATTTAATCAGTCACTTACCCAGCATTTACGTTTCTGGCAAGTGTAGAAGTTACCATGCCTGTAGCGGGAATAGAAGAAAAAATACTTTGTTACTGATGCTAAGGTGCTCTCCTTATTTTAGTGAGAATTGTAAGAGCTGAACTCACCTTATTTGGTTGATTAGCACAGTCACTGATCTCCTAGTTGTGCATTTGTAGATATCTGAATGCCTGCTGTAGGAATAAAAATAACAATCGCTTACTCTTTTTCCCAAAATCAATAAACCGACTATTTTGTGGTCCGAAGGAACAATACTCACCTGTTTCTTGTCATCTGGCCAAGGTTTTAACCTTTCAGACATATTGCAGAATACCACTTGCCTTATCCAGTTGATTTAATCAGTCACTTACCTAGCATTCACGTTAATCAGTCACTTACCTAGCATTCATGTTTCTGGCAAGTGTAGAACTTACCATGTCTGTAGCAGGAATAGAAAAAAAAAACTTTGTTATTGATCGTAAGGTACTCTCCTTATTTTAGTGACAATTGTAAGAGCTGAACTCACCTTATTTGGTTGATCTCGTAGTTTTGCATTTGTAGATATCTGAATGCCTATCATAGGAATGAAAATTATAATCTCTTGATTATTGGCCCAAAGTCACTAAACCGACTATTTTGTGGTCCGAAGGAACAATACTCACCTTTTCCTTGTGATCTGGCCAAAGTCATTGAGTTTTAATGCACATTGCAAAGTACCACTCACCCTCTCCTGTTGGTTTACTCAGCCACTTATCCACCATGCATGCTACTTGCAACTCACCATACCTATAGCAGGAAAACAAATATCAATATCTTGGTTATTAATACAAAGATATACTCCTTATTTTAGTGAGAATTGTAAGAGCTGAACTCACCTTATTTGGTTTATTAGCAGAGTCCCTGATCTGCCACTATTGCAGTTGTAGATATCTCAATGCCTAATGTAGAAATAAAAATAACAATCTCTTGCTTCTTGGCCCAAAGTTACTAAACTATTTTGTGGTCTGAAGGAACAATACTAACCTTTTTCTTGTGATCTGGCCAAAGTCTTTAACCTTTCATACGAGTTGCAGAGTACCACTCGCCTTATCCTGTTGATTTAATCAGTCATTTACCTAGCATTCATGCTTCTTGCAAGTGTAGAACCTACCATGCCTGTAGCACGAATAGAAATAAAAACAAACTTTGTTATTGATCCGATTTACTCTTCTTATTTTAGTGAGAATTTTAAGAGCTGAACTCACCTTATTTGGGTGATTAGCACAGTTCCTGATCTGCTACTCGTGCAGTTGTAGATATCTCAATGCCTACTGTAGAAATAAAAATAACAATCTCTTGCTTCTTGGCCCAAAGTCACTAAAGCAACTATTTTGTGGTCCGAAGAAACAATACTCACCTTTTCCTTGTGATCTGGCCAAAGTCATTGAGGTTTAATGTGTATTGCAATGTACCACTCACCCTCTCCTGTTGGTTTACTCAGCCACTTATCCACTTGCATGCTACTTGCAACTATAGAACTCACCATAACTATAGCAGGAATAGAAATAACAATATCTTGGTTATTGATCCAAAGATACACTCCTTGTTTTACTGAGAATTGTGAGAGCTTAACTCACCTTATTTGGTTGATTAACAGAGTCCCTGATCTCCTAGTTGTGCATTTGTAGATATCTGAATGCCTGCTGTAGGAATAAAAATAACAATTGCTTACTCTTTGTCCCAAAGTCACTAAACTGACTATTTTGTGGTCCGAAGGAACAATACTCACCTCTTTCTTGTGATCTGGCCAAGGTTTTAACCTTTCAGACGTATTGCAGAGTACCACTCACCTTATCCTGTTGATTTAATCAGTCACTTACCCAGCATTTACGTTTCTGGCAAGTGTAGAAGTTACCATGCCTGTAGCGGGAATAGAAGAAAAAATACTTTGTTACTGATGCTAAGGTGCTCTCCTTATTTTAGTGAGAATTGTAAGAGCTGAACTCACCTTATTTGGTTGATTAGCACAGTCACTGATCTCCTAGTTGTGCATTTGTAGATATCTGAATGCCTGCTGTAGGAATAAAAATAACAATCGCTTACTCTTTTTCCCAAAATCACTAAACCGACTATTTTGTGGTCCGAAGGAACAATACTCACCTCTTTCTTGTGATCTGGCCAAGGTTTTAACCTTTCAGACGTATTGCAGAGTACCACTCGCCTTATCCTGTTGATTTAATCAGTCACTTACCCAGCATTTACGTTTCTGGCAAGTGTAGAACTTACCATGCCTGTAGCAGGAATCGAAAAAAAAAATACTTTATTATTGATCCTAAGGTGCTCTCTTTATTTTAGTGACAATTGTAAGAGCTGAACTCACCTTAATTGGTTGATCTCCTAGTTTTGCATTTGTAGATATCTGAATGCCTATCGTAGGAATGAAAATTATAATCTCTTGATTATTGGCCCAAAGTCAAAAAACAAACTATTTTGTGGTCCAAAGGAACAATATTCACCTTTTCCTTGTGATCTGGCCAAAGTCATTGAGGTTTAATACGTATTGCAGAGTACCACTCACCTTCTCCTGTTGGCTTACTCAGCCACTTATCCACCATGCATGCTACTTGCAACAATGGAACTCACCATACCTATAGCAGGAATAGAAATAACAATATCTTGGTTATTGATCCAAAGATACACTCCTTATTTTACTGAGAATTGTAAGAGCTGAACTCACCTTATTTGGTTGATTAGCAGAGTCCCTGATCTCCTAGTTGTGCATTTGTAGATATCTGAATGCCTGCTGTAGGAATAAAAATAACAGTCTCTTGCTTCTTGGTCCAAAGTTACTAAACCTACTATTTTGTGGTCTGAAAAAAAATACTCACCTTTTCGTTGTGATCTGGAAAAAGTCTTTAACCTTTCATATGTATTGCAGAATACCACTCACCTTCTCCTGTTGATTTACTCAGCCATTTACCTAGCATTCATGCTTCTTGCAAGTGTAGAACATACCATGCCTGTAGTAGGAATAGAAATAATAAAAAAACTTTGCTATTGATCCAATTTACTCTTCTTATTTTAGTGAGAATTGTAAGAGCTGAACTCACCTTATTTGGGTGATTAGCACAGTTCCTGATCTGCTACTCGTGCAGTTGTAGATATCTCAATGCCTACTGTAGAAATAAAAATAACAATCTCTTGCTTCTTGGCCCAAAGTCACTAAAGCAACTATTTTGTGGTCCGAAGGAACAATACTCACCTTTTCCTTGTGATCTGGCCAAAGTCATTGAGGTTTAATGTGTATTGCAGAGTACCACTCACCCTCTCCTGTTGGTTTAATCAGCCACGTATCTACCATGCATGCTACTTGCAACTATAGAACTCACCATACCTATAGCAGGAAAACAAATATCAATATCTTGGTTATTAATACAAAGATACACTCCTTATTTTAGTGAGAATTGCAAGAGCTGAACTCACCTTATTTGGTTTATTAGCAGAGTCCCTGATCTGCCACTAGTGCAGTTGTAGATATCTCAATGCCTAATGTAGAAATAAAAATAACAATCTCTTGCTTCTTGGCCCAAAGTCACTAAAGCAACTATTTTGTGGTCCGAAGGAACAATACTCACCTTTTCCTTGTAATCTGGCCAAAGTCATTGAGGTTTAATACGTGTTGCAGAGTACCACTCGCCTTATCCTGTTGATTTAATCAGTCACTTACCTAGTATTCATGCTTCTTGCAAGTGTAGAACTTACACATGCCTGTAGCAGGAATAGAAAAAAAAATACTTTGTTATTGATCGTAAGGTACTCTCCTTATTTTAGTGAGAATTGTAAGAGCTGAATTCACCTTATTTGGTTGATTAGCACAGTCACTGATCTCCTAGTTGTGCATTTGTAGATATCTGAATGCCTGCTGTAGGAATGAAAATAACAATCTCTTACTCTTTGTCCCAAATTCACTAAACCGACTATTTTGTGGTCCGAAGGAACAATCCTCACCTCTTCCTTGTGATTGATCCAATTGACTCTTCTTATTTTAGTGAGAATTGTAAGAGCTGAACTCACCTTATTTGATTGATTAGCACAGTTCCTGATCTGCTACTCGTGCAGTTGTAGATATCTCAATGCCTACTGTAGAAATAAAAATAACAATCTCTTGATTCTTGGCCCAAAGTCACTAAAGCAAGTATTTTGTGGTCCGAAGGAACAATACTCACCTTTTCCTTGTGATCTGGCCAAAGTCATTGAGTTTTAATGCACATTGCAAAGTACCACTCACCCTCTCCTGTTGGTTTACTCAGCCACTTATCCACCATGCATGCTACTTGCAACTCACCATACCTATAGCAAGAAAACAAATATCAATATCTTGGTTATTAATACAAAGATACACTCCTTATTTTAGTGAGAATTGTAATAGCTGAACTCACCTTATTTGGTTGATTAGCAGAGTCCCTGATCTGACACTATTGCAGTTGTAGATATCTCAATGCCTAATATAGAAATAAAAATAACAATCTCTTGCTTCTTGGCCCAAAGTTACTAAACTAACTATTTTGTGGTCCGAAGGAACAATACTCACCTCTTCCTTGTCATCTGGCCAAAGTCTTCAACTTTCATACATATTACAGAGTACCACTCACCTTCTCCTGTTGATTTACTCAGTCATTTACCTAGCATTCATGCTTTTTGCAAGTGTAGAACATACCATGCCTGTAGCAGGAATAGAAATAAAAAACTTTGTTATTGATCCAATTTACTCTTCTTATTTTAGTGAGAATTGTAAGAGCTGAACTCACCTTATTTGGTTGATTAGCAGAGTCCCTGTTCTGCCACTAGTGCAGTTGTAGATATCTCAATGCCTAATGTAGAAATAAAAATAACAATCTCTTGCTTCTTGGCCCAAAGTTACTAAACCAACTATTTTGTGGTCCGAAAGAACAATACTAACCTTTTTCTTGTGATCTGGCCAAAGTCTTTAACCTTTCATACGAGTTGCAGAGTACCACTCGCCTTATCCTGTTGATTTAATCAGTCATTTACCTAGCAACTATTTTGTGGTCCGAAGAAACAATACTCACCTTTTCCTTGTGATCTGGCCAAAGTCATTGAGGTTTAATGTGTATTGCAGAGTACCACTTACCCTCTCCTGTTGGTTTAATCAGCCACTTATCCACCATGCATGCTACTTGCAACTATAGAACTCACCATACCTATAGCAGGAATACAAATAACAATATCTTGGTTATTGATCCAAAGATACACTCCTTATTTTACTGAGAATTGTAACAGCTGAACTCACCTTATTTGGTTTATTAGCTTAGTCCCTGATCTGCCACTAGTGCACTTGTAGATATCTCAATGCCTAATGCAGAAATAAAAATAAAAATCTCTTGCTTCTTGGCCTAAAGTAAATAAACTATTTTGTGGTCCGAAGGAACAATACTCACCTTTTCCTTGTGATCTGGCCAAAGTCATTGAGTTTTAATGCATATTACAAAGTACCACTCACCCTCTCCTGTTGGTTTACTCAGCCACTTATCCACCATGCATGCTACTTGCAACTATAGAACTCACCATAACTATAGCAGGAATAGAAATAACAATAACAAGTTGTGCCTTTGTAGATATCTGAATGCCTGCTGTAGGAATAAAAATAACAATCTCTTACTCTTTGTCCCAAAGTCACAAAACTGACTATTTTGTGGTCCGAAGGAACAATACTCACCTCTTTCTTGTGATCTAGCCAAGGTTTTAACCTTTCAGACGTATTGCAGAGTACCACTCACCTTATCCTTTTGATTTAATCAGTCACTTACCTAGTATTCTTGCTTTTTGTGCAGTTGTAAATATCTCAATGCGTACTGTAGTAATAAAAATGACAATCTCTTGGTTATTCGCCCCATGTCACTAAACCAACTATTGTGCGGTCTGAAGGAACAATACTCACATTTTCCTTTATCCTTTCATATGTATTGCAGAGTACCACTCTTCTTCTCCCGCTGATTTAATCAGTCACCTACCCAGCATTCATGCATTTTGCAACTGTAGAACTCACCATGCTTATAGCAGGAATAGAAATAACAATATCTTGTTTATTCATCCAAAGTTACTGTACTTATCTTAGTGAGAATTCTAGGAGTTATACTCACCTTATTTTGTTGATTAGAACAGTCACTAATCTGCTAGTTCTGCATTTGTAGATATCTGAATGCCTATTGTTGGAATACAAATTATAATCAATTGGTTATTGGCCCAAAATAACGAAACTAACTATTGTGTAGTCCAAAGGATTAATACTCACCTTCTCCTTGTGAACTGTGTAAAGTCCTTGACCTTTCATATGTATTTCAGAGTATGTATTCAGCATTCATCCTTCTTGTATGTGTAGAACTTACCATGCCTGTAGCAGGAATAGAAATAAAAATCACTTGGTTATTGATCCTAGGTAACTCTCCTTATTTTAGTGAGAATTGTAAGAGCTGAAGGAACAATACTCATCTTTTCCTTGTGATCTGGCCAAAGTCATTGAGCTTTAATGCCTGTTGTACAAGAACACTCACCTTCTCCTTTTGATTTACTCTATCAATTATCCACCATTCATATCTTGGTTATTGATCCCCAGTTACTCTGCTTATTTTAGTGAGAATTGTAAGAACTGAACTCACCTTATTTGGTTGATTAGAACAGTCACTGATTTGCTAGTTGTGTCGTTTTAGATATCTCAATGCCTATTGTTGGAAGAAAAATTATAATTGCTTGGTTTTTGGCCCAAAATAACTAAACCAACTATTGTGTGGTCCAAAGGCTTAATACTCACCTTCTGCTTGTGAACTGTCCAAAGTCTTTAACCTTTCATATGTATTGCAGAGTACCACTCATCTTCTCCTTTTGATTTACTCAGCCACCTATCCACCATTCATACTACTTGCAACTGTAGAACTCACCATGTCTATAGTAGGAATAGAAATAACAATATCTTGGTTATTGATCCAAAGATACGTTTCTTATTTTAGTGAGAATTGTAAGAGCTGAACTCACCTTATTTGGTTGATTAGCACAGTCACTGATCCCCTAGTTGTGCATCCTACTTGCAACTGTAGAACTCACCATTCCTATAGTAGGAATATAGATAGTAATATCTTGGTTATTGATTCAAAGTTACTCTGATTATTATAGTGAGGATTTCAAGTGTTGAATTCCCCTTATTTTGTTGATTAGCAGTCACTGATCTGCCAGTTTTGCAGTTGTAGTTATCTCAATGCCTATTGTAGTACTAAAATTGACAATCTATTTGTTATTGGCCCAAAGTCACTAAACCAACTATTGTGCGGTCCAAAGGAACAATACTCACCTTCTCCTTGATTACTCCTTGATTAAATTCATTTACCTTTCATGCCTACTGGTCTGCACAAAGCTATTCATCCAACTTTTATGTATATTGCACAGTAGAACTCATGTTGTCCTGGTAATTGATCCAAGGTCTCTCAGCTACCTTTTGAGCATATTGCAGGACAAAAACTCATCATGTCTATTTCAGGAATTGGAGTCACTTTCTTTTGATTATTATGACAAAGTTTTTCAGCTGGCTCTGGTTTGTATTGCAGGAGAAAAAGTCATGTTCTCCTTGTGATCTCCCAAAGTCAGTCAGCCACTTGTAGTGCACATTGCAGGAATAGAACTCCTGAAATTGGTCCAAAGTGACTCAGCTAAGCTATGCTGTTGTACGTATTGGCAAGTAGAACTCACTTTTTCCTGGTGGTGATCATGGACCCAAACTCACTGTCATGCATACTGAAGGGCCTATTGCGGGACCACAGGTCACCAGCTTGTTATGCTTATTACAGGTGTAGAACTCATCATGCGTATTGCGAGAATAAAAGTCACCATCTCTTGGTTATTGATCCAAATGTACTCAGCCAGCTGTCATTCATATTGCAGGCCTAAAACTCATCTTCTGCTAGTGATCTGCCCAAAGTCACTCAGCTGCCTGTTAAATGTATTGAAGGAGTAGAACTTATCTTCTCCTAGAGATTTGCCCAAAATCTCTCAGCTACCTGTCATGATTATTACAGGACTAGAATTTACCTTCTACAGCTTATTGGTCCAAAATCGCTCAACAGTCTATTGCCTGTACTGTATGATTAGAACTTAGCATGCCTAATGCAGGACTATAAATCACTGTCTCCTGGTGATGCCTCCAATGTCAAGCAGCAAGCTTTCTTGCCTAAGGTTTAACTCATCTACTCATGATCTGCCCAAAGTTATCAACTGTTGGATATATTGCAGGAGTAAACTATCATCTCCTGATGATTGGCTCAAAGGCACTCAGCTGGCTATCTTCTGAATTGCAGGGGAAGAATTCACCATGCCTATTGCAGGAATAGAAGTTACCTGTCAACCATCAATGAGGATGATAGGTGGAGCTATGGCTCTGGAAGAGGCCTAACAAGCTCAGGAATTCACACCAAAACTTTGATGTGAATTGCACTCCCCAATCTGAAATTATGTGTTTGGAATCCCATGCAGCTGGTACACGTGCTGCACGAACAGTTTATCCAGGGACCAAGCAGAGGGAATCCCAGGGCATGCCACCAAGTGGGCTTGCTTGGAAAAATAAATATGTAATGACCCAGATCACAGTATTCCCAGAACTATTTGGCAGCTCCACAATAAAGTCCATAGATATCTCCCTCCAGGGAGCAGTGGGGCTGGCCACCATCTGCAACAATCCTGAAGGCTTTCTGGGCAGGTTCTTCGCCAAAGCACACCCATGGCAGTTGGCTGTATAGGTCTCTGTCATCAGCTGCCACGAAAACTGCTTGTTTACAAGGTGAAGGATTTTTACGAATCCAAAATGCCCCATCACCTTTGTATCATGGCTTCATTACAATACTAAGTTCCTCTGGCTTAATGGGATATATAGTTTATTCCTCATTCATGCAAGTCTGTCCCTTAAGGACAACTTGCCTTTGTGTTGTTGGAACCACTCATCTCCAGCCAAGGCTTCTTTTAGGGGTTTCATTAACTCTTCAGACAGCTGTAATGGTAATGTTTCCTGCTGTCTCATGTGAGCCAGTGCTGCTACTTGCTTGGAGAGAATGGTGGAGTTCACAACATCCTCTCGAGCACTGTTGTATTTTGGCATTCGGGACAGGGTGTTTGCCAAGAAATTTCACCCTTCTGGTCAATAATGGAGAGTGAAATTGAAGCAACTGAAGTATTGGACCCATTGGACATGCTTGGGAGACAGCTTTTGGGGAGTCTTCAGTGCTTCTAAGTTCTTGTGTTCCATCCACACTTTGAAAGGAATCTTACTATCTTCCAGGAATTGCCTCCAAGTTAGGAGAGCCCAGCAAACCACATAGGCTTCCTTTTCCCAGATAGCTCATCACCGCTCAGTTTCAGAAAGCTTGTGGGATGTATAGGTGCATGCTGCAACTCCCCTTTTTTTCATTCTGGAGCAGCACCACCCCATGGCCATATCAGTGGTGTATGCTTGTATGACAAAGGGTTCATCTGGGTCAGCGTGCTTTAGGACCAGTTTGGTGGCAAAAAGATTCTTTAGCATCTTGAATACAGCTTGGCATTCAAGTGACCAATTCAGGGGTTGGTTGGGCTTGGGTTTGGCCTCCACCTTGTCTTCAACAAATTTGTGATCAGTAGGACTGTTGTGTACTGGGTTCTTTGCTTGAGTGAAGAGATGAGGCGAGTGAGTTTGGGCAGGAACATGCTTTTATTGAAGAGCAGGAACTGAACTGAGAAAACAGGGCTGCGATGCAGCTATTTATACACTAGCCTCTAGGTGGCAGCCAATAGGTTTAAAGCAACCTATTGCCGCCTTAGAGGCAGCCAATGGCAGCCCCAGAGATGGGTTGTCTGAGGAGCTGGGAGCCGTTAGCCAGCTACTTGCTTAAGCAACCTTCCAGCAATCAAAACCCATGTGTTACACTCAGTAAAGAAGGCCAAATACATTACAAGGATTATCTAAGCGAATATGGAGTTGAATTGGCAATAGAAGTTCACAAAACCAAGAAAACTTTACAATTGTCTCGTTCGAGTGGGCTCTCACTCTAATATTGCTCGGACCTTCCCGGATCCTTCTCTATGCCATCTTTTAAGATCCAGTATCCTAGATAGTCTAAGCTGGTCTTATGGAAATCACATTTGCATAGCTTCATATAAAATTGAGCCCTCCAGTTTCTCAAGCACTGCTTTGACCAATTTCACATGTTCCTCCTTGGTTTTGATATAGATTAACATAACATCCAAGTATACCAGGACCCCTTTGTACAGGTATTCATGCAGGACCATTTATCAACTGCATTTACTCTGCTGGGCCCCTATGTAGTCCAAAAAGCATCACTTGGACCTGGAAGCAGCCCAGACGATAGTTGAATGCCATTGTCCATTCATCCTCTTCCTTAATTCTCACTGGGTAGTATGCCTCCCTCAAGTCCAGTTTCGTGAATATCCTCCTTTTTGTGAGGTGCCTCAACCTGTCTTTCATCAATGGGGGTGGATACATATTTTCCACACATATACTGTTTAGCCATCTATAGTCGACACACAGCCTAATGAGCCCATCCTTCTTTTCTTTAAGACACAGGGTCTGCCATCCTTGATTTGTCCAGCTGAATGAAGCCCCTGGCCAAATTTTTGTCTATGAACATGAGGAGTTCTTCCATCTCTCTGGGTGCCATTGAATATAGCTTTGGCTTTGGTAACTTGGCCCCTGGTATGATCTCAATTACACAATCCATAGGGCAGTGGGGTGGAAGTGTGTTAGACTAATTTTTTGCTAAAAACCTCAGCCAGGTCACAATACTGTTTAGAAATCAATGGCTCTGAGCTATCATCTCCCTCTAGTTTATTGGTGGGTTCTGCTTTTGCTTTCTTAACCATAGATACAGGGTGGCTTCTTATCACTTTCCCTAACTCTTGCCGGTTTGATATTTTTCTTCGCATCTGCCACTTGTATCTATCCCAATCGATAGATGGGCTCCATTTTTTCCATCACACCAGGCCTGGGACCATGGCCTCTGTGATCCTGAGGGCGACAATAAATCAAATTGTCTCTTTGTGGGTCCCGGCTTTAGCTTCACAAGCTCGGTTAGGCAGTTCACCCATGCTGCCTGTTATTAAACCATATAGCTGGGGAAATGCTATAGGCTTCCTTAGCTTCCCTAGCCTCATCCATAGCTTCTCTACCACCTGGGGACTGACCAGGTTTCTGATGCACCCTGAGTCCCACAGGGCCATAAGAATCCCCTCTACAGCTGAGGAGGACACTGAAATCTCCACCCTAGCAGGCATAGGGATGACGGTACCACTTACCATTGGGTCATCTTCTCTTTCACTGTCATCCTCATAGAAGACTGGCCACATCTTGGCAAAGCTTAAAGTTCCCTCCCTCTCACTGGGTGGAGGGGAGAACTCTACAACTTGCTGCCCTGCATGAGTTTTCTCTCTTGGTTTCAATGGAGCTTTTTGAGGCTAGGGAGCAGTCATCAGATGTAGTGCAAGATACTGGGCAGCTCAGTGCCTCTCTTTTTTACTGCAAAAACAGCCACCAAGGCTCTGGTGCGGTTTCCCCCCCTCTGGCTGGAGGTGAACCCCATTTTCCTCCTCTGGGAGCTGCTCACTTCTCCGGTGGGCTGTGGGGCCGAGTCTTCTGCCCAGTGTGTTTGTGGAACTCCATCAGATCAATCTCTACCTCAGTGGCCACACGGTACCATATTTGCAGGTTGCGTAGCACCCCTCAGGGAAGCCAATTCTGGTACAGTTCCTTGTTCAGTCCCTCTCAGAAATGGTAGACCAGAAAGCATTCAGGCCAGTCTTCCATGTGGTTGGCCAGGTGGAAGAAGTCTTGAATGTACTCTAATACCAATCACTTCCTTTGCTTCAAAGCACGGATCCGGGCCACCACAGGGCCCTCAAACCACTCTCTCAGGGCTTACATAAAGGCATTGAGATTGTCCAGCTATGTAGCCTCTTCATCATGCAATGACACCAACCAATCAGACACGCTCTCTTCCAGGTTGATCACAATGATTTGGACCTGAGCCATATTGTCTGGGTACATTGTTCCATAATACTTCATGTGGTGCCAGGCATGAGCCAAGAAATGGGCTAGGTGGTTTGGGGTTCCATCGAAATGGAGGGGTGGCTGCTGCTTTTTCTGCACTACAACAAACCCATGGGGCAGGATATCAGCTGCTGCCACTGGTGCTGATGCTGGAGACCCAAATGTAGCCACTTGTGATGGGGCTCTGATTGTGGATGGGGCCACCAGCATTGTTGACAGCAATGGAGGAGAGGGAGTGGGGTAGCCCCCTTGCCATTGCCACTGGCTGAAGAACAGAAGGAGAAGGAGTAGCCAGGGACATCAGAGTTTTCACAACTCCTAGCCCAGTGGTGGTGGCTGTGCCCCACTGGCATTGCCATTGCATGGTTCTGTATCCCTCTCAGTTTCTCTCTCATCTGTTCCATGGATGGCTTTGGCCAATGATCAGGAGCTTTCACTTGGCAGTGTCATCCCATTTGGCTAGCCATTTCACTCTCCATCTGCTGTCTTGGACCATGTTGATTTCAGAAGGGAGAAGAGGGTCAACCTCTGCTGCCTTGCCCACATTTATGACCCAGTGGGTCTTCAGCCCCTAGTGCTGTCCCTTGTTCACTCCTTTGTGCCTGAAGGTGGTTGCTCAGATTTCTCAGTCTTTGGGTTTGGATACATGCCAGCAAGTTGTGCTCCTGTTCCAGCTTGAAGTAGTGCCAGATCTCCTGGTTTCTTCTTCTCTTTTGAGTCTTTGCCCATAGCTGACATCTCGGGGTTGACCTTCTGGTGGTATCCAGGTAAGCTATTTCTTAGACAACTGACTTAATGTCAACAATCCTACCAGTGTCATCAGCAAAAGAAACTCCTGGGACATTCTTTTAAAGAAGAGTATAATTTTACTGAAAATTCCACATGGGCACAGAAGTAGAAAAGCCCAGTTCTGACCCTTTTGTGCAAAATCAGCATAGGAAAACTTTCCCTTTTCCCCCTGGACCTCCCGTTGTTTGTTGTTCACCAATCATTTGAACTCTGTTTTGGGAATGATCTGTCTGCCTCAGACTTCCCAAGCTGGCAACCTTGATATATTGATTCTGTCTCAGGCTTCCAGTCACTACACTTGCATTCCCAAACCTCCCTTGCATTCCAATGTCTTGCCTCCCTCCTCCTATTGTCTGGTTTCAAGTGAAGCTGTGTTGTGAGTCAACCATGATATGGCCATCTCCTAGTTCAGGGGTAGGCAACCTCAGCTCTTTTATGAGTCATAAAATGCCTACACCTGTCCTAGTTATTGGTCCAAAGTCACTCAGCCAGCTCTTGTGTTAATTGCAGGAGTAGTGCTCATCATCTACTGCTGGTCTGTCCAAAGTCACCCAGTTGTCTGTCATGAGTATTGCTAGGAGTAGAACTCACTGACTGTTGCTTATTATTGCAATGTTGTTCAGATACCTGTCATATGTTTTCCAGCAGTAGAAATCACCTTCAAAAGTGATCTACCCAGTTAGTCAACTACCTGTCATGCCTATTTCACAACAAGAACTCACCATGCCTATTGTAGGAATAGAAGTCACTGTCTCTTAGTTATTGGCCCAAAGACTTGCAGCTGGCTCTCATGCATATTGCAGGAATAGAACTCACTGTCTTTTGGTTATTGGTACAAAGTCATTCATCCACCTATCCTGTGTATTCCAGGATTAGAACTCACCACCTACTGATTATTAACCCAAACTCACTCAGCCTCCTGTTGTGCGTATTACAAGAGTTCAATGCCTACGGTTCAACCAGAATTCACTGTCTTCTGGTGAATGGCCCAAAGTCATTCAGCCATCTGTCCTCTATATTGTAGGAGTAGAACTCACCATCTCCTGGTGATCGGCTCAAAGTCACTCAACCGCCTGTCTTGGATATGGCAGGAGTAGAACACACCATCTTCTGGTAACTGGTCCAAAGTCACCCAGCTGACTCTTCCACCTATTGCAGGGCTAGAACTCCTTGGCTCTAGTTTGGTACCTTGACCTTTAATTGAAACTGCCTCCCATTTAGGAAGATTATGTGTGCCCATCTCTCGCAACAGGCTGAGCAGCTCAGCACAAGCTGCCACTTGCTGGCAGTCTCCCTGAAAAGGGAATGTGCCCCCACTACAGGGGTTGATGCTTATGCAAATAACCTGTCTTAGGTCATCTCTTCTCTGATGTCACAATGGAGGGATGGGAGGAGGTAGAGGGGTCTGTGATTGGCAGGGAAGACAAAGCTGCCCCTGATCCCTGACCATCCAGATGGGTTCACATGATACACTGAACCTGATTCCCAGCTGAAGAATCACCCTGTCTGAATTTACAGCTTATGGCATATCCACAGACTTAAAATATATTGGTTTATTTGAACATTTTAGATGGCTATCTGTATTGCATAAAGGGAGCCAAGATGGCTAATAAAAAGATACAAAAATAATAAGAAATAGATGTATTTACTTTAAATTAAAAAGTTTATTTCTTTATAAATTTTAGCAAATAAAATAAATAAGTAAATATTAAAGTAAAATTAACATGTCATGTAACATAAGATCACTGACTTAAGAAATGTACACACACACACGAACGCACCTACACACAGGAGTACAAAAGTGAAAAACTGACAGAAAAACTGGTATTTTTTTTGACAGAGTTGGAAGGGACCTTGGAGGTCTTCTAGTCCAATCTCCTGCACAAGAAGGAGACCCTATACCATTCCAGACAAATGGCTGTTCAATCTCTCCTTAAAAACCTCCAATGATGGAGTACCCACAATTTCTGGAGGGAAGACATTCCACTGATTGTTCTCACTGTTAGGAAATTTCTCCTTAGCTCTAGATTGCTTCTCTTCTTTATTAGTTTCCATCCATTGTTTCTTGTCCTATCTTCAGGTGCTTTGGAGAATAGATTGACTCCCTTTTTTGTGGCAGCTCCTTAGATATTGGAACACTGCTATCATGGCATCCCTATTCCTCCTTTTTATTAAACTAGACAAATCCTTTTCCTGCAACCTTTCTTCGTATATGTGAAGGGAATCCCTTATAGGAAGTAACTAAGGAATTTTTACTGCTTTAATATAATGCTACCTTCTTCCCTAGAACCAATTCAGCCAGCATCTAAAAGGTTTTGATTGCATTAGTGTAGTTTCATATCTGCAGCAACTTTAAGATGACTGGACTGCACTTCCTGAAATTTCCCAGGTAGCAATAAGAACATCATGATCAGCCACATCCTCTAAGTACTTATAAGCCCTCAAATTTTGGCTTTTGCTAAAAAAAAGACCTGTTTTTACCCCAATGCTAGAAATCAAACTGTAAAATCATCAGGGTAGCAATCTGAACTTCTGTTGCTGCTGCCCTTAGCTTATATTAACCAAGAGATTCAAACACTGAGATCTTTCCAGATATGAATTCCACACTTGGAAAACTGCATCTAGTGCTGGTCACCATGACATAAAAAAGATGTTGAGACCCTAGAAAGTGTCAAAGAGCAACAAAGATGATAAAGCAGGACTGTTAAACTTGCAACATCACGACATATCACAACTTTCCCCCCACTGCCGGCAATGGGGTGGGCGCGGTTTCGATGTGACACATCTGGCCTGCAGGCTGGCAGTTTCACACCCCTGTGATAAAGGGTCTAGAAGCTTAATTGTATAATGAAGGGATAAGGGTGCTAGATATGTCTAGACTAACAGAAAAGGCTTAGTCTAAACATATATTCTTAGCAGTGCTTTTTTTGTAAAAGAAAAAGGTGCCGGAACTCACACATGTCATACAACCCACCTTACCTACCCTACAAGGTTCCATCCAAAAAAGGTGCCGGAACCCCATTCTGAGCATTCTATGAGAAAAAAAGCCCTGAGTCTTAGTCTAAACAATATTTGAAGGGTTGTTTTGGGAAATAGGGCTCAATCTATTCTCCAAAGCACCTGTGGGTAGGACAAGATGCAACAGGTGGAAGATCATTAAAAAGAGATCCAATCTAGAACTAAGGAGAAATTTCCTGAAAATGAGAAATTAATCAGTGGAGCAGTTTATCTCTGAAAGTTATGGGTTGTTCCAACACTGAAGTTTTCAAGAAGAGACTGGACAGCCATTTTTCCGGGATGAGAGTCTCCTGCTTGAGGAGGGGTTTGGACTGAAAGACCTTCCAACCCTACTATTCCATGTTCTTTGTTCTATGAAGTATAGTTCCCAGAATGTTCATTAGTGGCTATGTTGATTGGAGAATTCTGGGAGTTGTATATCATTCAGACTAGGAAGCTATAAGGGAATTTTCATACTGGTATAATAACTATTATTGATCTAGTCTTCAGTTCTTTACATGCTTTCTGAAAACTATTTCTGCTGGATTCAGTATTATTTTTTTCCCCAGTTATGGGTTCCTCTGACTTTTTTCCTTCTTTTAAGTCATAATAGGTAGCCTACTTTTTCAAGATCATGGCTCCATCGTGAGTATGAGTTATTATAATGTATCTTGGAACTTTGCATATATATATACTTATAGACGTCTTCCTTAAAAGGTTTTGATAGGCACATTTGTATTATGCAATGCACTCTGGAGAAGTCACAGCAACAACTGGGTGCCACAAAAAGTGAGAAGTTAATGTTGCCATGGCAATAAGCACCAATTTCCTTCCTTTCTGCCACTCTTTAAAGAGTGAGGGAAGACTCCACTGGTAACTAACACTAAGGTTTCATTCCAATAATAGTAATCATTGTTTTGCCTCCAGTCTTTTCCTCTTCCTTCAGGTTTAGAGACTCATCTTCTAATATATTGATTTCACATCATTCAAAATATTTCAAACCATAATGCAGAAATATTTATTTCCTTCTCTTTGAAGATTTCAACTTTCTTTTATCACTGATGTTACTCATTTATAGTTTAACAAGGTAATTAAACTCACCGCAGAATATTTGCAAGACAGCCATTCCAACAATGTCAGGAATACACACACACACACACAAACAGAGAGAGAGAGAGAGAGAGAGAGAGAGAGAGAGAGAGAGAGAGAGAGAGAGAGAGAGAGAGAGAGAGAGAGAGAGAGAGAGAGAGAGAGAGAGAGAGAGAGAGAGAGAGAGAGAGAGAGATCCACTAAAATTAGCACTTACATAGAACAGCAACATTTGAAAGCTAGCCAGTTGTTTTGCTTTTAGCAAATATGTTAATTTGATCTAAATTCAGAAGCTGGAGAGTCGTTGAACAAAAATTTTTAGAGAGGAAAAGGAAAATATTTTCCAGAGAGATGTGTATATTAGAACAACTCCACTGTACAAATAGTGTAAAGTTTATTTCAGGGGCTTTACAGACTAAAAGTGCAAAACTGAATTCAGGGAGAATGATGAAGTGGTGGACTCTGAAATTCAGTTTTCACAGTGTCTACTCAAGCCATGGTTCTTACAAGGTTGTATTTCTCTGAATGCAGTATATCCTCTGGTCAAAATGATATTTTTTTAAAAAAAGAATTGTTTAATGTGTCATATAATGGGACAGAATGACTAGACATAAAATTATCTGAGTTATATATTTCATTGGCAGTAGTAATAAGAGAAGCAATCTTTTCTTTCTTTTTTATTAAAAATATTTAGTGGATTTCAGGTAAATCATTTTTAACCATTTTTTAAAAAAACATACAGTCTACCTGAATAATCTTACTCTTAGGGTACTTTTCCTAAATATAAACTACTTTTTTGAAGTTTAATTGTATAATCTTTTAAATATAGTTTTACCAATTCAGTACTGTGGTCTTTTGTAATTATTCTCTATTATTTATTTATTTATTTTATTACATTTCTATACCGCCCTTTCCCGAAGGACTCAGGGCGGTTTACAGGGTAATTAAAAAACCGAAATACAAAAGTTAAAACAGATTTAAAAAGAAAAAAATTGTATGTGCCCCTGTCAAATAAAACCCCAGTTAAAATAAGATTGATCCTCAGCCTGGGCCAGAGAGCTCAAAGAGCCAGGTCTTCAGGCCCCGGCGGAATGAACGGAGGTCGGGGGCAGTCCTCAGCTCCACTGGCAGCTGGTTCCAAAGGGCAGGCGCCCCCACTGAGAAGGCCCTATCCCTGGGTGTTACCCGCCGGCAATCTCTTACCGGTGGG
This sequence comes from Vipera berus, assembly GCF_964194415.1. Lineage (NCBI taxonomy): Eukaryota > Metazoa > Chordata > Lepidosauria > Squamata > Viperidae > Vipera > Vipera berus. The sequence continues at coordinate 104,852,475 of NC_138206.1, forward strand.
ACCCTGAGAAGACCCTCCCTGTGGGAGCGCACTGGACGAAGGGAACTTGATGCCAGCAGCAGGTGTTCCCTCAGATATCCCGGACCCAAGCCATTATAACTGTTTATCCAGAGGCATTATCTATAACAGTGAAATACAAAGTCATTAATAAAAAAAGCTAACACAGTGCTAGGCTGTTTTAACAAAGGCATAGAATCAAGATCACATGAAGTGTTAATACCACTTTATAATGTCTTGATAAGGCGCACACTTGGAATATTGTATCCAGTTTTGGTCACCGTGATGTAAAAAAATGTTGAGTCTCTAGAAAAAGTACAGAGAAGAGCAACAAAGATGATTAGGGGACTGGAGGCTAAAACATATAAAGAATGGTTGCTGGAATTGGGTATGTCTAGTTTAATGAAGAGAAGAACGAGGGTTGACATGATAGCAGTGTTCCAATATCTCATGGAATGCCACAAAGAAGAGAGAGTCAAGCTATTCTCCAAAGCACCTGAAGGCAGGACAAGAAGCAATGGATGGAAACTAATCAAGGAGAAAAGCAACCTAGAACTAAGGAGAGATTTCCTGATAGTTAGAACATTTAATCAGTGGAACAACCTACCTGCAGAAGCAGTGAATGCTCCAACATTGGAAGTTTTTAAGGAGCCTGAGCAGGGGGTTGGACTAGATGATCTCCAAGATACCTTCCAACTTTTTATTTATTATTATTGTTGTTGTTGTTGTTATTATTTTTATTATTAATCATCACACAGTCAGCCAGATGTTCAGACTGGATTTGGCATTTTTGTCTACCTATCGAGTCCTTACCAAGGACCTGGGATAGGCAGATCTGGATGTTTGATGGTATTATAGATATTGTCGCAGGATGGAAGCAGTTCCTTGTAAGGCCACCTTTTGCAATTGACTAATGGCGAATTTGTCAATGCCAATGGTGTTCAAGTGGTGCTCCAGTTGTTTTGGGATTGCACCCAAGGTGCCTATTACTATTCGTACTACCCTTGCTTCCCTTTGCCACAGTCTTTCTATTTCTATTTGTAGGTCTTTGTATTTTGTTATCTTCTCCAGTTCTTTCTCATCTATTCTGCTGTCTCCAGGCACTGCCACGTCCACTATCCAGACTTTTTTGTGTTTCTTATCGACAATTGTTAAGTCCAGGGTGTTATGTTGCAGGTGCTTGTCTGTTTGAATTCTGAAGTTCCAGAGTAGTTTAATTTTATTATTTTCTATGACTTTCTCTATTTTATGATCCCACCAGTTCTTGCTTACAGGCAAATGATATTTCTTGCAAGATGATGATGATTAAACTTTTATTCATTAAACATGAAACTCAGTCAACTGAACATTCAAACTGACTGGCACTAATGGTTGACACAGGTTGCTGCCAGCATCCTAGCTATCAACCAGGTATCTCTTTAAAATGTAAGATGTTCCGAGTAGCACAGTTTTTTGTAGCTTTGCTGGAGTTATTGCAGAAAGCTGCAATTTTTTGATGTTGCAAAGTTTTGGGACATAGTTCCCAGTGCCCCGATGACAATGGGTATCACTGTTGTTGGTTATTATTATTATTATATTGTTGTTGTTGTTGTTGTTGTTGTATCATCTAGGTACTACATTTCCCATAGTTCTAGAAACAGAAATTCAATTCTTGAAGCAGCCTTTTCAAGCTTTTGTTAAATTGTTGAATATTACTACAAAAGAAAAAAAATAAATAAAAAGAAAGAAATGATCACCATGGAGAATATTAACTAAAATGCTAGTTAACATTGAAAACCTTTTTTAAAAAAATGTTCACATTCCTCTAAAAAAATTTTTAGGTTCAAGTTTGTTGTTGAAAGTTCATAGACAATAATAGCAATCATTATTTTTTCTTATTCACTGCATTTTCCTACTGCATTTCATCTTCATCTTCTCAGGCTAAAAATATGATAAGAAGATAGTGAAACAAGTTCATATTTGCCTTAGTTATCCAATTAAGCTCCTTTTCATGTTTCTTCATGGTAGGAAGTTAGACTACATAAGGTGCTATAACAGTTCAAAAGCAACTCATCTAGAACACTATAATAATACAATATGTGCAATTTATTTTCAGATATCTGTAATGGATGCAGATATTTTTTTAACTTCCTCCAGGAATAGCACTGATTTAATTACTCATTTAGATTTTTATTTTGTTTAGCAGACTTTTATTAAATCATTTGGAGGAACAACACTGATTGGCTTTTTACATTCTCGTGTACTTAGCATATTGAGGCTGGCAGGAATTTAGACAACTAGCAAATGCATTTCGAATTGCTTTTGAGTAATTTGGGAGTAGGAATTGTGAATATGGAGAACATTCCCTGAAATACAACCAATTTGGAGTTTAAAAATAATTATAACTCCTTCACAATTCAGAAGTCTCAGCTCTGTGCTTAGAAGAATAAAGATGCATCAATTTGTCATTGTGTTTTATCTATGTAGCATTAAGATAGAATGTTTTTGATTGTGTAATTAAACTTTAGTCTCTATCTATTATTATTATATATTATAAGGCATTGTAAATGTCTCTTTGGACAGAAACCTCATGGAAATGTTTATTCTTTCTTAAGACCCAGCTCAGTGTTAAGAAATAAAATATCTTTCAGGTTAAAGCTTAAGTTCTGGTAACTGACATCAGAAACTAAGCTTGATCAGCTCTGGTTAATAAACAGAGAAATCTAGCACCAACTATGAGGAAAAATAATCTCAGAAGGCGATGACAAACCAATTCTATACATTTTATCCTGCCAAGCAAACTGCATGTAGTCCCGATCAAAAACTTTGCTTACTTGGGTATGGAAATTCTCAGTCATCCAGGTCGTGACTGCCCCAAAGATGCTTTTTCAAAAGGCAACTGGACTTTGTTTTTCCTTGAAGATGTTTCGCTTCTCATCCAAGAACTTCTTGGATGAGAAGCGAAATGTCTTCAAGGGAAAACAAAGTCCAGTTGCCTTTTGAAAAACCACCTTTGGACTTTGCTTGCTTACTGACTTAAAGATTGATTGTCAGAAATTATAAAGCCTTGAATAAAGTAGAACAAGCAGAATGGATATATAGTATACAAGTTTATCAGATTCTGACTTTATACTTTTAAATATGCTATTTTAAAGCGTGCTTCTAAATCCAGCTTTGGAGCTTCAGTCATCAGTTTGCATGGCATTTGTGTAATTCTTAATAGTGAAATTTTTGTTTTAACCTCTACATTATAGCTCTCTTTAGTCCCTTCAGGCCAATGGAAGGTGAAATATTTTACAATTAGCTCTGTAAAAGTCTATCAATGGATCAGTATGAATAATTCATGGCAGCTCTAATCCAAATCTTTAAAATTCCTCACTTTTCTGAAAAAGAATCTAGAGGCTACTATTGTAGCAAGTTGCTGCCACCTACAGACCAAAGCAGCATGTCCCCACTGGAAAATAAATTGAAATGATGGATATACATTTAGCAGTAATAATCTCCAGAAAAGACAAAATTCAGTTTTTCTTCAGAGAATCTGCTTTCATAAGGATTTGAAGATGATGTTTCCAATTTTGGTCTCCCAATGAATGAAAGTGAGCATTTTGTGGTCCAGATTTTTTAAAGAAAACAACTAGTGATGGTTTTCCCAAATTAACAATAATTCACCCTTCACCCAAAACTTTGCAATTTTTCTTGATAGAATTTTGTGTTAGACATACATTTGCCACAATTGATGATCCATAACACAACCTCTAGTTTTGGTTTGGCCCTGCTGTTTGGGAACTGAGTAAAAAGCAAGAAAAAAAATTTTCTTTATGATTTCTTTTAAAACTGTGCATTGTTGTGTGCATTTTTTCCTACTGTGAACACTTTTGAAAAATGTTTTCAAATATTTTCCCCTCCCAATAGAAAAAAAAAAGAATGTTTGTGTGTGAGTGTGTGTTCATTTCATTCCACTAATGTGCATACTTTGGCATATTTCTGAGTTGCCTTTTACTGTATATGCCATCATCAGGCTTGTTTGAAAGGCACAACATGATATTTTAGATTAGTGATTAAATTTTAATAATGTACAGCTAAATTTTAGCTTAAAAATGAAAATGAAAATAAATTCAAAAATGAAAAGTTATGGTAGATGCAGGCGCAGTCCATAAACTTTGGATAACTCCATAGTCTAGGTGTCATCGTATTAATGGATGCATATTCCATTTGATTAAAGAGAAAAATGATTCTAATGATCTGAATATCAATTCAGTTCTAATTTTCTCCAGGTCATTTCTAATAGTAATAATTCAATTCTTTCAGTTTTGTTTTTCTTACTGGCATCATGGACTTAAACTGGTTCAAGCAAAGTTTCAAGTTACATGCATGAAGCTATTGTTGAAATAGGAAAAAAAATGTTAATTGCAAATGTTTCTGCAGTGATTATTTCGTTAGACAAGTTAACTTAATCCCACACTGCCAAAAAATAACAGCAAAATGTGGAACAGAATAGAAAAAAAAAATAGCTTAAGCATTTAACATTCCAGCTAGTGACTACTTTGTTTTGCCTAAGGTCCTCAGAGAGTAGGAAATCCAGCATTCACCAGAAAAAGTGAGAAAGGGCTGAGATTTCAGATTTGTTTTTCCTTCCCCCCCCAGCCCCCCAACTATAATAAATATGTAACACTGAAGAGAGTAGTAAGATCTTATCTTAATGGTGTCTAGGTGTGTTGATATGGTTTTTTTTTAAAAAAAAAAGCTATACACTTTCTTTTTCTCAAACAAAATCACTTGACAAAACATTTTAAAAATGACAAATTTTAAAAGATAAACTTAAGAAACACATAAGATACAAAACATGGCAAAGAAATGAACAAAACAGCAATGTAAAATACTTGTCCTTTGTAGAAAGACTGGAACATCACATAAACCAAATCCTGTTGATGACAGCCAGGGTGTAAATAGTATCTGTCATAAGAAAGGGACAAAAGTGAAGGCATGAAGCTGTGATTTAGAGTGCTTGCTAGCAGGTTGCATTGAGCTACCATTGATCAAGAGGTGAGGTGCTACTTTGAAGACGAAGTACTAAATTACACTTAGCCTTTCTTTGCTCACTTTCTCATGACAACATGAGTTTATAGGAAGACATTTATGTTTAGGATTCCTGTCAAGCCCATGTCACAGAGAGATACTTAGGTGAAAAGTCCAGGATTACAAGATAACTTAGTTATGTCTGTTCTTCTCCCCTCCCTTCATTGCCAATACACTCTGGAGAATTCAGATTTATGTTGTCAAATGCATTTGTTTTTTGTGTTTTTTTTAAAAATGAATGTGGACAAATTTGCCTTTTCGTTTTTTCAGGCATGAGACAGAAAAGAGAATACTGTAAAGTACATATTGTTGAAAATAAAGTACAATTAATGAGAAAATGAGTACAACTGATGAAAAGGATGATAAATATGAAACTTGCTTCAGAAAATGCCATCAGTGTATGAAGAAGGACAGAAGAAGATATAATGCAAAACACAGAAAAACACACTAGTGAGTTAGTTAAAACTTAATATTATTAATGTACAGTAGCTACTATCACACTGTCATCATTTTTAGAAGACTTTTTATGGAATGAGGAAAGCAGGTATTAAAAAAAAAAGAATTCCTGGAAAAAGGCACTAGCAGCCCAGCTTTGTGTTACTGCCAAGAAAATACGCATGGAGGACTGTGTAGAGAGAGTTTCCTCCTTTAAATTTCTGGGAGTCTACCTCTGTGAAGATCTGACCTGGAAAGTTAACACAACCCAGGTGGCTAGAAAGGCCCAACAGAAGCTTCACTTTCTTAGGGTCTTGCGGAAGAACAGGGTAGGACAACAGCTAATGACCCTCTTTTGCCGGTCTACTATAGAGAGCGTCCTCTCGTATGGTATTGTGGTTTGGTATGCTGGTCTGACAGCCGCGGACAGGAAAGTATTACAGAGGGTAGTGAGCACAGCACAAGACATTGTGGGCTGTTCCCTGACACCACTGGATGACATCGCCAGGGCTCGTTGCCTTGGAAGAGTGAGGAAGATTCTCAGGGATGACTCACACCCTGGACATTATCTCTTTACTCTCCTACCATCCGGTAGGAGATATAGGAATATAGCCAGCCGTACCAACAAGCTGAAAAATAGCTTTTATCCGTGGGCTGTTAGGCTTTTAAATGGGACATAATTTTATGCAGAATTGACTTGGGAGGCCGGTGTGTGGTGTAGTTGGTTCACATGGTATGGTAGGATGGAGGGTTTGTTGTCACTGTGTGTTGGGGGCAGAGAGCACGGGGGGAGGCTCAGCTAATCTCAATGTACACATGTTGTACTTTGACAATAAAGGTTTATTATTTATTATTAGAAAGGGCAGCAGCTGTAGGTGTACATTAGTTCTCATAAATAATTATAAATTATATGGTGTCCATATTTCCAATAGAGAAGGAGTGCATTCCAGAGGAACAAGAGACAACACAGTTTAGCAAGCTTATGTGAGAAAAAGTGGGTGAAGATGGCTCCTCCATAGTAGTTCCAAGAACATATGTTTTATACTGCAAGTAATCTGCTTTAGTTTGGCAAAATTGATGTCAGGCTCCAAAAAAAAACCAACAACAACAACATATGGAGATTGTTCTAAGCAGTTTTCTTTATTGTTCTTCACCCAAAGACAGAAAATATTTCTCTCATAAGCTGAAAGGATATGATAGCATGTAAAAAAAATTATTGGCTCACTCTATGTTATCAGTAAATGACATCAGAAATGCAATAATCAGGGATTTTGACTTCATGGCTTTACCAGGCATCTGATAAGAGACCACCAATCTAGGAAAAGCTCAACAGAAAACCAGAGAATGGAGCTGTTGCCCATACCCAATGAGTCTCACTTTTGATGTGAAATATTTTCAATTACGGCCTAGCTAAATAAAAATATTTAGCCTGCTTGATTTCAAATAGCTAAGTAAGACTAATCTGGTCAATACATAATGGGAAGAAATAGGGCTATAGACGAGACTGGAAGCTGAAAAAAATATTTTTTTGTTTGCATCACCACTAACAACAACAAAACTTCCAAGTCAGCATTGGTGCAAATAACTGCCAGAAGACATTCAATTATTTAAGGCCAAATTTTGTGTTCAATTCACTATGGTGAGCAGTTGTGTGTGGGTGGGTGTGTATGTTTTAAACCCTTATCCCTATTTGGTATACTGTTATATTATGTTGTAAAAACTTTACTGTGGAATTAAATTAAATTAAATTAAATTAAATTAAATTAAATTAAATACAATAAACATTTAAGTCAGGGATGATTTGTTAAATAGAGATAGAATTTCCAGTGACTTGATATGGAAAGCTATAATATTTTCACTTACACTGTGTTTATTAATATCGTTGATACTCATGCATTAACTTGATTTTAATAGTTTTTTTTTATTAAAGTTTTACAAAAACAAAATTTTACAATATATCCCCAAATCCCTCCCACCCCAAACCCACCCACTTCCCCCCCCCACTTCCCAGAGCTAAATACAGGATTATAGTTACAATAATCATATTCTAAATAAAAATTATGCATAATATACAATTAACCAAATTCATAATGCGCTTTAACTCTCTTTTAACATAACTACAAACAATGTACCAATAACAATATCCCACTAAAATCTACTCATAAGCTAAATGATACTTTTTAGTCCCATATTTGTTTTGAATATAATTTATCCATCTCCTCCAAACTGAAATATATCTTTCCTGTGAATGATCCTTCAGATAAGCAGAAATCTTAGACATTTCTGCAAGATTCGAAACTTTAAACACCCATTCTTCTACAGTGGGCAAACTATCCTTCTTCCAATATTGTCCCACCAGTAACCGTGCTGCTGTTATCATGTTCAACATCAAGTTAGTTTCTTTAACATCACAATCTACAACAATGCCCAATAAAAACAATTGCGGGGAAAACTTTATCTTTCTCTTAAAAATCTTTTGAATGTTCCACCAAATTTTAATCCAAAAAGCTTTTATATTTCTACAAGTCCACCACATGTGAAAATAGGTAGCTTCTAAACTACCACACCTCCAACATTTAGACTGTAGATTAGGATACATGTTGGACAACTTCTTGGGATCCAGATGCCATCTATAAAACATTTTATAAAAATTTTCTCTTAGATTTTGAGCCTGGGTAAATTTAACATTTCTGACCCAAATTATCTCCCAGGTGTCCAACGAAATTGGTTCCTGAATATTTTGTGCCCACTTTATCATGCAGTCCTTAACCAGTTCCGTTTCCGAATCCAATTCAATTAAAGCATTATATATCCTCTTTATATGTGCACAATTTGAATCTCTAATTTGCTTTACTAAATTTTGATCTGTAATTGTGATGCCAACCTTTTGATCTGACTTCCACCTAGCTTTCAATTGGGTATATTGAAACCAAGAGTAACTTATGTTTTCTTGTCTTAACTCCTCTACTGGTTTAATTTTAATAGTTTTAAAATGAAATAAAATACTTAAATATGAAAACCAAATCACTTAATTTACTTAATCCTATGACTCATGTAAAACTCTTGACTATTATTTGTGCCTATTTTATTTTGTGACATTTTTTCTCGATTCCCTTTTTAGTCTGTTTCTTTTTTCCCCTTTAACCTATTTAATATTCTCTCTCACGTAAGCACACACACTTACACATACACACAAGCCCTAAGAGACTTTCTTTACCTTGTTCTCATTTCATTTCAAAGACAAGTCAAGAATGTGATCTTTCCAAAATATTTAAAGTGTCCAGAAATCTAAAGACACACCTCTTTCTTTAAAAAAAAAAACAAAAAACCAGGATATATAAAAGTTATCCTGATACCATCATTTACAGAAAATGAATGTGTCTCACAGACCAGGAATTACATTTCATTAATTTATTAATAGATTTCATTAGCACCTTTTGTAACTGCTTTAGAAAGTGAGTTAAGACACACACTTAATTTGTCTTTTTAAAGCACTTGAGGGGGGCAGATTCTGTTGTTGCTTGCAATATTTTACAATGTCTTAATATTTGATAATGTTGTTGATGCTTCTATAGCAACCATAAGCCTTGTTCTTGTTTAAGCTATATACAAGCACACATATATCAGACTCCACACAAACTTTATCAATTGTTTATTCAGATTCTCTTGATATAACAATAGGATCTGTGAAGCTCTGAGAACATTCAGTATGAAAGTTATGGAAACTTTCAGAACATTCAGTAACAATATGCAAATTAGGAAAAGACAGATTATTTATCAGTGGTGTACTGCAGTCTGTGATTAAAGGAACTATTGCTTGCAAACATGATCCGATTCTGGAAAATAGATCCTTACAGAGAGCACCACTATGTAACTGTAGTTATATAGGTTGCATCAATCAGTTTTGGTCAGTTGCTCAAGGTCTTCAAAGCAAGCCTCAAAGTCCAATCCGGAGAGAGATAGCCCACTCTTTAAAGTACAGCACAGATTCTATAGCAGTACATATTTGTTTCTGTGCACATCTTTAATATGTTTGCAACCTCAGGCTCCACCTTATAGCACAACTGCTTCTTTGAGGGAACATCTTCTTGTCATTAGACTCCCTTAATGAAATATCATTTATTCGTCCTCAACTATGGGCAAGGAATGGGATCACTGAAAGACGATCAATCAAGGAGTAAAAGGTAAAGGTAAAGGTTCCCCCGCACATGCGTGCTAGTCGTTTCCGACTCTAGGGGCCGGTGCTCATCTCCGTTTCAAAGCCGAAGAGCCAGCGCTTGTCCGAGGACGTCTCTGTGGTCATGTGGCCGGCATGACTAGATGCCAAAGGCACACGGAACGCTGTTACCTTCCCACCGTAGTGGTCCCTAATTTTCTACTTGCATTTTTACGTGCTTTCGAACTGCTAGGTTGGCAGAAGCTGGGACGAGTAACAGGCGCTCACTCTGCTACGCGGCACTCGGGATTCGACCCGCCAAACTGCCGACCTTCCGATCGACAAGTTCAGCGTCAATCAAGGAGAGAACAACCTAAATCTAAGGAGAAATTTCCTGAGAACCATTAACCAGTGAAATGACTTGTCTCCAGTAGCTGAGGGTGCTCTATCCCTGTAGATTTTTAAGAAGAAATTGGACAACCATTTGTCTGAAATGCTATAGGGTCTCTTGCTTGAGCAAAGAGTTGGACCAGAAGACTCCCAGCTCTGTTATTCTATTATTCTGTCATTAGATTCCCTTGATGAAATATCAGTTATTTCTTCCTAACTATAGGGTAGCAAAGGGATCACTAAAGAAAGCTCAAGTCTTTCATTACACACAATTGTATCAATACTAGTCAATAAAGCTGTTCTTGTGAGACTATTTTCCATGAACATCTAATACTCATACTGCATGCACTGCAAGAGGAGAAAAATAGCTGATTTTTAAATATAGGGACATAAGGCTTAGTTGATTTCTGAAATTATTATTAAGTTTCCAGTAAATTAGAATATCTTACAGCATCAACTCTGCTCTTGCAGCATCTTAAAAAAATCATCTAATAAAAGAATGATAAGAGAAAAGCATACCTTGTACTTGACAGGTTATTAACATTGTCTGAGGGCATTTGCTCTTCAGATTTAGAATGCAAATTGCATACTACATATAGTCAAAAGTATGCAAAGTAGAAAGAGTTTGCAATTCCTATTCTTTGTTTAAAATAACACTCTAAACTGATTGCATAAAATAACACTCCAGACTGATTGCATAATCACCCACTTTTCCGTAGCTGAGAGTTTATTTTCCACTATTTAATATCAGTAGATTGTCCAGCTGTTTTTTTAAAAAAAAATCAATCCAAACCTTGATGGATTATTATTGTTTGATTTTGGACCAGATGTTGTGGTCCAGCTATGGTCAATCCATTACCTTCTAAACCAAAATATATTACAGGTAGTCCCCAATTTATGACCACAACTGAGCCCAAAATTTATGGTGCTAAGTGAGAAATTTGTTAAGTGAGTTTTGCCCCATTTTATGACTTTTCTTGCCACATTTGTTAAGTGAATCCCTGCAGTTGTTAAATTAGTAACACGGTTGTTAAATGGATCTAGTTTCCCGATTGACTTTGCTTGTCAGAAGGTTGCAAAGGATGATCACATGAACCAGGGACACTGCAGCTATCATAAATATGAATTCAGTTGTCAACATCTGAATGTAAATCACATGACCCTGGGGATGCTGTAGCTGTCATAAGTGTGAAAAATGATCATAAGTCACTTTTTTCAGAGCCGTTGTAACTCTGAAGGTCACTAAGCGAACTTCGTAAGTGGAGAACTACCAGTATTTATATAATCTACAAATGCAGAGACTTATTTAATTATGATCAATGATCAGCAATTAGCAATGATCAGATAAAAAGAAAAAAAAACTCAAAAGCGAAGACCAAATATAGAAAAGCCAGTACAAGAGACATTAAAGCCCAAAAATTAAGATGTAAAACCTGAGTCAGGTTCAGTTTTTTTGTTCAAAACTGAACAAAAAAAAATTAATAAACAATATAAATAAACATTATAAATATAAGATAAAACGGTAATTCAATAAAATGGAAATACAATATAATAAATTAGAGAGGAAACTTCATGATGTTATAATTCCAAAATTAGAGCATGTTATGCTTCTTATATAAGGGACGCGGTGGCTCAGTGGGTTAGGACGCTGAGCTTGTCGATCAGAAGGTCGGCAGTTTGGCGGGTCGAATCCCGAGTGCTGCGTAGCAGAGTGAGCGCCTATTACTCGTCCCAGCTTCTGCCAACCTAGCAGTTCGAAAGCACGTAAAAATGCAAGTAGAAAAATAGGGACCACTCTGGTGGGAAGGTAACAGTGTTCCGTGCGCCTTTGGCATCTAGTCATGCCGGCCACATGACCACGGAGACATCCTTGGACAAGCGCTGGCTCTTCGGCTTTGAAACGGAGATGAGCATTGGCCCCTAGAGTTGGAAATGACTAGCATGCATGTGCAGGGGAACCTTTACCTTTACCTTATGCTTATGTTTAGCATTTTTTAAAAAAATGATAGAAGCTTTGTGCTTCTAACTAAATAGGAAGAACCATCCATTCAACCAACCAACCAGCCTTACATTTCCCACTAAAGCTATGCTTTGTACGTCAGTGAGTGGAGTCAATATATGATAGATTGGATGGATGGATGGAGATATATATATATATATATATATATATATATATATATATATATATATATCCGTCAAACCTACATGGGAAAAGACCCAGATATGCTAAGACCTACATACCTATACCCAGTGCTTTTTTTGTAAAAGAAAAAGGCGCTGGAACTCACACATGTCATACAACCCGCCTTGCCTACCCTACAAGGTTCCATCCAAAAAAGGTGCCGGAACTCCATTCTGAGCATTCTATGAGAAAAAAAGCCCTGCCTATACCCGTGAAAATCTACGAATATATATATATATATATATATATATATACATATATATATATATATATATATATATATATATATATATATATATATACATATACATATATATTTTATGTAAATTACTAACAAAGAATTAAGGGAGACTGAAATGCATTTCAGTCTCCCTTATTAGTTTTCATCAGTCAGCCATACCCTTCTTAGATGTTTGGGGCCTAGCAAGGTAATTTAAATAGTTAACAAGTATTTGACATACATACATACATACATACATACATACATACATACATACATACATACACACACACACACACACACACACACACACACACACACACATATATATATATATATATATATATATATATATATATATATATATACATACATATATATATAACTATTCAAGCTTTTCTATGCTGTTCTTCAATCTCTATTAAAATACACAAGTGAATAAAATTATTGCAAAATAAAAGAATAACAGGATGAAAGAGCTGGAAGGAACCTTCAAGATCTTCTAATCTAACCCTCTGCTCAAGCAGGAGACCCTATACCATTCTGGACAAATGGCTGTCTAATCTCTTCTTTAAAACCTCCAGTGATGGAGCACCCACAACTTCAGAAGGCAAGCCATTTCACTGGTTAATCGTTAATCGTTCTCACTGTCAGGATTTTTTCCCTTAGTTCTAGGTTCCTTCTCTTCTTGCTTAGTTCCATCCATTGCTTCTTGTCCTGCCTTCTGATGTTTTGGAAAATATGTTGCTCTGCTTTCTTTGTGGCCACCTCTCAAATACTGGAACACTGCTATCATGTGACTCCTTCTTTTCACTAAAAAGGTAAAGGTAAAGGTTCCCCTGCACATGCGTGCTAGTGTTGTGATTCAGGGTCATCCTGTGGGTTCAGCAGTTGGGTCGGACGATTCAGAGGAGGAGGAGGGGGGTGTTGGAGAGCTTGCTGAGAATAATATTGAGGCTCCACAGAGCCCTCAGCCAGGCCCCTCCCATCTGGTTACGACGCAGACCCAGCTGTGTGAGCCTGACAGCGTGGATGAAGATGACCCACAGCTGGCCCTGTTCAAGGACGCCCAACGCAGGAGGCAGTCAATTAGGAGTAATCAGAGGAAGGCAATGGGGCACCTTGGAAGGAGGCAGAGAGAAGCCACGCCCTGAACTGTGTAAAAGGGGAATGTGTGGGAGGGCTGGTTTGCTGAAGGCAACCATTTGAATAGCTCCTGTTTCATGGTTCGTGTTTGCTCTCTTTGCTCTGTTTGCTGTTTTATGTTAATAAATTTGGCAGGCTTAGTTCCAGCCTCTTGCCTTCTTGTAAAGGGGTTGTCCCTGCCTTTTCTGCAGGGCCGGTAGCAGGCTGGTACAGAACAGCTAGTCGTTTCTGACTCTAGGGGCCGGTGTTCCTCTCTGTTTTAAAGCCAAAGAGCCAGCGCTTGTCCGAGGACATCTCTGTGGTCATGTGGCTGGCATGACTAGATGCCAAAGGCGCACGGAATGCTGTTACCTTCCCACCGTAGTGGTCCCTATTTTTCTACTTGCATTTTTACGTGCTTTCGAACTGCTAGGTTGGCAGAAGCTGGGACAAGTAACAGGCGCTCACTCTGTTATGCGGCACTCGGGATTCGACCCGCCAAACTGCTGACATTCTGATCGACAAGCTCAGTGTCCTAACCCACTGAGCCACCGCGTCCCTTTCTTTTCACTACACATACCTAATTCCTGCAATTGTTCTTCATACAGTATGTTTTAACTTCCATCTCCCCAACCATCTTTGTCCCTCTTCTCTGCACTCTTTCCAGAGTCCCAACATCTTTTTTGTATCATGGCAACAAAAACTGGATGCAGTATCCCAACTGTGGTTTTACCAAGGCATTATAAAGTGATACTAACACTTCACATGATCTCGAGTCTATCCTTCTCTTAATGCAGCCTAGATTGCATTGGCTTTTTGGTGACTGCAGTACGCTGCTGGCTCATATTTAAATAATTGTCTACTAAGGCTCCTAGATCCCGCTTGCAGTTGATGCTATTGAGACAGATTCCACCAATTCTGTACTTATAGATCTGGGTTTTTTTTTGTTGTTTTTTTGCCTAAGTGTAAAACCTTATTTTTGTCACCACAAATTTCATTTTGTTAAATAGAGCTCAGTGTTCAAGTCTGTCCAGATCCTTCTTATTTTGAGCCTATCTTCTGGAGTGTTGGCTATTCCTGGCAGCTTGGTGTCATCTGTAAATTTGATGAGTTCTCCTTCTATTCCCTCATCTAAATTGTTTATGAAGATACTGGACTTAAGACAGAACCCTGAGGTACCCCGCTGCTTACTTCCTGCCATGTAGATGTACTTCCATTAAGCATTATATTTCCTGCTATTAAATTATGGAGGAGCTGAGAATTTGATCTAGGCCTCTATTTAGCTTGAATTTCCTCAGAGTGGACATAGCAAGCTAAATCCTATTGAACTTTATGTCATAATTCACAAGTATCGATGGTGCATCCTGGCTTATTGTATAGTTCCACCAGTAATAAGAATTTAATTTATCAGTTCAAACAACTTACACTTTGTTTGCAAGAACTTTGACATATGCAGGTGTATTGCATGAAAAAGGGATAGTCTCAATCTCTTACCTTTTCTGACATGCAGTGGGTTTGTTTGTGTGTCGGTCTCTCTTTCTGCATGTATTTGAGTATAATTTTTCTAACAGTGGTTAAGTTCATTTCAAAGTCATTCTCAAATTGTTCATATTTTATTTCATTCAATAGGTATTGACCATTTTAGTGACATGTCTCTGTGTGAGAGTATTTAATTATTATTGCAAGTAAACCATTGGGAGTTTGGACATGCAGTCTTGATTCTCCACTTTTACAGCTAACACACCAGATAATTCAAAATCAGTATGATTAATTAGTATGACTTTTCTTGTATTCCAAGAGTTTTTAGGAGTTGTGTAAAATGATGCATCTTTATGAAGGTTCCTCATGTGTGATACATCATACCTGGCTGTGTCAGCATATATCATTATACTGAATTATTGAATTGTTTTGCCTCATTGAATTGAAATGTTTTTATAATATCCCTAGTGATTTCTTTCACTTTTTTTCCTCTCTTTTCTCCCCCAAGCATGTCCCTAGATGCCTTCTAAAAGATTTAAAATCTGAGATGTTAACATATTTCTTTTTTAAAAAATACTCACATTCTAACAGGTGCTTCTTCACAAACTCTGTGAAACTTCAGTGACAGTATTGGAGAACAACACATGTTGCACTTTTTAAGAAAATGTGAAACAAAAGGATAATCACACACTATCTGTAAGGATAATGGGTGATTCAAAGAGTGATTGACATAAATACAGAAATTCTCTTTGTAGATAAAAAATGGGATTTTGAGAATGTTTTGATTGCTGTCACAACATGGTTGCCATTGAATTACTGTGAGATGTAATACCATTCCTTTCCCTAACCCATTAATATTGAAACATAATGAAATATATTAAAGCAGACATTATTAATGGTTTCCCTTTATAATGGGACTATTTGGCCATTTAGATTCAAAGATGCTACAGTGTGCCCAGAAGTACTTTTGTATCAGCTGTTCATAACTGTATAAAGTACTTAAAAGTTCAAATTCATCCTCAACTATAGAGGTTTAGCATAGGACTTTGGGCTTGCCACTGACCATCAGCCCAACTTGAATCAAAAAGTTATTGTTATAGAATAAAATGGAAGGAGGGAGTACTTTGCAACAATGTCTTGACCTCCTGAACAAATTCTAATAAACAAATATCTAACAGCACTGGTATAGTTTCTAAGGATCACAAAGCTATCCACATTTGGTCCTTTGATCAGAAGAACTATGAGGATTAAAATAAGCTTGATTGGGATTGTTAAAAATATAGCAGGCAACATTTTTAACATCCAGTTGTCATCCATTCCCACATTCAGCCTTTTTCCTCTAAAATCATACACCAAATATTTTTTTTTTAAAAATAGGAAGTTTGCCAATGACATGTGTAAAAGATGCATAAGAAATTCTGCTGCTTTTATATTCAACTCTCTTTTAAGAGTCACAATGCACCTCTGAGTTATGAAAGTCCCAGTGGCTCTTTCTCATTTGCAATGTGTCCTTAGGAAGGGCCCTTTTAATTTAAGAAGGCTAGAGAAAATAAATGCTTAACTGCTGCTTTCCAGTTTCTCTAAAGCTATTCACAGCATACATTCCTGGTAAATGTTCTAGGCCTATGCATATATCATCCAAGCTTTATAGGGTAAAAGTAAGTGAGTCAGGTGAAGCTTCTAGAAACAGGGCTGACATAGAAATGGGTCTCAATCATTTGAGTGTTGGGGGAGTAAGGGAGGAAACTCCACTGTATAATATGTTTTTTGTCCCTATTTAGTGTAAAATCAAGGGACACAGTGGCTCAGTGGGTTAGGACACTGAGCTTGTCGATCAGAAAGTCAGCAGTTTGGCGGGTCGAATCCTGAGTGCCGCGTAGCAGAGTGAGTGCCTGTTACTCGTCCCAGCTTCTGCCAACCTAGCAGTTCGAAAGCACGTAAAAAATGCAAGTAGAATAATAGGGACCACTACAGTGGGAAGGTAACAGCGCTCCGTGCGCCTTTGGCATCTAGTCATGCCGGCCATATGACCACGGAGATGTCCTCGGACAAGCGCTGGCTCTTCAGCTTTGAGACGGAGATGAGCACCGGCCCCTAGAGTCGGAAACGACTAGCACGCATGTGCGGAGGAACCTTTACCTTTACCTTTAGTGTAAAATCATGCCAGCTTATTCTATCATTGTAACACTGTCAAACAGGGGTATGTAACCTGTCGAATTTTGTAGTGAGAGTAGCCCATAAGTTGTGGACACTTGTTCAGAGACAGAGGTTCGAAGGATTGAACTTTATTCAATGCTGCAAGATCTAGTAATAGTGTAAGAAAATAATCAATAGTATATGATTACAACACAAATAGCAACTCACAACCATGCTTCATAAAAGAGACCATGCACTCCTAGCTATAACATGGCCTACTTACTGACTAGGCCAAAGCTATAACTGCCCCTACACACACATACACACACACACTGCAGGACCTAAACTACAAAAAGGTGTGAAGAGATATGCTGCTCACTGTGATAACTCCAGATGGGGCAAGATTGTGGTTGAAAAACTTCTCTGAATGGAATATGGAGGCTGAAATGGCCTCACTTCCCTTCTCTTTCCCATCAATGCTTGTAAAAGGAAGTGATAAAACAGAAAAGGGGAAGTAAGTAATAATCCCTGAACGTTTCATTAGGAAGGGAACATGCTGCGCCTACTTTAGCCAGCAAAGTCAGAGTTGCCAAATTTATCTATAAGCTCACTAAACAGCAAGAAGTTAACCTTGTCCTGGGGTTAATTAATCCATCTGGGGATGGAAAAATGGCTTTCTACTACTTCAGCACCAGCTCATAAATATACAATATGTCCATCAAACAAAGGAGCGGATCTTTCCATTGAATGGGGTTATTGTTATTGGAAAGATTCAACTTATATAAAGACTGTTAATACTTAGAAAGTGCTTGCTTTGAATCTGAGAATGTGAACTTATTCTATTTAACTTAATTGAATTGAGGTGCAAATTGCTTCTGTGGTACTTGATCTCTGAGAGGTCATTCATGAAAGCAAGTTATCCCTTAATGTGGCACAGAATGAATCATGTAAACAAGTTTGAACTAGAGTTGGGCTAACATTTATGAAACTTCCCAGAGGCACGCAAGTGTGATGGGAGGCATAGAAATTTGATATATAAATAAGCAAATGAGAAAATACTTCTGAGTAATCTTATTTCAGTGAATGATTCCTGAGATAAATAAATAGTGAATTCAATCTGTACATAGGAGAAATATTCAGTTTGGTGTTCCGTAAATAAAGTGGAGAAGTATGCCAGTGAATATAGATCCAATCCATACTAGAATCAGCAATGTTTAGCCTGCCATTCCTGCTATCCTCATCTCTTGCTACAATGCTTTCTTTCAGTCATTAGTATAAACTAAAAAAAATATACTAACTTAGTAGTAATAAATTTTTCATAAGAAAATTTTGGTAGCAATCTGAATCCTTCCTATTACAACTGTTAAGGAAATCCCAATCCAAGAAAATATTCGATGAAACAGAACTGATAATATAGGAAGACTGGCTCCATAAAAATAAAAAAAATAAATATTTATAAATGTTGTTGTTAGTTGTGAAGTCGTGTCCGACCCATCGCGACCCTATGGACAACGTTCCTCCAGGCTTTCCTGTCCTCTACCATCTTCTGGAGACCATTTAAGCTCACGCATACTGCTTCAGTAACTCCATCCAGCCACCTCATTCTCTGTCGTCCCCTTCTTCTATTGCCCTCAATCTTTCCCAGCATTAGGCTCTTCTCCAGTGAGTCCTTCCTTCTCATTAGGTGGCCAAAGTATTTGAGTTTTAGATTCAGGATCTGGCCTTCTAAAGAGCAGTCAAGGTTGATCTCCTCTAGGACTGACCGGTTTGATCGCCTTGCACTCCAAGGGACTCGCAGGAGTCTTCTCCAGCAACAGAGTTCAAAGGCCTCAATTCTTTGGCGCTTGACTATACGCACTTTTGTTGACAGGGTGATGTCTCTGCTTTTTAGTGTGCTGTCTAGATTTGCCATGGCTTTCCTCCCGAGGAGCAAGCGTCTTTTAATTTCTTGACTACAGTCCCCATCTGCAGTGATCTTGGAGCCCAGGAAAATAAAATCTGTCACTACCTCCATTTCTTCCCCATCTATTTGCCAGGAATTGAGAGGGCCGGATGCCATGATCTTGGTTTTCTTAATGTTTAGTTTCAACCCAACTTTTGCACTCTCCTTCTACACTCGCAACAAGAGACTCTTCAGTTCCTCTTCACTTTCTGCCATTAGAGTGGTATCATCTGAATAGCTTAGGTTGTTGATATTGCTTCCAGCAATTTTAATTCCAAATTTGGATTCATCTAGCCCTGCCTTTCTCATGATGTGCTCTGCATATAAGTTAAATAGGCAAGGCGACAGTATACAGCCTTGCCGGACTCCTTTCCCAATTTTGAACCAATCAGTGGTTCCATGTCCAGTTCTCACTGTTGCTTCTTGACCCGCATATAGGTTTCTCAAGAGACAAATAAGATGGTCTGGTACTCCCATCTCTTTAAGAACTTGCCACAGTTTGTTATGATCTACACAATCAAAGGCTTTAGCATAGTCAATGAAGCAGAAGTAGATGTTTTTCTGGAACTCTCTAGCTTTCTCCATGATCTAGCGTATGTTGACAATTTGATCTCTAGTTCCTCTGCCTCTTCGAAATCCTGCCTGTACTTCTGGTAGTTCTCGATCCACATACTGCTGAAGTCTAGCTTGTAGGATTTTAAGCATAACTTTACTAGCATGAGAAATGAGTGCAATGGTGCGATAGTTTGAACATTCTTTGGCACTGCCTTTCTTTGGAATTGGAATGTAAACTGATCTTTTCCAATCCTGTGGCCACTCTTGAGTTTTCCAAATTTGCTGGCAAATTGAGTGTAGCACTTTTACTGCATCGTCTTTTTAGATTTTGAATAGCTCAGCTGGAATACTGTCACCTCCACTAGCTTTGTTGTTGCTCAGCTTTTCTAAGGCCCACTTCACATTCTAGGATGTCTGGCTCGAGGTCAGTGACCACCTCATTGTGATTATCAGGGACGTTAAGCTCATTCTTGTATAGTTCTTCTGTGTAATTTTGCCATCTCTTCTTAATCTCTTCTGCCTCTGTTAGGTCCCTGCCATTTTGGTCCTTTATCATGCCCATTTTTGCATTGAACGTTCCCTTCATCTCTCCAATTTTCTTGAAAAGATCTCTGGTCCTCCCTATTCTATTGTTTTCTTTTATTTCTTTGCACTGTTCATTTAAGAAGGCATTCTTATCTCTTCTAGCTATTCTCTGGAATTCTGCATTCAATTGGGCATATCTTTCTTTTTCTCCCTTGCCTTTCGCTTCCCTCCTTTCCTCAGCTATTTGCAAAGCTTCCTCAGACAGCCATTTTGCTTTCTTGCATTTCTTTTTCTTTGGGATGGTTTTGGTTGCTACCTCTTGTACAATGTTGCGAACCTCTGTCCATAGTTCTTTAGGCACTCTGTCTATCAGATCTAATTCCTTAAATCTATTTGTCACCTCTACTGTATATTCAACAGGGATATGATTTAATTCATACCTGAGTGGCCTAGTGCTTTTCCCTACTTTCTTCAGTTTAAGCCTAAACTTTGCAACAAGAAGCTCATGGTCTGAGCCACAGTCAGCTCCTGGTCTTGTTTTTACTGACTGTATAGAGCTTCTCCATCTTTGGCTGCAGAGCACATAGTCAATCTGATTTCTGTGTTGACCGTCTGGTGATGTTCATGTGTAGAGCCGTCTCTTGGGTTGTTGGAAAAGAGTGTTTGCTATGACCATCGTATTCTCTTGACAAAATTCTATCAGCCTGTGCCCTGCTTCATTTTGTACTCCAAGGCCAAACTTGCCTGTTATTCCGGTTATCTTTTGGCTTCCTACTTTAGCATTCCAATCCCCCATGATGATAAGGACATCATTTTTTGGTGTTAGTTCTATAAGGTGCTGTAGGGCTTCATTGAACCGGTCAATTTCATCCTCTTCAGCACCGGTGGTTGGGGCATAGACTTGGACTACTGTGATATTGAATGGTTTGCCTTGGATTCGAACTGAGATCATTCTGTCATTTTGAGGATTATATCCCAGTATTGCTTTTCCTACTCTTTTATTGACTATGAAGGCTACTCCATTTCTTCTGAGGGATTCTTGCCCGCAGTAGTATACCTGATGGTCATCTGAATTAAATTCACCCATTCCTGTCCATTTTAGTTCGCTGATACCTAAGATGTCGATGTTCAGTCTTGTCATCTCTTGTTTGACCACGTCCAGCTTGCCTTGATTCATGGATCTTACATTCCAGGTTCCTATGGAGAAAACATCTTTACAGCATCGGACTTTCCTTTCACCACCTGACACATCCACAGCTGAGCGTCCTTTCAGCTTTGGCCCAGTCACTTCATTCTTTCTGGCGCTACTAGTACTATCCCTCTGCTCTTCCCCAGTAGCATATTGGACGCCTTCCGACCTGAGGGGCTCATCTTCCAGCGTCATATCATTTTGCCTTTTGGTACTGTCCATAGGGTTTTAATGGCAAAGATACTGGAGTGGGTTGCCATTTCCTTCTCCAGTGGATCACGTTTTGTCAGAACTCTCTGCTATGACCTGTCCGTCTTGGGTGGCCCTGCACGGCATAGCTCATAGCTTCATTGAATTACGCAAGCCCCTTCGCCACGACAAGGCAGTAATCCATGAAGGGGATTTATAAATAAATATTGCTAAAAAGCAAATTTAAAGAAACACATTGATATATAGTACACTGAAACTTTAAACTAGCTGACATATTCTGAAGGTATGTTGGGCATGAATGTACAGTTGAAACCCATTACTTGAGTGCAAGAAAGTGCGTTCTGCTTTTTTTTATTTAGAAAACTGGATATGTTATGAAACTGGAAAAAATCAGTATAAAGCAGAGATTATTTATCAATGTTATTTATTTATTGAGCATATAGCAAATAAATGTTATCAAAGCCAGGAACAATTAGCGTTATGAGCAATTTCACAGAACAAAACCATGTCTATATAAGGCAAATATCTATTGAAGATATTTAAAATCAATATTCATAGCTTATCTCCACACTCAACTTGTTGACATATAGCTTAATTTCATGAGCTGTTCTGGCTGGATATTTTTACTCTTAAATAATTTCACTGCTTCTTCTGTATAATACTAATGTGTTGTTTGTGAACATGCTTTATGACAATTGCTTTATCCATTGTCTTTATTATGATAAACACACAAATTGATAAATGCATTAATCTTCTTTGTGCTTACATTACTTTTCCACCTTTTAATTACTGGTATGCTTACACAAAACAATAAAATAGGTAATTTAAATTCTATATTGATTTCCAGGTATAAAATGTTGAGTATGCACAAGCTTTCCATATTTGTACAACAAAATATTTTTTGGAATGTTGTTGGTTGCGAAGTCGTGTCCGACCCATTGCGACCCTATGGACAATGTTCCTCCAGGCCTTCCTGTCCCCTACCATCTTCTGGAGTCCAGTTAAGCTCACGCCTACTGCTTCAGTGACTCCATCCAGCCACCTCATTCTCTGTCGTCCCCTTCTTCTATTGCCCTCAATCTTTCCCAGCATTAGGCTCTTCTCCAGTGAGTCCTTCCTCCTCATTAGGTGGCCAAAGTATTTGAGTTTTAGCTTCAGGATCTGGCCTTCTAAAGAGCAGTCAGGGTTGATCTCCTCTAGGACTGACCGGTTTGATCGCCTTGCAGTCCAAGGGACTCGCAGGAGTCTTCTCCAGCACCAGAGTTCAAAGGCCTCAATTCTTTTGCGCTCAGCCTTTCTTATGGTCCAACTTTCACTGCCATACATTGCAACTGGGAAGACCATAGCCTTGACTATACGCACTTTTGTTGACAGGGTGATGTCTCTGCTTTTTAGTGTGCTGTCTAGATTTGCCATGGCTTTCCTCCCTAGGAGCAAGCGTCTTTTAATTTCTTGACTACAGTCCCCATCTGCAGTGATCTTGGAGCCCAGGAAAATAAAATCTGTCACTACCTCCATTTCTTCCCCATCTATTTGCCAGGAATTAAGAGGGCCGGATGCCATGATCTTAGTTTTCTTAATGTTTAGTTTCAACCCAACTTTTGCACTCTCCTTCTTCACTCGCAACAAGAGACTCTTCAGTTCCTCTTCACTTTCTGCCATTAGAGTGGTATCATCTGCATATCTTAGGTTGTTGATATTTCTTCCAGCAATCTTAATTCCAACTTTTGATTCATCTAGCCCTGCCTTTCTCATGATGTGCTCTGCATATAAGTTAAATAGGCAAGGCGACAGTATACAGCCTTGCCGGACTCCTTTCCCAATTTTGAACCAATCAGTGGTTCCGTGTCCAGTTCTCACTGTTGCTTCTTGGCCCGCATATAGGTTTCTCAAGAGACAAATAAGATGTTCTGGTACTCCCATCTCTTTAAGAACTTGCCACAGTTTGTTATGATCCACACAATCAAAGGCTTTAGCATAGTCAATGAAGCAGAAGTATATGTTTTTCTGGAACTCTCTAGCTTTTTCCATGATCCAGCGTATGTTGGCAATTTGATCTCTAGTTCCATTTTTTGGAATACTGCTCTCAAAATGCCATCAGCTTCATGGGGGATATTGGGGTATTAAAAAATTTGCCATTTGAAAAGGGAAATTTAAAAGCCACAAAGCTTTTTGAATAATCAAATATATATAAAGCTGGCAGCTCTATAAAATATATCAGGATTGTTGTTGTGTTACAGATTGAAAATGGGCAGGCTTCCAGGGCTACAAAAAGAGATCTCAGAAGCCACATGCATCACAGGAGTTGTAGAGCACACAGTTTAAAGGTAACATTAAAGCTCTGCCAGTAAGGTTTGAGGTGGTCCACTTTGTCCAAAATCCATCAGAGTTGAAACAGACTTGACAAGATTAAGCTTGTTTGGAAACAGACAATCTATGTCAAAAAGATCAAACAGCTCAGAGCTTGACTTTTGGTGGTGATTACATATCTGTCATTGGTAAGGCTGACAGCAATCAAAGCTAAGAAGCAAGCTGCTGGGAGACAAAATTACCAAAACAATGTCCTTATCAACAGGAGTAGCAACAAGAACTTCTCACTATAAGAATTGTTAGTGGATGAACCTCAAATAGATGTGAAAGGCCACAGGCTATTAAATTAACCTCATATTTTGTGGCAGATATTTCAAATGCCATAATATGCATAGGTTCTTGGTAGTTCACCACAGTGAAAGCAGAATTAAATCCAAAGCATAATCAATCACATCTTCTCCCTTTCTCTGCAGGTGTGTAGGTTGTTTATATACAGGATGAGGAAATACAAGGACAACGGCACCAGGAATTCATTTCAAGTGCAAAATTCTCAAACCTGCTGTCTCACGTTCCTCAGAACATGCTTTTAATAAGTAGAAGAACAAGGAGAAGGAGAAAGAGGAGGAGGAGGAGAAACAAGAAGGTATGAGAATACAAGGTGAGACAAACTCCCCTCATGGTATGTGATATGTCATAGCAAGGAAATGAAAAGTGGTTGAATTCTGCACAGTTCTGAAGCTTACTTGTGGGGGGATTTATATCCATTATTATTCACATGGTCTTTTCCTGAGTTATTAATGTCTCTGCATGCAGAAACCACAGCAGAAAGCTGTGTGGGCATGAAACTGTAATGGAATTCATGAATAACCTTGAGGAAAAGTAAGAGGAGATGCTTTCTAAGAAGCGATCAGCCAAAAGAGGTAGGAACTTACAATCAATTAATGGTCAAAGAGAGAAACTGAGGAAGGACCTGCCCTAAAGGATCAGGTAGTTAAAAGTGGCAGGAGAGAAATTTGAACAGTAGTTTCAGACTGGCAAGATTGTATTAATGTAGCCTTACAATAAAGTAGATTGTAGCTCATTTAATTTTGCTTCTTGTCTGGTTTTGCCAGGAGGGCTGACAGAAACTAAATACAAATCTATATAATTGCCTACACCCCAAAGTAGAACTGCATTTCCCCAGAAATAATTTGATTTTATCAAATGATAAATAATATGGCAAATGCTTCAATTATCCAGCCCTGCATTCTAGATCTTATCTGTCAACAAAGATTTCTTCAATTTCCTCTGTTCATAATAATCTTTTAAAGCTGGGGAGAGAGAAAGAAAGAGATAGACTCTCTATTTTCTAATGAATTTAAAATCCAGATAGATTAGGAATAATCCTAATATCATGTAAATCCATTCAAAGGATACCGTATGCAATATATTTGCATTTAAATTGTAAATTCAGTCTTTTCTGACTTGGACAGACTTCCCAGCTGTCCAGTTGAACAGACTTAAATCTGTTCCTGTCTTGTAAAATTGAGGAAGTAAAAAAAAATCAGACTTGGCTGTGCTGGCACTGTGCAAATTTTTGTAAATTGAGTATTTTATATGCACTGTTCTGTGTTTACTGGGTTTTTTTTGGGGGGTGTATTATTGTTGTTTCCTCTTTTTTTCTCTGGCTGGAAATCCAGAGCAAATAAATGCAAGTGACAATAAATGACAGAGATATGTCAAGGTGCCTTTCTCCAAATGATTTTGGCTGTTTAGCAAGCAGCATTTAGCAAATGGCTCTTGGTTATTTTGGCCAAGTGGTAAAAAAAAAGCATGACAAATAAGATTGACCCAATCTGTATCAATTCTCTGGAAGTTATACTCTTGAATATTGCAGCAAATGCGGTCAAAGCAACAGTTAGCATTATAATCAGGTATCCCTTCTGACATAATACAGATACATTTATGAGCCTTCTTTTACTACACTATAGGGGAAAAAAGCTATTGCAGATCATTCTCTAATTCCCTTGTCTCATTTTATCCCGTGCAACCAAAACAACCATAGTCAAATAAACATGCAGAGTCCCTCAACTAAATCCAACCTGTTTCTTTTAAACTTGTAGCTCCATAAGCATCCACAATTATGCCAAAATGATGAAAGTGATGTGTGATTTTCCAACACAAGCTCTGCCCTTTTCAACTGAATTATAATGTTGCACAATTATGTAAGAGGTAGAATTTGTGTCACAACATTTTGATATTATGCCTGCATTAAAGAGCCTATTTTGTTATTAAGGAAAAGGCTCAGGGGCCTAATAGAATATTTAAATAGAAAATCACTGAGGTTTTGGAGACCACAAAATCATAGTCATCACTCCAACAAATGACAGCCTTTATAACAGTGATTCTCCAGTACCCTGAGCTTTTATTTCAAACATCCTTCAGCAATAGTCAGGATGTTTGTGGTTCCCAGATTTTAATCCAGAAGTATGTGGCGGATCATATATGTTCCCCAAAATGACACAGTTTTAAAAAATGAAATGTTGAGAATGATTATATTTACCTTGAAAAATGTAAAACGAAATCTAGCTCTTTGTAATCTAGGAATTAGACTGTCCAACAGACACATTCTTCACAGATTCCCAATGCTGAAGGTAAACTAATATCTTTGTCTCCACAGTCTTCTTCCAATACTTTTACCACTGCATCACATTAGTTCTCACATTTGCACTCAATTCATTATTGAATGATGTGTTTGATGCGATATAGTTAACCAGTGGATACAGTTAAACAGTGGAAATAGCTTGTCTTCAGAGGTTGTGGGTGCTTCATCACTGGAGGCTGTTAAGAAGAGTCTGAACAGCCACTTGTCTCAAATTGTATAGTGCCATTGTATGAAGCTTGAGGGTCTGTTTTATTGCTGGGAATTCTTGCTTTACCTTACCGAATTTTCCGTTTCTGAAGTTTAGGGTGATTTGTTATTTTAAGGTTCAGAAGCATTTAAATATAACAAAAGAAGGGAGGCAGGAGTGTTCTAGAATTGTATACCTCCTAAACTTAAATCGTTTGTATTGTTTTATTATGTTCGGCTGAAGTGACAAGGATGGGGGGGGAATCATGCTGGCATCTCTATCTCTGATTTTAATTTTATTTTATTTTGGCTTGTCACATTGTCAGCCAGATGTTTACACTGGAGGTGGTATTTTTATTCACCTATTAAGTCTTTCCCAAGGACCTGGATTAGGCAGATGTGAATGTTTGAGGGTATATTATTTATGGTTCGTTGCACAGTCAGTCAGATGTTCAGACTATATTTTTATTTTGTTTTGTTTTATTTTATTATTTCTATGGCTGCCCATATCAACCGAGTGGCTCTGGATAGCTTGCAATTCTAAAACAATATTAAAATATGGAATTGAGGGAAAGGAGACTAGCTATTTCGCATCTTTGCTAGCTCTGGAGGCTGAATGTCAATGATCATTGATCATATTTACTTTGATTTGATCCTGAAATCATTATATTCTTTCAGCTTTCATGAATAAGCCAGATTGAAGAGATCACGTGCCAGCTTTAATATGGCTTGGAAAATTTGGGGTGATGTAAATCATTACATACAAAAATGTCCCTAGTCAAGGAGTGATAAACATGGATACATAAATAAGTTATTAAAAAACTGTCATTTTCACTTTTTATGCTATATAATCTGCTATGGTCATTGATAATATGCTTTGCTTTCATAGCATCATTCTCTTTTCTCAATGTTCAGTTAACTGTATTATTAACGCTTAATTCAATAATTCATTGAATGAAGTAACTATTCAGAATAACACTCCTTTAGCTCTTGTTTCTTTTGTACGTCATAGCAGTGTTGGGATTCAAATATGTGAACAACCGGATCTCTGTGTGGATGCCACTTCCTGAAGTCCTTTCTGGGCCTGGGAAACAAAAAATTAGTTACCGGTTCTGCCGAACTGGTGCGAACTGGCTGAATCCCACCACTGTGTCACAGCCCTTCTGATGCATGCTTGTCTACCTGTGTCCAGATTATTTAACTTTTACTAAGTCACATCCATAATAACTTGTGAATTTGGAGACTTATCATTTCTGCTATCAATTTGATTTTAATGCAATTATAATTAGGTCTAGGATTTTAATAAAGGTCACTCAGGATATGAGTCGGCTGAAGTTCATTATGGAATTTGTGTTCTATGATCTAAGCATAAGTTCTTATATTTTGAGGACATGCTCATACATTTAAAAAAAACCTCAGAGAAAAACAAACATATTCATACACACAGACTCTTAATTGGCATTATGGAGATATGTGTTTTAGTCAAAGGACATAAAAGAATGAAGCAATGCTTATATGTTTTAAATACCAATTTTGCTGCCACGTTCTCTTTGACCGAACATCCGTATCTAGCATGCTGTATACTTCTTAAAGCATTTCTCAAACTTTAAGAAGTATATAGTATTGCCTAAGCACTCTTTAGAAGCTACATGCAGAAGAAAAAAAAGCGACTAGATATTACAGACTAAGAGTGTCTTTGAATAAACCAGATTTTCATATTTATTTGTAGATGAATATGAGTTTCTAAGGAGTTTATTTTCATGCAGTATGTTAACATAGTTCAGACCTTCTGAAATGTAAATAGTTGAAGGCCAAAGTAAATATGCTGTAGGAGTTCCTTTGCTGAAATGTTTACTGTAGGTTCTTTTGTTATGTTAACAATTTCTAAATCATTACTTCTTTCTTGAGATGGGGCAATCTACATGCTAGAGCAATAAATCCATTCTGTATGAATTAGTATCTCTGTGAAAAGGAAGTAAGGAAGACCAATTTGAATTAGGCCTATACCACCAGAGGATAGGAAGATCAAATTCTTTGTTAATTGCATTAACTATCTGATCCACAGTAAATAACCATCTCCATGTAACAAGACAGGTAACACCAGTACCTAGAAGATCTAAATCATGATTTTCATTTAAATATTTTGATACCCCCACAAGCACCAGTTGAACAATATAAAGACAACAATGGCCTGGCCAATCCTGATATATACCTTTGCTTTTGATATTGTTTTCTGTTTTTTCCAGCAGTGATTCAAGATATTTGAAGTTGTTAACTTTCTCGATTGGGGTTTTGCTGACATAGATATCAAATAGTTGTGAGAATCTTTGCTTTGTTGGCATTAATTTTCCTCCCTTTATTTCCTTCTCCTATTTTCCCCACAACAACAATCCTCTAAGGTGAAGTTGAGAGAGAGTGACTGTTCCAAAGTCACCCAGCTGACTTTCATAGCTGAGGAGGTACTAGAACTCACAGTCTCCCACTTTCTAGCCTAGTGCCTTAACCACTAGACAAAACTTGACTCTTGGATATGTTCATTGTCTTGAGTTATTTCTAAAAATAATAAAGGTGGGATACAAAAAAATAAAATAATTTTCAGGTTGTGTTAGTAGGTAGTGCTCATAAAATCATGAAAAGTGTCAGTGGCCTTTACATCCCTGTTTGCAGATATGCCTCTGTTATATAATGGGTACTCTCCTTTGCCTGCCATCAAAACCTATTCTCAATATATCTTACTATGATATGATTATCAGATTACGCAGCCTTATCTAACATCAGTGTGATATGGAAAATTTCTGAAAATTCAGTTTGCATGTGGATGTGCTACTGCAGCAGTAGTATGATGCTTGTGGTAGGCTTATGATTTTTAACAAAGCTAATTTGTGTACACTATCAAAATGCTAAAAACAACAACAACAATTAAAACAATAATTGCCCATTTGCCATACTGGATTCTCTCTTCTATTCATTGCCTGATGGCCAATATCTGGTCACGACATTCTCAGTTTGGGCAGAAATTGATCTGCAATTCTGTAATTAATTGTTTCTACTATTTCCACTGTTTCTGGAAGCATAGCTGGATGATTTTCATGAAGACCTTTCCAATGATTGATAGAAGGGTTATGCCTTTTGCATTCACAGCTGTTGGCTTTTTTTTTTCAAACTAGGGATTCCAATTGCCTGTTTCCATCTGATGAAAACCTTCTCTAAGTGCCAAAGGACTTTTGATAGCAAACACAGTGGCTGATTCAGATTATTTCCATGAGCTCTGAATGCTTCAGTTGTGATTCCATCCATTCCAGCTCCTTTATTATTTTATTTTATTATTTTATTTTATTTTGTTTTATTTTATTTATTTTATTTTATTATTTTATTTTATTTTATTATTTTATTTTATTATTTTATTTATTTATTTATTTATTTATTTTATTATTTTATTATTTTATTTTATTTTATTATTTTATTATTTTATTTTATTTTATTTTATTTTATTTTATTTTATTTTATTATTTTATTTTATTTTATTTTATTTTATTTTATTTTATTTTATTTATTTTATTATTTTATTTTATTTTTGGTAGCTTTATTGCCCCTTTTACTTCATCTGTTACAGGCTCACTATCCTAGATATGATTTTCTAACATTTTAATGAATAGTGATTCTGCTGGTGCTCTCTGAAGCTCCAAGTGGTAATTGCTGGGGGGAAAAATTCTATCTATCTTTGAAACCATCCATCTGAAGATGTCCTACTAGGGTTGGATATATTATCATTTGATGACTTAGTTGTCTCAGAACATCTAAGAGTGGTAAAAACAAATAATCATTTTTTTCTGTAGCCACTTCTAGTTTCAGGGTGATGGTATTCCAATATGCCTTGTATTTTGTCATTAGTGGATAGTGAATTTCATAGATGAGCTAACTATGTCATGTACTGTCAATAAATCTTGGTATTAAGCTAAGATCTGTCCTGGTTAGTTGGGCATATGCTTTTGGCACATTTATAGATAGCTATAAAAGCTTGTTTTTCTTCCATGTCTAAGCCAGAAGATCAGAGTGGCAAACAATTTTATTAATGCTATTTTGGTTTCCAGCTTATATTCTGCTTCAGCCAGTTTTGACCAGTTCTGCTTTGCTGATAGAACCAGCTGTCATTTTATGCACTGGGATTTTGTTGATTCTTTGCAAAGACTAAGTGGTAATCAGAACCACAACACTCAATTTAATAATACAAATAATGATAATAATTTTAGTGATATCTTCAAACAACATCTCTTTATCCCAGGTCCTTAGGAAGGATTCAGTGAAAATGCTAAACATCTGGCTGACTGAACGATGAATCATAATTTTAGTGAAATAGTTAAAACTAACTGCAGTTATTTCTGCAATGTATTTTTCTCCAATTCTAATATGTATAGCACTTTAATATCAAGATTTAATCACTGAAATATTGAGATTTGCATGATAATCAGATATTATCATAGTGTGGTTAAGTTGTAAATTGCTGACCATTTTGAATTTTCTATCGTGATTTCAAAAGAGTCATAAAGTCATCTTAATCTTGTTACATCTACATTCACTAATGTAAAAAGACAGTTGCTTCCAATAATGTCCAGGTCAGAATCCAGATTTTCTAGTATAGAATAAAATATGAATGACATTATGTAGAAAATTGGGCTTTAACTATTATACTTATTTAATAACCTCCCCCCATCATAAGCATCCTTCCTTATAATGATGCAGGATTGATCAGTTCATAGCTTGGAGCAGTGGACAATTATTTCTTTAACATGCAAACATCCCGCAATTTGCTGCAATTTGGAGCTTCTTGATGTTCAGATTTGGAAAATAATCTTCTGGGTAACAGTATCAGTGTCATTAATTTAGCGAAACAGCTCTAGGTAATAACTTATCATGACTTGAAAGAATTGCTGTCAAATTACTATCTCAGTGTCCATAAAATTTATTTCAAAATCCATCCCCCTTGGTTGCGCCAGTCAGTGCTAATGTGAAGATAGCTGTCTGGGATACTTTTCTGGAGTGACTTTTTAAAAAACAGGATTTATGCTACCACTTGGCTCTTTCAGTTTGCATCTGCTTTAAATTCTGCTCCACAGAAATGATTATACTGAAGAATAAATGAGCATAATACAGCAGGTGATGCATCATTTTAAATGAGATCATCGTATTTTCAGTCCTAGAATAAATTGAAAAGAAAGGAAAGTGGAGGTGGCAAGACTTCAAAAAGCTTTCAACTTCATAAAAGCATAATGTTAAATTGACTATTGGATGGCCA
This sequence comes from Vipera berus, assembly GCF_964194415.1. Lineage (NCBI taxonomy): Eukaryota > Metazoa > Chordata > Lepidosauria > Squamata > Viperidae > Vipera > Vipera berus. Next base: position 104,884,504 of record NC_138206.1, read on the forward strand.
TTAACCTTAAACATTCACCTTCTCTGTGGTTCGTGGGTATGTGGGTGAGGTAGAGGGGAGGGTGGTTGGAGATTGTGAAATAAAAATGATGCCACCGGTACTTCTTCAGCTGAACAGATGTGCAAACAGAAATAGTATCCTCAATGTTGTTGAGTATTCCGCAAAAAATTGATACAGTATCAGCAGATTAGGAAGAATGAGAGAAAAAGTGTAACATTTATTTTATATTTTGTTGTAAACCAGAAACTTCTGTGGGATAGTTGCCAAGTGACTTTTCCTCCACTTATGACCCTTTTTGCCACAGTTGTTAAGTGGATCACTGCAGTGGTTAAGTTAGTAGCATAGTTATTAAGTGAACGTGGTTCCCTCATTGACTTTGTTTATCAGAAGGTCACAAAAGGTGAACACATGACCCCAGGGAACTACAACCATCCTAAATATGAGCCAGTTATCAAGTGTCCAAATTCTGATAAACATATATGACCGTGGAGATGCTGCAACTGTCATAAATGGTCATGTCACTTTTTTCAGTACCATTGTAACGCTGAAAAGTCACCAAACGAAAGGTTGTAAGTCAAGGACTACCTGCATATGGACATCAAAGTTTGCTACCTCTTTATAAATAGAAATTACTGACTAAATTGCTGATAAAGAATTGTCTATTACATCACCACCAATGCCTTTGTTTAGTATGATTCATCTTGCTTGCAGGGCTGGACCGAATAAGGTGAAAACTGTGTGCATGAGGTGAACGTTGTCCCAGGTAAAAAGTTGGCCTTTGGTTCTAAGAATACGTAAGATTTTTTAAAAAATTGAAACCTTATCTAGAATTAATATTTTGTCTGCTTTTCTATCAATAGCTTTGCTCAGGTTTTAGCTGCTTGAGAAGATATCACCTTTGGAGTTTTGATTTTTTTTTCCCCCTTGAGTTATTGGTGAATCTACTTGGGCTATGGTGCTGTGCAAAATCTCAACTGATTTAATGGTCATGATCTGCTATAAAGGAAGCTATGGATGGGCTGGTTACCGATGAGTAAAATCTGTGGTTTTCCTCTGTATTTAGTTTGTTGTTGATTTTGTTCTTCTCCTGAAGTTTTGCTTAGGGCTAGCTATGTGCATAGATATAGTTGGTTACTAATACCAGCTCCCTTAGTTTTTTTCATTACGGCATTGAGACACTTACTTCTTTTCCTTCAGGATCACAATTGTTTTGTGTTTTTTTATGAGAAGAAAAACACGGAGACAATTGTCCCAGTCCTAGATATATGTACAGTGGCAGCCAAAGTATAAAACATACTAATATAGAAAGCCATACAAAAAATAGATAAATAAATGTCCTTAGGAATATTCTGACCCTGAGTCTTAGAAATATTCAGCTCAGGATATTTCTTTAATATATATTTATTATGTTTTATCAACAGGAATAAAATGCAAAACAGAGAAAACAGAAAAACATACATACATGTTCGGGTTAACCTATTGACTATGCTTTTTTCATTTTATGTAATATATAATGTGTGTGTATATACACATACACAGATACATATATATACACACAAACACACACACACACACATACACATATTAGATATTAGATTGATTTGATTGTATTAGATATAGATCTCCTCATCTGAAATATTTGTTTATATAAATATATTTTTCTTATTTACAGGATCAGAAAGCTCATAATTATTTGTAGACCCATAATGAAGGGGGAGGAGAATTTATCAGGGTTTTTTTAAAAAAATCTTTCCAGCATCCAGGTGGAGTGGATTTTTTTTTTAATATGTTCAGTGTTAGATTTATTTGATGTTTCGGGTTTCTCTTTTTGTACACAATTTGTTGTTGTTACTATTGAATGCATGTTTTTCAGCTCAGGATACTTTAATTTCTCTGATCTACCAAGCGCTGTGCTGCTGTAACAATAATAGGCTGGAACTAACATGCAGTTATGCATGAGGCCTAAATGTAACCATTCTCTATGAACAAACTGTTGAAACTGCTGACAAAACTCAACAGCAAGCACATCTCTTACAAGCTACAAGAACTGGAGTGGGAAGAATCTACTGCTAACACACATTATTAACACTCTTTAAGTGTACATTCTTCCTCATTCTTAGTTAATGTAGTCCTTCACCAAATGAGGGGGAACTTTTACACGCAGTAGTCTGTAACTTTCACTGGTGATTCTAGAATATTCAAGAATATTTTTTCAGCAATTGTTGAAGGTAAAGGCAATACAAAACATTGAGCTATTGGACTTCCGGTGGCGACGTGACGCCGAAGACAGCCGTTTTCGGGCTGCCCGCTCCGCAGCTGTGTTTTTCCATCGTAAACAGCGCCGATCAGCTGTTTAGATGGATTTGAAGCCCCCTCCTCGGGAGAAGAGGAGGGGGTGAGGCCCCAGGTAGGGGTTGAGCTCTCCGGGGCCGCCTGAGCTGAGAGTTTGGGCGGCTGAAGGATTGAGCCCCCCCGAAGCCTGGGTTGCTCTGAGCTGCGCAGCGCCCCTGCTCCGGGATTTATGGAGCAGAGCCAGGCGTTAGCAACCACCCCTGCCAAAAGGAAATACTTTTGATTGTTAAGATGCAGGCAGAGCGGTACAGGAGGTCAAGGTGATGTGGACTCTTATCTTTACTCTCTAGCTCAATGGATTTTATAGCTTTAAAGTGAAAGTGCGCAATAAGTGAAAGTGGGGGAAGATGGCGGCTAAAACTTCTAAAGCTCTTCGGAGTGTGGGGTCTTCCCTGGTGCAACAGACCTCATTGCAAGCTTTGCTTCCTCCTGTACCTCCTCCGACATTGACGCTTAAGGATTTACAAGATGCTCTTGGAAAGCATTCACAATTGATGTCTGACATGATGGATGAAAAGTTGAAAAAGCTGGAGGAGAAAATGGAGGAGAAAATGGAGAAATTGGAGAAGAAGATGGAAGAGAAGTTTAGAGCAATGAGGGTGGACATGTTGTCTATAATTGAATCTGTAGCTGAATGTGTGCAACAGCTGGATGTAAAAGTGAAGGATCTCAGTCAAAAGAACTCTATATTAGAAGCAAAGGTATTAGAAAATGAAAATATAAGGGATAAAATGGACGGAGAATTGAGCCTTGTTCAGTATCATCAGATGCAGTATGCTATTAGAATCAGGGGTTTAAAGGAGAATTGTAAAGAAGATTTAAAGCAGCTGATTTCTGAGGCTCTGGAAGGGGTATTGGGCCAGCCGGCATCTGAAATTGAGGGAAATATGCACAAAATTTTTCGTGTAAATTCATGGATTGCAAGACAGAGGAAGTTACCCAGAGATGTGGTGGTCTATTTTACAAAGAGAGTAATTAGAGATGAAGTCATTCAAGCTGCTTATGATACTAAATTGGTAGTGGCTGAGCAAGAAGTCTTGGTTTTAAAAGAGATTCCTCCGAAGATTTTAAGGAGAAGGAAAGATTTTGCATTTCTAGTACAGGAACTTAAGAAATGTGATATTAAGTTTAGATGGGAGATTCCAGTTGGACTGGTGGTGACGCATGAAGGTAAAAGACATCGTCTGGTTACTGTGGCCCAGGCACGTGATTTTTATAGCAATGTGTTAAAAGCAACCCCCCTATCATTTTTGGAAGCTGTAAAGGGATACGGCGAGGGAAAGCTTCAAGATGTTGCAGATAGACAGATAGAGGACAATGGTGTTGGAGGGGATCAAGATACAGTTTCATCGGATGTTGCAGGAGGCCAGAGGATGACGCGTGCCACCCTAAGAAGAGCGAGACGAGAGCAAGAGCAAGAGCAGCAGAAAGTTATGGAATCTCCAAAGTGTACTTACAGTGAAGATGTGGGAGGGGCGCGGTCCAAAGAAGTTTTGGGGGTCATGACAGACGTGCTCCAAAAGCTTTGGGGCGTTAAGATTGGTGATTAAATTTTTAAAATAGAATGTCAATGGATTAAATTTATCATAGAGGAGAAAGAAAGTTTTTTTTTAATATTTAACACAATTTAAGATTGATGTTATTTGCTTGTTAGAAAAGTATATTAGGGTTATGGACTAAAAGTATGTGCTGAACTAAGAATGGGTATGCAAGCTCCTAATTAACAACAAGTTGTCTTACAGACTGCTTAAACCTTTTTTTTCTACTCTTTTTATTAACTGCGAGACATTTGGCGTGATACATGCAAGAATTATTTTTGATCATGGTTTAGTTTGGTTGGAGATTATTAAGGTTAATAGAGATAGGCACTTTTGGCGCGTAACTGAGAATTTGTTTAAATTAGAGAAAGGTTGGAGAATGTAAATAGTAGGTGAAAGGTTTTTTTTTTCTTTTTTTTCTTTTTTTTTTGAAATTAATATGAATAAGGACTGGGATTAAGAAAATCTATTCTGAGTAAAGCTCTTTTTCTGTTTTCCTCTTTTTCTTTTTTACTTTATTTGTAACATTAATATTGTTTGTATTCATTTTACATGAGCTAGAGGGAGATAGAATTAATAGTTTATTGCTGATAACATAGGGGTGCTTATGTTTGTTTGTTTTTTGATTTTATACCCTGTATTTAGCTCTGGGAAGTCGGGGGGGGAGGAGGGAATGGGGGAGAGGGATAGGGAGGGTTGGGTGAGGGTGGGGGAGGGGGGATTAAAGCCAAAATATATTGTAAAACTTTTTAAATAAAAAAAAACATTGAGCTATTTTCCCACACATAATTTCAAATATCTTCCTTATCTTCTTCAACTCTAATGAATTTTTGTTATGCCTATCAACTATATTCATGTTCATTTTGAAAGTTTTGGACAACATTTAAAATATATTTAAATTCCCCTGTTATAAGAGGCATCCTATGTCGCTTGTACAATATGATTCCTCAATCACAACATATTGTATATTATTCATAAAGGACCATTCATAAATGGAATCCTGCTTTCAAAATTTTGTGCCTGTTGATAAAGTCTATTTTCATTTAACTATCTTATATAATCCTTATATAATCTTCCCTTTTCTCGAAAGAGCTCTAAGAAGAATATATTAGATTTTTAATTCAGCCTGCAAGCTGTCATTATCTCTCATCCCAGCTTTTTTCCAAGCAACCTTAGTGTTCTGCTTTAATTATAATTGACTGTTGAACTTTTTGCCTTAGATATATTAATTCATACATTTCTGGAGTCCTTGGTTCCATCTGAAAGCAAGAAATCAAATTCAGAGAGCACCAAGGACACCACAGTTCATCCCTGATGCATACTATATATTCTCTTCTGTTGGAATTCATATATCCATTGTTGTTGTTGAACAAGTTCATTTATTTCATGATGTTTTACTATGTTAATAATTATTTCATTTTTCTTTTCAGAATACAATTCTTTATTAGTTTTTATAGGGTTAGGTATAAGGAAGGGCTGGGATTGGGGTTGGGATTGGGATTTGGGTTAGGGTTAGGTTGGGGTTATGGTTGGGGTTTTTCCAGATAACATTCTCAATATTTAACATAATGTCTGGGTTCACGTGTTTAACAAATAATGATAGATAATAGTTACCATATTTTTCGGACCATAAGACGCACTTTTCCCCCCCAAAAGTGAGGGAGAAAACGAGGGTGCGTCTTATGGTCTGAAGGTGATCTGTATGGCCAGCCCCAACCTCCGCAAGTGGAAAGCAAGGGAGATTGCCAGGAGCACAAATCGACACGTGCTGAGAAACGCCGATCTCACGCTCCTGCAATCTCCCTTGCTCGGTTTCAGCTTCCCTTGCTACAAGAGAAAGCAGGCTGAAACGGAGCAAGGGAGATTGCCAGGAACGCGATCTCACACTGCTGCAACCTCCCTCGTTCTGTTTCAGCCTGCTTTCTCTTGTAGCAAGGGAAACTGAAACCGCGTGAGATCGCGTTCCTGGCAATCTCCCTCGCTCCGTTTCAGCTTGCTTTCTGCAAGAGAAAGCCGGGCTGCAGGGCCGCCTCCATGGGTACTGCTCTAACACAGACAGGAAAGGACAAAGAGGGAGAGAAGGAAGGAAGGAAGGGACAATGGGAGAGGGAGGGAGAGAGAGAAAGAGAGAGAGAGAGAGAGAAAGAGAGAGAGAGAGAGATAGGGAGAGAAGGAAAAAGAAATAGGGAGGGAGAGAAAGAGGGAGAGAGAGAGAAGGAGAAAGAAAGGGAGGGAAAGAGGGAGGAAAGAGGGAAAAATAGAGGAAAAGAGAAAAATAGAAAGGAGAGGGAGAAAAAGGGAGAGAGAAAGAAAGAGGGAGGGGAGAGAGGGAGAGAAAGAGAAGGAGAGAGGGAAATTAAATTAGTAACATGATTGTTAAGTGAATCTGGTTTCCCCACTAACTTTGCTTGTCAGAAGGTTGCAAAAGGCGATCACATGACCCTGGAACAATGTGACCATCATAAATATGAATCAATTACCAAGCATCCGAATGTAAATCACATGACCCTGGGGATGCTGCAATGGTCATAAGTGTGAAAAATGGTCATAAGTCGCTTTTTTCAGTGCCATCGTAACTTTGAACAGTCACTAAGTAAATTGTTGTAAGTTGAGGACTACCTGTACTTTATCATTTTTTCCCCTTTTTTTTTTTGGGGGGGGGTGTCAAGTTTTTGACACCTTGCTGGGCAACTGGTGGTACTCGGACATTGCCTTGTCCTAAAAGTGGTACAATGGATGAAAAAGTTGAAAAGCCCTGTTTTAGTATACTGATACTATTTGGTTCAGAATATTTTTTTTCTTGTTTTCCTGCTCTAAAAACTGGGTGCGTCTTATGGTCTGGTGCTTTTAACCTTTTCACCCATTGTACCACTTTTAGGATATGGCAACATCCGAGTACCACCAGTCGCCTAGCAAGGTGTCAAAAACTTGATGATCAAAAAAAAAAAAGGAAAAAAGTGATGAAGTACAACAGTTTGCTTAGCACTGTTCGAAGTTACAATGGCCCTGAGAAAAGTTCCCCCCAAGCCACAGCCGAGCAAGACACTTGCCTGCCCGCTCAGCGGCACTCTTCCTCCTGTCCCAGGTTTTCATTGTTGTGAGCATTTCTGTTGAGGATTGGCAGTGGGGGTGGGGTGGGGGGTGTTTGGTTTTTATTCCCCCTGTCTGCTAGGTGGTTGCAGCAGGTTTTGGTCACTTCACATGACCCTGGGACACTGTGACTGTCATAAATATGAATCAGCTGACAAGCATCTGAATGTAAATCACAAGACCCTGGAGATGCTGCAACATTCCAGCTGATCGGTGCTTCTTCTGAGCTCAGAAGTGCCAGGATCAGCGTCAAGCTCCAGCTGGAGCCTGGCACTGATCCTGGCTCTTCCGCTGAGCCGACAGCCCTGCAGCTCCAGCCATCTCTTGCTCAGGCTTGTGCAGTGCTGCCACTGGTTCAGCTCATTCCCCTCCCCCACTACCACTTTTCTAGGATGCCAATGTACCACAGGTGGTACCCGTACCACTGGTTGGAAAGCCCTGTTCCAAAATACACTGAGTCTTCTTTCTCTTATTTTTAAAGTCAATCTATCCATTTCTGCACACTTTAAAATTTTCTTAATTAGTACTTCTTCAGCTGGTAATTTTTCATTTTTCCAGTGTTAGGCAAATACAATTCTTGCTGCCGTTAGTACATGTAGTATTAAATATCTTCAATCTTTCTCATAATTTGCTCCTATTATTCCTAACAAAAATAATTCTGATTTAAAGTCTATTTGTTTTTTAGCCATTTTCTCCAACCATAAATGTATTTTAACACAAAACCTTTTTTGCTTTAGGGCATGTCCACCAGATAGGTTAATAAGTACCTGGTCTTTGTTTGCATTTCCAACAGTTGTTTGAAGTATTTTTAAGAATACAATTCTAATAGTATTCTATTAGTATTCTCTTCTAATACTTTCTGTAGTATTCTATTAGAATTCTAATAGTAATATCACCATTCCTCATTAACATAATGAGGAAACTCTAATTTAGGACTTAAAGAATGAAATTTTAAGAGAACATTTATAATAAATAGAATGGGCAAAAGCTTACCCCATCGTGTACTGCTCAGGTCTCAAACCTGGGGTGCTGGCTTTCTAGCCAACAAGTCCATCATCTTAACCAGGGGTCTTCAAACTTGGCACTTTTATGACTCATGGACTTCAACTTCCAGAATTCCTCAGCCAGCGTGCCTGGCTGAGGAATTCTGGGAGTTGAAGTCCATAAGTATAAAAGGGTCAAATTTGAAGACCCCTGGAGTAAGACATTGTGGATCACCTGATCCATTCATCAATCAGTTGTTAGTTGCAAAGAAAGAGGGTGAGCTGGAGATTTGTAGGTATTCTGGATGATGATGATGGATGGTGATGATGATGACTGGTTTTAAACACTTAAAATGGGTGTTTCAAATATATGTATAGAAAAGAATAGAAGGTGTCCATTGAGAGGTTTGTTGCTATTTGTTTTTCATAACAATGCATAGAGTTTATTCAAAGATGTACTTAGAAAGAAGAGAAGTTAGAGAAAATGCTGTTATGAAGGACAAAGGAGCTTGAGCAATAAGAACAGAAGATCAACCATTGATTTATGATGAAAGAAAGACGTAAGAGAGAGAATGAAGCAAAAAACAACAACTATAATGATAAGTAAAAGAAAAATGTTATGGAAGAGAACCATTAAATAAAATAATTAAGTGACAAAGTTAACAATAAAATAACATAAAAGTTCTCATTGTTTATAATAACAAGATGCTTTTCCTTTCATTTTGTTTGACTTGTTCCACTTTAAGATGATTCACTAAAATCTATCAAAGAACATTATAAAAATAGATCTTGTAATTCAAAATAGGGCAGAACTGAGATTTCTCATTTGGCTGCAATGTTAAGATTTTAAGGGTTGGTTTAAAGGTGACTTTAAAAAGTCCTCCCAACTAAGAACATAAATATACAGTATTTGTCATTAATCCATTGTCACATCATTGCAAGGGTATTAATACAACAGTGACTTTGCCAAACTCTCATGCTAATATTCTTTTTTAAGTACAGTAAGTGGAGTTATGGTTAGAAACTGATCAAAAAGAAAAGCAACCTGGAATTAAGGAGAAACTTCCTGACAGTGAGGACAATTAACCAGTGGAACAGCTTGCCTTCAAAAATTGTGGGTGCTCACTGGTGATTTTCAAGAAGAGGCTAGACAGTCACAGTCGTCTGAGATAGTATAAGTTCTCCTGCTTGAGCAGGGGGATGGACTAGAAGACCTCCAAGGTCCTATTCTATTCTATTCTATTCTATTCTATTCTATTCTATTCTATTCTATTCTATTCTATTCTATTCTATTCTATTCTATTCTATTCTATTCTATTCTATTCTATTCTATTCTATTATTATTTCCAGTAAAAAATAATGGAAGTTATCTGCAAATGTGCGGTTACCACAGAGCATAGCATAATATTTAATAAACAAATTAATAATAGTGATCATATTGTGATAACTTCTGGCCAATAAAATGGGGCATATAATCTTGATCTTAAAATTTTCACTGTTATTCTGGAGGACCTCCAAATCTTAGTTCTGAACTGTAATGTTTAATTAGTGTGAATTATTAAATATATAGGCAACCTGAATAATAGTTATCAAGATTCATTGATCTACATCAAAATTAAATTAAATGAAATCTTCGGTGTCCATTCAGGAGACAAGGTTGCCCTTAGCTCCCCAAATATCACACATCCGTTGTTGACAATTGAATGTACATTATCAAATGACCAAATAATAGGAATAGATGAGAAAATAGGGTTCACAAGTTATCTCTACATATGTTGTTTTTATATATTGGAGATGAGAGAACTTCCATCTCTGTGTTACATTCTTTCCTCACTCCAAGATATAGTTGGGCTAGAAATAAGTCTTCTTTATTCTTCTATATTTCTTAATATAACTAGCTATTATTTCAAATCCCTGTTATAATGATTGATAGTTGGGCTAATGTTCTACTTTGCACCCAACACATCTATACTGTGAATTTTTATTATTACTATTTATTATTATTATTATTATTATTATTATTATTATTATTATTATTATTATTATTATTATTATTATTATTATTATTATTATTATTATTTACTATTACTATCGTTGCTAGCATTCTTTCTGCACTCTGCACTCAGGAGTATGTCTGTTTGAATTCAATAGTTGGACTTGGCAGGTCCAATGGCAGTTTCTGGGCTCAGCGACAAAGTGATCTGGGATTGGAGGATGTTAATATCACTCTTTTTGCTATGGACAAATCACTCCCTCTTAGCCCTAAAGTTCTCGGTAGCCCTACCTCCTTTGCAGATCTATTGCAATCTCCATCAAAGATTGGGAATCCGAGAGAACCAGTGACCTCAAAAATCAGTTTCAAAACAAGCAAACATGAAAATGGAGCAGAATGAAAACAGAAATTTATTGAGTTGCATGCATTTAACAAGTGTCCAGGTCCAAGGACGTGCAGAAAGAAATGTGTCTTCTATCTATAGAAATGTGTTTGTATATTTTAAAAACTCTAGATTAATCTCAGTGAGGTAATTTAATTAGGTCTACCGGGAGTATATTGACTGCGAACCAAAGAAGCAACTAACTTGTGACCACGTGGTAAATGTGTCAGGTTTATATGCAAAAGGGGTATTGTAAGTCAAGTTATAGATTGGTAGAAAACAGAAGCTTTCAACTGAGAGAATTGGATAATACACAGGGCAAATATAAGGGAGTCAGCAGGTCATATTTTTTTCTCTTAGAGATATAAATTCAGCATGAATATTGCAGATGGAGCTTGGTAGAAATTAATTGATTCACATGGAACCAAAACCAGAGCAAGAATGAGCTAGAGCCAACCCAGTAGGTCGTATGGCAAATGATTGATTCCAGAAAGAATATGTCTGCTCTGATTGTCCCTTGTTCTTTGTTAATCTAGGATTCTATAACGGCATTTTCAGGGAAATTGATCCCTTCTATTAGTCAGCTTTCCTGATTTAGGTGCTGCTTTTAAGACAAATCTTTCTGTTTTTAAAGTAGGATAGATTTTTTTTTGTACCTTCTGTGTATAAGTAGAAGCAGGAGGAGGAGACCTGGAAAAAAAATATTTGAAAAAGAAAAGTTCACTACTACAAGCAGTTCTAAAGAACAGTTTTATTCCATGTAATGGTTTTGGTAGATTCTTGTTTTGTGAGATTGGTAGGTATTAATATTGGCAGGTGGAGGATGTGGAGACTAAAGGTCAAAATGGTCCCAGTAATGGTAAGAACACTCAGGACTGTGACTCCTAAGCAGGGAGAGTAGCTCTAACAGATCTCAAGAACAAAATCAAAGCTCTTTGTCCAGAAGAAAGCAGAAGAGTGGTGATAGTTCTATTTCTGAAGTCTTCAGATCTATTTGTAAATACACTACTTGCACTACTCAGATCTCCAAATACTATCTTGATCTCTAAACTTAGTTTCTTCAAAACATGTTTTAGAACCACTTAAAGATGAGTAATGATAAGATGTGATTATGATGATGATGATGAGGAGGAGGAGGAGGAGGAGGAGAAGGAGGCAAAAAGAGAGATGGAAAATAATATTTATTTAATGTAATGGCCTTCTCAAAATTAATGTATGCTAATGTTCATGCATGGTTGGTCACTATAGAAACTTCCATAGATATCTTTGAAGAATGCAGACAATAGTTGGCAAGATAAAAGACAAGTTAGTCCTCAGAAAGGAGAAGGCCTAAGAAAGAAATTCAAACTAAAGCCACTTTGAGTCTATGTGGGATAAAATAGAGGCAGAGGAAAACTGTAGCAGTCTATCAAGATATGTATAAGGCAGCATTGACTATGATAATGTAATACTAACTCTTAGATCCACAGGCTCATTGTAACCTGGGTCTCTTATCTCTATAATATTGTGCTGTTCACAGATAGCAGCTCAACTTTAATGAGATCAGGATGCAAATAAAATCAGAAGAACAGTTCCCACTGACTTTGGAAGAATGGAGTTTAGGAAAGCACCCATTTGTAGGTCATCAAATAAATTTTCAGGATTGTTGATGTTAATAGGAGTTAAAGGCATTCATCTCTTCCCTAGATTTGGCTTGAAATGACAAATGTTAAAGAGTGCAATTGTTAAATACTATAATTGGATTAGAGCTAGCAAGCTTAAAGTAATAGTGTTTAATTGTATTCATTTATCTGTGAATTCCAAACAGGGGTGCTAAGGGTATGAATGCTGACTGAGGAGATTAGTAATTAAACGAGACTAATAGTAATAGCCTCTCCCACTGGGATATACATATTTAAATGTTAAAAAGGATGAAATTTGAGAGTTTAGAATTACATCAAGCGGTAACTTGCTTATCGTTTTGTGGCATTATCATGTATTATATTTTATATATTATATAAAAGACTCTATACTATTTTAGACAAATGGTTATCCAGTCACTTCTTAAAAGCCTCCAGTGTTGGAGCACCCACAACCTCTGAAGACAAACTGTTGCACTAGTTGATTGTTCTTACTATCAGGAAATTTCTCCTTAGTTCTAAATTGCTGGCCTCTTGGTTCAGTTTCCATCCATTGTTTCTTGTCTTGACATCTGATGCTTTGGAAAATAGGTTGACCCTTTCTTTGATGTGGCAGCTAACAAATATTGGAACACGTGATATCATATCACCCCTAGTCCTTTTCTCTGGACTAGACATAACCAATTCCTGCAAGTGTTCTTCATATGTTTTAGCCTTCACCCCCATCCCCCCAATCATCTTTATCAGTCTTCTCTGCACTCACAACATCTTTTTTATCTTGTGGTGACCAAAATTGGATGCAGTATTCCAAGTGTGGTCTTACCAAGGCATTATAAAGAGGTAGTATCACTTCTTGTGATCTTGATTCTCTCCCTCTGTTAAGGCAGTCTAGGATTGCATTGGCTTTTTTGGCAGCTGCAGTACATTTGCTTGCTCATATTTAAGTGATTGTCCTCTAGGACTCCAAGATCCATCTTGCAGTTATTGCTGTTTAGTCAAGTTGTACCACTTTCCATTCCTCCTCACTAATCTTCTGGTAAAACCACCAATACTTCCCTTCTCATCTCTCTCTCTCTCTCTCTCTGACACACACACACACACACATACACAAACTTATGGCTCAGTTCAATTTTTTGGAGAAGTTATGGTAAAATATTCAAGATTCCTGAACTGTGCTGGGTGCTTTTGGTCCTATGGAGTTGGATCTAGTCTGTCTTTGACCATTATGTCCAAACTGCAACAAGTATTTAGAGAGGCAAGGTTTAAAAAAATCTGGTTTTACTCTGTTTAAATAAGGGAGACATATAGTACCAAGTGTTATTTCATGTGCCATTCCATTAAATTCCCCTTCAGATTAGAAATGCAGATAATAAACATCTACAGCATTAATAGTTTTTGAATGATGGGCATGTTTCTTAGTCAGGATCATTAGCAGGCTGAAAAGATAGATCCATAATTTTATAGCAACCTTTTATCAAACCAAGTGTTTGCTTCTGTATTTGCAAAGGCATATCCAGTATCATAACAAGAAGCATCAAATTATTATTACCAGTCTTTGATTTGGAACCCTTGAACTGCTGAAAGTCATATGAATTGAGCTGAAAAGAAAAGATGACCAGCTGTCAGTATGTCCAACAGTACTGAGTCAGTGCTGCAGATGTTCAATTAAGCTATAAATCAGGGTATTTGGAATGCTTGGATGTGAGCCAGTTTTACTCCTGATACTTCATTTGTTTTAAAGACATGGAATTTTAAGCTATCCTTTGCATGTAACTATCTATGGAGAGACAAGGTTGGAAGAAGCAAAGAAGTACCCTATACTTTTCATCCTGAAGATCTTTTCATGTGCTTCACTTTCACCTCCAAGGTGATACATAGGACATAGATGCCTTCTTTATTACAATAGCATTCTCAAAAGAGGATTTCCCAGCCCATATAATTAGTCACCTTGCTACACCAGCTCTCAATGGTCTTCAGACTGAAAAGGGAAGCAGTTCCTCGCCCAATGTTCTCAGAAACAATGTTTTATAAGAACAGATGGGAAAGAAACTATGGAACAGTGTTTCTTCTCAAACCATATGGTCTTATAGGTTAACTATAGGTCAGCTGCCACTTTATGTTTGCTTGTGCTTTGCTGCCATGTGGTGACAAACTTGCATGAACTGTGGGGAGGGAGAATGAAGGGGGGAAGGCTTGGGGAAAATGAAAGTAAGTGCGGTGTCTCAAGATGCTGCCTTAAGGTCACCCACTGGAAGAAGGAGGAACCCATATATCAAACTATGTTTGGACTGACTGTTACCAAAATATCTTGCCTGAACCTGATTGATTACAATGGGTTGAGCAATGAGAGATAGTTAAGGGAGGGAAAAGTAGAACTTAGTGATTCTCATTTCTGGCTTTGCAATACTGCAATATACTTGATCTCTAATAAACTATACCCTTCTCAACAAATGGAGCTAAGGGTCATTTTTGTTTAGGGGTTTAACTTGTGGCAGGTCTGACACACAATTTGGAGAATATCTTTTTTTCTTAATATAATTTTGGAAACAAAAGTAAACATTAATACAAACTAAAATAGAATAAGAGAAAAAAAGGAAAAGGAAGAACCAGTCTCTGGTTTAATTGGTCGTTGCAAGCTACGTGAATGTGTACCTCATGTCTAAAGCATTATGCACATTCAAGGCTTATAATATGACAAACCAATGGTGTAAAAAAAAAACCTTCATGCTGTCTCCTTTGATTGGCATTGAGTTTCTACAAGCTACTTTTCCCCAGAGACAGTATGTCTCCTGCTTTTTTAAAAGAAGAATTTTAGCCATCTAGTTCATATTGAAATAATAGTATTTATTTGCTTTTTATAACATTTATATAGCTGCCCATCTTATATCAATCTCTGGGTGGCTTCCAATCAACAATTAAAACAATATCCATAAATCAACATAATACAGATAGCTATTAAAACCATAAACATTAAAAGCATTAACAGAGATTTAATATCAATATTTTGCAGGCTGAACTTCATTAGTATTTGAATGGGAAACTATCAGAACATTTCACACTGACAAATTTACATATGTGTTTTTGTATATGCATAAAATATTATAGAAGTGTCCATTCACAGATAAAATTGAGCTGATTGTCCCTATCTTACCAGGAATAGGATAAGAAATAAATATGTTAGAAACTTTTTTTGTAATACTATATCTATTGTATGCATTTGCATGCTCTAAAAATCTGTTCTTGTACTGCATCATACAGACAATCAACTGGAATTCCATTATAGGTGTGTTTAACTCATAAGCAACTTAGTTCATTCAGCACAAATATTTATGATGCTCAAAAGAAGGGTGGTTTGCAAAAATTATTATGATGATGATGATGATGATGATGATGATGATGATGATGATGATGATGATGATGATGATGACATATACCGCCCTATTCCCATAGGACTCAGGGCGGTTTACAGGGCAATTAAAACCATACAATACAAAAGTTAAAATAAATTTAAAACAATCAATTAAATTTAAGCCCAAAAGTTAAAACTTTAAAACCCAATTAAAAACCCCTCAGTCTAGGCCAGACAGCTCAAAGAGCCAAGTTTTTAGGTCCCGGCAAAATGAACGGAGGTCGGGGGCAGTCCTAAGTTCCATAGGAAGTTGGTTCCAAAGGGCAGGCGCACCCACAGAGAAGGCCCTCTCTCTGGGAGTCACCCGCCGGCAATCCTTCACCGGCGGTACCCTAAGAAGGCCCTCCCTGTGGGAGCGCACAGGACGATGGGGAGTTAATGTCGGCAGCAGGTGTTCCCTCAGATAATCCGTACCCAAGCCATTTAGGGCTTTATAGGTCATCACCAGCACCTTGAATCTCACCCGGAGGGCAACTGGAAGCCAATGCAGCTCGCGGAGAAGAGGTGTTACACGGGAGTATTGGGGGATATTGCTTCTCCTACCTTGCTACCTGATGACTCTGCTTCTCTTAATGACATAATATGTTAAATTCAAGGTCTTCTGCAAACACAGAAGATATCCAATCCAAACCATTGTTTTAGAAATTTCTGTGTGGTAAATTGTTCAGCCTAGCTTAGTATTCAAATGCAGTGCTCAACCAAGTTTGAGCAAAATGCGTCACATTTGTTTAAAATTATGTCTTCATATGGTACTGTGTATAGGAACTATTCCTGCTCAGAACAATTTCAGTCAAAATAATAGTTGACTGATTTCATTCCCTCTCCTTCCCTCCCCTTTTCTTCTGCTCTTTTGTCAGTAGACTCTTCTCTTAGGGCAAATTTGTACAAAGGGAAGAGAAGGTTCCAAAAAACCCACTTTTATTTTCTCCCTCATAAGTGCCATAAATTAAAAATAATCCCTGTCTCTCTTTCACTGAGGCATGGTAAAAACAGTTTCAACCAGTGACAGGATGCTTTATGAATAGGAGATAAAGGCTGCATTTCCCCCACTCAAATCCCGAAGAAGCCTATAAAAGCGAGTTCTTTATTGTTTGATTCCATAGATGCCAAGATGGGGTGGTTATTGAAAAACCTCTTTCCACCTTTTGTATAGTTCAAAATTATTAGTGTCACTCAAGTTGAACAAACACTTGGCCATTGATGAATAGCAGGCCTCCCATTTCAACTACCCATCTCTCTTGCCCTCTGGTGATCTCTTTGTTTGTTCTAGAAACAGTTATTTTAGCCTGCTACTGCAGGAATTTTAAACTTTGAATGAGCTTTCTCATTGGTACAAAGGAAGACAAAAAAATATTGTTAGTTTGATCTTTTTTATCCCCAAATTGTACACTGTAGCTTTCATGGATAGATTACAATTTCATTTTGATCTGGTGATTATTAAAAATTCATTTTTAGATTGTAACTTTCTAATGGCAAAAGTGAAACTTAAAAGAGTTTTATAAATAGTTCGCTCAGTTTTCCTTTCTTTACTGGAGGAGGTGCATCCATTGAGAACTTGTGCATATATGAACATCCCTCATAAAAAGTCATGATGTCTGTTCTTTTGCATATTCATGTCATTCCTCTTTTGACTATTACCATGTTTCTGTAGTTTCAAAAGGTCACCCAGGAGCAACCCACTTCCATTATAATAATATTAAGCTGAAATACATTTGAAGACTGCTAGATTATCACTGCAAGTTACTATGCCATCCTGTTTCAATATTACTTCATGTTAAACTGTGTATCATCTCATGTTATATTTTATTTTGATTCAGATAGTGTTTTGTCCTAGCCTATGTCCTTGTTATGCTCACAAGGAGAAACCCCTCTTCCAAGAAACAGGCAGGAACCGCAAGAAAAAACCAACCCCTTTTATTCTCACAGACCTGAGTCTATGTTCAAGGCAAGCAATTACAGTCCACAGAAACTCAATCCTCAACACAAACAGTTGCCTTTGGCAACCAGAATCTCCCACACCTTCCCTTTTACAATTCAATCAAGGTGTGGCTTCCTAATGCCTTCTCCTTTGCCTTTGGAGCCACCCCATTGCATTCCTCTGTCCTACTCGCTTCTCTTGCCTGTGCTTTCGTGCATCCTGGATATTTCCCAACTGTTCTTCATCACTGTCCAACTCAGGGTCCCAGCACAGCTGTGTCACAGCCTGAGCACAAGTAGATGGGCTAGGCTCCTCATCCAACTGTACAGCTTGGAGCTCCTCAGAGCCTTCCTCTGACTCTAATGTCACTGCAGGCCCCTCCTCCTCTTCTGAGTCCTCAGACTCAGATGCCAGATCCACTGGCTGGCAAGGAATCACAATAGATAGTCCTTGACTTACAACAATTCATTTAGTAACCAAAGTGTCATGGTTCAGATGAATAAAACAATGGCACTAAAAAAAGTGACATGACCATTTTTCACACTTATGGCCATTGCAGCATCCCCATGGTCACTTGATCAAAATGCAGATGCTTGGCAATTGACTTGTATCTATGACAGTTGCAGTATCCCAGGTCATGTGATCATGTTTTATAACCTTTTGGCAAACAAAGTTAATGGAGAAGCTAGATTCATTTAATAACCTTGCTACTAACAATGTCAATGATTAACTTAAGTTTTTAAAATGGGGCAAAATTCACTTAACAGCTGTCTCGCTTACCAAAGGAATTTTTGGGCTCAACTGTCATCATAAGTCAAGGGCTACCTGTACTATACTACAGGGCTTTTCAACTTTTTCACCAATTGTACCACTTTTAGGATATGGCAACATCCGAGTACTACCAGTTTCCTAGCAAGGCATCAAAAATGTGATGACCCCCCCCCAAAAAGGAAAAAAGTGATGAAGTACAGGTAGTCCTCATCTTACAACAGTTCGCTTAGTGACTGTTCGAAGTTACAATGGCACTGAAAAAAGTGCCCTCCAAGCCACAGCCGAGCAAGACACCTGCCTGCCCTCCTGGTGGCACTCTTCCTCCTGTCCGAGGTTTTTATTGTTGTGAGCATTTCTGTTGAGGATTGGCAGCAAGGGTGGGGTGGGGGTGTTTGATTTTTATCCCCCCCCCTGCTGGGTGGTTGCAGCAGGTTTTGGTCACTTTACATGACCCTGGGACACTGTGACCCTGGGACCGAAATAAATGTGAATCAGTTGCCAAGCATCTGAATGTAAATTACAAGACCTTGGAGTTGCTGCAACATTCCAGCTGATTGGTGCTTCTTCTGGGCTCAGCAGAAGCACCAGGATCAGCGCCGAGCTCCTGCTGGAGCCTGACAGCCCCGCAGCTCCAGCTATCTCTTGCTCAAGCTTGTGCGGTGCTACTGCCGGTTCAGCTCATTCCTTCCCCCACTACCACTTTTCTAGGATGGTCGCATACCACCTGCTAGGTTCCAATGTACCACAGGTGGTACCCGTACCACTGGTTGAAAAGCCTTGCTATACTACATAGATATAATAATTTCATGCTTGTTACGATATGATGTTAATATTATTATGAAACCTTATTTAGACCTTGAGCCAGTTATACTTTATCATTCCCAGGGAAAGGAGGCAAGGACAAACCACTTCTCAAATTCTTTTCAAGAAAACTTCAGAGACTTGTCCAAGCAGTTTTCAGGAGTCAATGCTGAACTGAAGGTAAAAAAAAAAAAGTTTACAAGAGCACACATCTAGCCAATATTTTAAGAAAAAAACATTTCCTGTCTCCCAGTAAATGATAGCAACACTAAATGTTTCAATTAACTCATAACATTTTTAATGCAATGATCACTGGAAAACCATCTCCAGAAGGAGAGAGCCACTCATTTCCCTGAGACAGAGCATATTCTGGCAAATAGCATGATTCTGAACCCAGGTCCTTAATCTCACTGGGAGAACTTTCAGCGTGAAACACTGGATAGGACCTAGAAGAGTCAGTCCTGTAAGTATCCAAGTAGGAAGCCATCTCTTACAATACTGTAACAAAGAGTAATGCAATCTATCTACAGCAGGGGTGTCAAACTGCCGGCACGCAGGCTGGATGCGTCACGTGGAAGTTTTGCAATGACAAAACTGTCCCGATACATTGCGTGATGTCACATGATGTCGCAAGTTTCACATGTCTGATCTACATCATGAGCTATTGTGAAATGCAAATTGTAGCTCCTTTTACAGATGGAAAAGGAATATATGAGTGGTCTTTGGTGGTCTTTGAGCTTGGGGTTGTTGTTGTTTTTTTGCAGACATTTCATTACCCAAAAATTATCAGTGCTAGTAAGGAACCTCTAAGACACCCCACTCCACACTAACTGGGGAAACCACTAGAACAAAAACTGAGAATAAATCCCATTTCTTAGTAGCACTGATGATGCTACCTAGTTTGGATGATGAAACATCTGCAGGAAAACAAGCAAGCTCAAAGAGCACCAAGGGCCTCTCTTTTCAACCCTGAACTACAAATATTCTCCTTTAAAGTAATATATCCTACACATAGGTTGCTCAGAGTCTTGTTGGGTGGTGAGATGGGTCTTAATAAACCTAATAAACCTTAATAAACTTAATAAACAAATAAAAATGAAAACTAGTTTAAATTCTTCTTTCCATTGGACCACTATAACATAAACCTGGGAACTGTAAGAAACTGTAAGTCATCTAGTTTAGCTTTTGTTCAATTCCCAAATAATTAAATTGTGACAAGAAGAGATGATTAATGAGGTGTTAAATGTTTCTGAGGAAAAGTGAGATGCCACCTGCCTTGAAAGAGATGATGACATGCTCTTTTGAAGAGGCCATCTCTTTATTACATTATATTGCACAACCTCCACTAAGTCTCCAACCTTTACTTCTCAGGCAAGGTATTCAGAAGGTAAGGCTATTATAGAGAGTATTAGAGGAAATGGATTATCTTATCCCTTCTAATCAAAGTATAGGCCTGAACATGGGATGTAAACATCACAGACCAGTCTGGTAAATGACTACTGAGATCTGGATGGGGATGTGCACTATTTTTGGCCTTTGATATACCACAGTAATTCAGTGATGCTACTGCACTACTTGGACATTGATGGCACCTACTTTGAGTGGGGTGACAAATTCTATAGTTGTTTCAGTGAAGAGTACCAAAGGCCTCTGTTTTCTCTCCCATTGTTTTGTGTTATCATCACCTCAAGCTGGGCCATATTTCTTGAACCATTGTGCCATTATGTCTGTCTGTCTGTGTCTATCAATCAATCAATCAATCATCTAATCTGCTGTTGTAATGTATATAGATTAGAGAAGCATGCACAATTGTGTGAAGTTCTGACAAAGGTTAAAAAAAATGCATTGAACGAAGTCAGTATTAATAAATTAATAGGGTTGGTGGTTGAATTCCCAAGACTCATGGTCTTGGGCGACTTTAATCTACCGTCCCTGGGAGGATCGTCCGAACTGGCTCGGGAGTTCATGGCTTCCATGGCGGTCATGGACCTGTCGCAAATAATTTCTGGACCGACTCATGAGAGAGGCCACACCCCAGACTTGGTGTTCTTGTCTGGACGGTGGCGTGATGATATCGGTGGGGGTGCCACAACTGTTACCCCCCTGTCATGGACCGATCACCACCTCCTGCGGCTAGACTTCCCCCTTGCCACCCCCCACCGTGGGTGCACAGTGCCAGTCAGATGGTACCGCCCTAGGCGCCTAATGGACCCTGATAAGTTCCAGGCAGCGCTTAGGGACACGCATGCACTCCCTGCTCACAGCTCGGCGGATGCCTTAGTGGAAGCCTGGGAAAAGGCAGCCACGGAGGCTCTGGACCGAGTTGTACCCTTGCGGCCTCTGACCCGGCGCAGATCCCAGCGAGCCCCATGGTTCACTGAGGAGCTCCGGGAGATGAAGCGTCGGAGACGGGGCCTAGAGAGCCGTTGGAGATCCAGTCGATCCGAATCCGACCGATTGAGACTAAGAATCCTCACCAGGTCTTATCTCGCTGCGATAAGGGTGGCAAAATCCAACTATTTTTCCACCCTCATCGCGTCCGCAGATAATCGCCCGGCTGCCTTGTTCAGGGTGACTCGCTCCCTATTAAACCAAGAGGTGAGGGAGGAACCCTTGCAGGGTCGAGCCGAGGAATTCGGTCAATATCTGCTGGATAAAATTGCTCGGATTCGAACTGGCCTGGACTCCAACTGGGCTGAGATGGAAGAACAAGACATGGACAGTCTTGTCGACGTCATCTGGGAAGAATTTGATCCTGTAACTCCTAAGGAAGTGGACAGGATTATGAGAAGGTTGAGCTCCTCCACATGCTTACTGGACCCGTGCCCTTCCTGGCTGGCCTATGCAGCTCGAGAGGGGACACGAGGCTGGTTCCTAGCGGTCATCTCTGCCTCTCTGAGTGAGGGTCACTTCCCCACCGCCTTGAAGGAGGCGGTGGTGAGACCTCTCCTCAAGAAGCCCACCTTGGACCCATCCTCCTTGAATAACTTTCGTCCAGTCTCCAATCTTCGCTTCCTTGCGAAGGTTGTTGAGAGCGTGGTGGCGCACCAACTTCCTCAGATCCTGGATGAAGCGGTTTATCTAGACCCGTACCAATCGGGTTTCAGGCCGGGCTACAGCACGGAGACGGCATTGGTCGCTCTGATGAATGATCTCTGGAGAGCCCGGGACAGGGTCCATTCCTCTGTCCTAGTCTTATTAGACCTCTCGGCGGCTTTCGATACCATCGACCATGGTATCTTGCTGCGACGCCTCAGGGGACTGGGAGTGGGAGGCACGGTTCTGCGTTGGTTCTCCTCCTTTCTCCAGGGTCGCTCGCAGTCGGTGCTGACAGGGGGACAGAGGTCGACCCCGAGGCCTCTCGCTTGCGGAGTCCCTCAGGGGTCGGTCCTCTCGCCTCTCCTGTTCAACATCTACATGAAACCGCTGGGTGAGATCATTCGCAGTTTTGGAGTAGGGTACCATCAGTATGCTGATGACACCCAGCTTTTTATCTCAACTCCAAACAATATCAGTGATGCCCTAGACGTGATGTCCCGCTGCCTGAAAGCGGTCCGGGAATGGATGGGGAGAAACAGGCTTCAACTGAACCCGGACAAGACTGAATGGCTGTACGTACCGGCAAGCCAGGATATTCAGAACGTCCCATTGCTTAACATCGGGGACAAGTTACTACCCCCTGTTGATAGGGCCCGCAACCTGGGTGTCCTCCTAGACTCGCAGCTCTCCCTGGAAGACCACATAGGAGCTGTGACCAAGGGGGCCTTCTCCCGGGTTCGACTAGTTCGCCAACTACGGCCTTATCTGGACCTGGACTCCTTACGTACAGTCACCCATGCCCTTGTGACCTCTCGCCTAGACTATTGTAACGCTCTCTACATGGGGCTGCCCTTGAGATCCACTCGGAAGCTTCAACTGGTGCAAAGTGCAGCGGCACGGACACTCTTGGGAGCCTCCCGATACTCCCATATCACACCTCTCCTCCATGCGCTGCACTGGCTTCCGGTTGCCTTCCGTGTGAAGTTCAAGGTGCTAACAATGACATACAAAGCCCTACATGGCATGGGTCCGGACTACCTACGGGAGCACCTTCTGCCAATGTCAGCACCCCACCGTCCTGTGCGCTCCCACAGAGAGGGCCTCCTCAGGGTGCCACCGCTCAAGGAATGTCGGCTGGTGGCCCCCAGGGGGAGGGCATTCTCAGTGGGTGCACCAGCCCTCTGGAACAGCTTACCAACCGAAATCCGGATGGCCCCCGACCTCCGTACCTTCCGACGCGACTTAAAAACTTTCCTGTTCCAGCAGTCCGGCCTGGCATGATAGCGTTAATTGGGGTCCCAGTTTGTTTTCACTATTGTTTTTTATTTTTATTGTTCAATCTGTATACATTCCTTCCTCTGTACACCGCCCCGAGTCCCTCGGGAGAAGGGCGGTTTATAAAAACTAATAAATAAATAAATAAATATATATATATATATATATATATATATATATATATATATATATATATATATATATATATATATATATATATATATGTATATGTATATATATATACACACACACACAAGGGGATGCGGTGGCTCAGTGGGTTAGAATGCTGAGCATGTCGATCAGAAGGTCGGCAGTTTGGCGGGTCAAATCCTGAGTGCCGTGTAACAGAGTGAGCGTGTGTTACTCCTCCCAGCTTCTGCCAACCTAGCAGTTCGAAAGCACGTAAAAATGCAAGTAGAAAAATAGGGACCACTATGGTGGGAAGGTAACAGCGTTCCGTGCGTTCCCCACGCATGGGCGGGGGAACCTTTACATATATATATATATATATATATATATATATATATATATATATATATATATATATATATATATATATATATATATATATATATATATATATATATATATATATATATATATATATATATATATGGCTATCCACAGGCTATAGTCACAACTTACGACAGTTCATTATTTGTGTAAATTATTCAAATTGCTAATAAAGAATTTGGGAGGCTGATATGGCCATTTCAAACTTATTTTGTTCTCATCAGTCAGTCATACCCTTTATCTGAGATTCGAACCTGGGCTAATTATATATTAGGCAGTTGTTTTAACCTCTAGGCCACAGGCTCTTTCTCTCTTTATTAGCTAGGAAGCAAGGGAGATATATGTGTTAAGTATTTGTCAAGTCTTTTTGAATACCTTGCTAGTTAAATCTACACACACACACACACACACACACACACACACAGCAGTCTATTTTAAGATCATAATGTTGCAGTTCATTATTTCAATCCAATTTTGGCTTCATCTGGTCTTACATTAAGTAGAAAGGGTCATTGAATGAGAATAATTAACAATTCCATCAACAATTGTTAGTATTAGCTCTTTCCATTTCTCTAATATGAAGTAGGGTTTGGGGTATCTTATTTTTAAAGGCTCTATTCAATTTTAACAAATATCTTGATCTTCAACTTTCAAATATGAAAATACAAATCATGGAAATAATAGTGATTTCTGTTTTCTCTCTATGTTATTTGATGAATCCTTGAAAGCTTAGGATCTTTAATTAATGAAAGAAATTATGCTATAATGAAGCAAAGAGAGAAACTGACTTCCGGTGGCGGCGGAGCGCCGGAGACAGCCTTTTCGGGCTGCCCGCGGCTCAGCTGTGTAGATTTCACCCGAAACAGCGCCGATCAGCTGTTCGGGTGAATTTGAAGCCCCCTCCTCGGGAGAAGAGGAGGGGGTGAGGCCCCAGGTAGGGGTCGAGTTCTCCGGGGCCGCCTGAGTTTAAAGCTTGGGCGGCTGAAGGATCGAACTCCCCCGTAGCCTGGGTTGCTCCCAGCTGGTCAGCGTCTCTGCTCCGGATTTCTTGGAGCAGAGCCAGGCGTTTACGACCACCCCTGCCAGAAGGAAAGACCCTGGAATAAAAGGAGCAGGCAGAGCGGTACAAGAGGAAAAGGTGAAGAGGATCTTTATTTTTACTCTCGAGCTTAATGGACTTTTTAAACTTAAAGTGAAAGTGTGTCACAAGTGAAAGTAAAAGATGGCGGCTAAACCTCCCTCAAAAACCCTTCGGAGTGCTGGAACTTCTCCGGTGCAACAGACATCGTTGCAAGCCTTGCTTCCTCCTGCTGCATTGACATCGAAGGATTTACAAGATGCCCTTGAAAAACATGCCCAGGTAATTTTAGTAACATTGGGTGATAAATTGGCAAAAATGGAGGAGAGAATAGAAGAGAGGATGGAAGAGAAATTTAGTGCGATGAGGGTAGACATTTTGTCTACAGTGGAAAGCGTGGCTGAATGTGTGCAAGGTTTGGAAGAAAAAGTGGAAGATTTGACTCAAAAAAATGCTGTACTAGAAGTAAAGGTATTGGAGAATGAAGATTTAAGAGACAAAATGGACAGAGAGTTAAGCCTTGTTCAGTTTCACCAGATGCAGTATGCTGTTAGAATCAGAGGCTTAAAAGAAAATATTAAAGAAGATTTAAAGCAGCTGATTTCTGAAGCCCTGGAAGCAGTATTGGGTCAGCCAGCATCTGAAATAAAGGGATGTATGGATAAAGTTTTTCGTGTTAACTCATGGATTGCCAGACAGAGGAAGTTACCTAGAGATGTGGTGGTTTACTTTACAAAGAGAGAAATCAAAGATGAAGTTATTCAAGCTGCCTACGATACTAAAGTAGTGGTTGCTGACCAAGACGTTTTGGTCTTAAAGGAAATTCCTCCAAAGATTTTAAGGAGAAGAAAGGACTTTGCATTTCTTGTGCAGGAACTTAAGCAACGTGATATAAGGTTCAGATGGGAGATTCCAGTTGGGCTGCTGGCGATGTATGAAGGTAAAAGATACCGCCTGGTTACTGTGGCACAGGCGCGTGATTTCTACAATAATGTTTTAAAAGCAACCCCACTATCACTTTTGGAAGCGGCAAAGGGATTTGGTGATGAAAAAACTCATGAGGCTGAAGATGGTCAGACAGAGGAGGATGGTGCTGGAAGGGATCAAATTACAACCTTGTTGGCTGATGCTGGAGAGCTAAGGGTGACGCGTGCTGCTTTAAAAAGAGCAAAACAAATAAAAGAACAAGACCAGCAGAAGTTTATGGAACTTTCAAAGCGTACTTACAGCGAGGCAGTGGGAGGAGCGTGGCCCAAAGAAGATAGGGCCATTGGAGAGGTGCTCCAGAAGCTTCGGGGCGACAAGAATGGCGACTAAATTCTTAACTTGGAATGTTAATGGACTAAATTCGCCTCAGAAGAGGAAGAAAGTTTTTCAATATTTAAAACAATTTAAGACTGATGTTATATGTTTGCAAGAAACACATATTAGGGCTATGGACCAAAAGTTTTTACTGAATTCAAGATTGGGTACGCAATTTGTTGCCTCTGCAATGAATAAGAAAAACGGAGTGGTTGTTTATGTTAAAAGTGCTATAACAGCGGACTTAATTGAAGCAGATAAGCATGGAAGATACGTAATGATAGATTTGTTGTTAGAAGGTAAAAAAACGCTTTTAGTTGGATTGTATGCTCCTAATCAACAACAACAGGCTGACTTTTTTAGCTCACTTCATACAAAGCTTACTCAGTTGGATTACAAATCGTTTATTTTTATGGGGGATTGGAATGGCGTTTTGGACGTACAGATGGATAAGGCTGGTTTTTTTAAGCGTATTCCGTGCCATGCCAGACTGCCTAAGTCTTTTTTTGAAATGAAGGATGATTTGGAATTGCGAGACATTTGGCGTGACACACACCTGCATGAAAAGGATTATACTTTTTTTTCTGATAGACATCAATCTTTTTCTAGGATTGACTTCATTTTGCTGACTAATGACTTTTTTTCTAGGATTAAGAAGGTAAAGATCTGTGCAAGAGCTATTTCTGACCATAGTCCAGTATGGTTAGAGATCAATAAGGACAATAGAGATAGGCGCTCGTGGCGCGTAAATGAGAACTTGTTTAGAAATCAGAAAAATGTGGAAGAATGTAAACAACGGATGAAGGATTTTTTTGAAATTAATATGAATAAGGATACGTCTATGGACATGGTTTGGGATGCTAGCAAGGCATATATGAGAGGGGTGCTGATATATATGAATAATAAATACAGACATACTTTGGAAGCTAGAAGGAAAGAATTGGAGAATGAAATTAAGGAAAAAGAGAAGGCCTTGACTTTGAATCCAGTGGATGTGAAGACTAAGGAGGCTATCAAGCTATTAAGAGGACAATTTGATAAATTGATGGCTGATCAAGTGGCAACCAACTTGAGGTTTGCCAGGCATAATACTTTTTGCAATGCTAATAAGCCAGGTAGATGGCTAGCTTATAGACTAAGGAAAAAGCAGAGGGCTTCTAACATAGACAAAATTGAACATAAGGGGAAGGTAGTGTTTCAACAGGATTTTATTAAGGAAGCCTTTGTGGATTTTTATTCTAAATTATATGCTAAGGAGAAGATTAATGAAAAAGATATTGATGAGTATTTGGAGAATGCTAGCATCCCGGTTCTTACGCAAGTACAAAAAGAGGAGATTAATCAATTGATTACAGAAGAAGAAATATTTACAGCAATTAAGGAGTTGAAGGTCGACAAAGCGCCAGGTACAGATGGTTTGACTGCGGCCTACTACAAAAATTTACAATTAGAGATGGTTAAACCGTTAAAGGAATTGTTCCAGACAATCCAGAGAGGGGGAAAGGTGCCTCCATCTTGGAGAACTGCTTTTATCTCTCTGATCCCGAAGGAAGACCAAGATGCTACTCAAGTAAAATACTATAGACCGATATCACTATTAAACACAGACTACAAGATATTTGCTAAGGTGCTGGCTAATAGATTGATGAGGGTTCTGCAACGGGTGATTCATGGGGATCAAACTGGGTTTATTAGTGGTAGGCAAATGAAAAATAACGTGAGGCATATAGTTGATGTGTTGGAATTTTTGGAAAGGAACAACCAGATCCCTGCGGCACTAATTTTTTTAGATGCTGAAAAAGCTTTTGACCAATTGAATTGGCAATTTTTGATGAAAGTTTTAGATAAAATGAATTTTGGGGATAAATTTTTGCAACCAATTAGGGCATTATATCAAAAACAAACAGCTCGAATAATAGTTAACAATAGTTTGTCAGAAGTATGTAGTATTGAGAAGGGTACAAGGCAAGGGTGCCTGCTATCGCCTTTGTTATTTGTGTTAACATTGGAGATATTATTGGTAAAAATACGAAATTCGGAAAGAATTAAGGGTATACGGATTAGAGATCAGGATTATAGATTGAGAGCGTTTGCAGATGATCTGGTTGTTACAGTGACCCAGCCGGAGAGCTCTGTTGTGGACCTGATGGAGATAATAATGCAATATGGGAAGGTTTCTGGATTTAAAGTTAATGTACAAAAAACTAAAATTTTGGCCAAAAACATGACAGCATCGCAAAAGGCCCTTCTAGAAGGGTTAACTGGATTTGAGATTGTCAAAAGGGTCAAATATTTGGGGGTGCTTTTGTCGCCCTCTAATACAAAATTATATAAAAATAATTATGAAAAATTATGGGGAAAAATCCAAAAAGAAATGGAGAGTTGGGAAAAATTGCAATTGTCTTTACTGGGAAGAATTGCAGCAGTGAAAATGAATGTCCTGCCTAAATTTTTGTTTTTATTTCAAATGATACCGATTCTTAAGAAAGATTCTAACTTGGAGGAATGGCAGAGAGGTATCAATAAATTTGTTTGGGCAGGGAAAAGACCACGAGTCAAACTTAAGATTATGCAGGATATTCGTGAAAGAGGTGGTCTTAAAATGCCTAATTTTAAATTATATTATGAAGCTGCTGCGTTAGTAGGTATAAGTGATTGGATCAATTTGACACAAGAGAGATTATTAAATCTTGAGGGCCACGACTTGTTGTTTGGTTGGCATGCATATTTGTTGTATGATAAGAAGGTAGATAATGTGTTTAGAGTGCATATTTTAAGACAGGCATTGCTGAGAGTTTGGAAGAAGTACAGACATAAACTAGACTGCAAGATACCATTGTGGGCAATTCCAAAACACGCAATAGAAAATATACATGCTGGTTTCAAACATGATGTGACTACGTACAAGGAGATTCTAAACTTGGAAAGAAATGTCTGTGTTTGAAACCATATAGCTTCTTGCGAGATGAGGAGATTGTTCAAACTTGGTTTCAATATATTCAGCTACGGGCCAGGTGGAAAGAAGATCAGAAAAATGGTTTTACAATGACTGATGAAAATCTGATAAAGCAAATCAGAAATCAGGGTCCAGCACATATTAAACGGATATATCTTGCATTGATAGAGATTGATTCAGAAACAGAGCTTGTTAAGGACTGTATGATAAAATGGGCCCAAAATATTCAAGAAGTTATTACAATGGACACGTGGGAAAAGATTTGGGTGAGGAATGTAAAATTTACACAAGCTCAAAATCTAAGAGAGAACTTTTATAAAATGTTTTATAGATGGCATTTAGATCCTAAAAAGCTTGCAAGCATGTATCCGAATTATCAACCAAAATGTTGGAGGTGTGGTGATGAAGATGCAACATATTTTCATGTATGGTGGACTTGTAAAAAGGTTAAGGCCTTTTGGATAAAAATTTGGTGGAATATGCAGAAGATTTTCAAGCAAAGGATAAAGTTTTGTCCGCAACTCTTCTTGTTGGGAATAATTATAGATGCTACGGTTGCGGACACTAAGTTGATGTTGAATTTAATCACTGCAGCAAGACTTTTAATAGGTCAGTATTGGAAGAAAGAGGAACTGCCGACTATAGAAGAATGGACTTTAAAGGTTTCCGACCTGGCAGAGATGGCAAAGATCTCGGCTTACTTGAAAGATCACTCGCAAGAACGTTATATTATGGAATGGAGAAAATGGGTTGAGTACATCCAGAACAAATATAGGGTTAAGAAGTTTCATGTAGCATTTGAATAAGTCTTCCTTCGCTTTTTCTTTCTTTATTTCCTTTTTTTCCTTTCTTTTTGCTTTTCTATATATATTTAATATCATTAAGATTTGTATTATCCTGTATAAGCTAGAGAGTGATGGATTTTAGAGTTTATGGTTGTTAGTATATGGTTGTTTATGATTGTTTTTCTTTTCTATACCTTGTATTTAGCTCTGGGAAGTCGGGGGGGGGAGGGGGGAGGGGTAGGGAGGGAGGGAGAGGGGAGGGGGAGGGGGGACTGTTAAAGATAAACTGTATGTTAAAACTTTTCAATAAAAAAAAAAGAAACTGAGGGGAAAAATTGAGAGAAACAGTTAAACAAGTTTAGACCACAAAATTCCTGTATCCAACCTTTCTTTTGAATTGCCTCTGAAGATATGGATGAATATGAATTTGGCCTTTGTTTTTGTTTTCCTTTTTCATGCATAAATTTAGATCTTGCTGTTTAGGTCTTGCCAAATTGATTCCTGTAAACCCCTCCTCCCTTCATTTAAGCTTTCCAATTTTCTTGATTAATTGGGCTGTAATTGGCACCACACAGCACAATTAAAAAATGCAAGCGGCCATTAGGCAATTCTATTAACTTGATCATTTATTTCACCTCACTGGTGTTCCAGTTGCAGTGACTTGAATTAATTACAATATAAAAAGTTGCCATCATTAATTTGTACAATTCCCCACAAACGAGGAACAAAGGTACTTGTTAGAGCAGTTTCTTGTTTTACTATTTATCACCTGCAATCAATTTGTATGAAAATAGCCAATTATTTTTACTGATGTCTCTTGAGGGGAAAAAATGTAACAAGTATGGCTGAGCTGTGTTTTATCAGGCATGTCAATAAGGCTCTGTCTGGGAATACATATTTACCAGTGATCACTGCTACACCTATTGATGATTTGTGTTAAGAAAAGATTACTCGAATATAGACAGTACTTATTTAATGTCATCTCATTCAGTGTCTGTTTGAAGTCATCATGGTGCTGAACAAGCGAGACTTATGATGGATCCTTATGGCTGCAGTCATGGTAGCATTCCGTAGCCATGTGATCACCATTTGCAACTTTCATTGTCAGCTTCTGCCAAGAAAAGTCAATGGGGAAGTCATCAGAAGGTTGCAAACGGTGATCACAGGATTCTGTAGTTACATAAGATTCAGTTAACAATAGCAACTGGGATTGCTGGAATTGCCATCTTAAGTTCACATGATCATGTGACATCATGCCTTATGACCTCATTGATTAGTGATAGAGTTCCTGGTCCTGGTCAGTGAGAAATACCTATGTCACAGAAGTTTCACTGATGATTATTTGAATGGAATTAGTTCAATACAGCATCAGTCATCAAGGATATGCTTAGCTGGCCCTTTTTTGTCTTGCAGGTAGGAAACTGGGGGATCTAGCCTCAATTCCGCCTGCTATTAAATAACAAATTCAGAAATGTATGCTAGAGTCAACCATTTTCTATACTGTATAAAGAGCAGGAAGTTGAGAAAATGGGTGCCTGGATCATCTTCAATGAAGCATGCTTTGTGTCATGCTGTATTTACCTGTCAGCTCTTTTAGAAGAAGATGAATGTTGTTTGTGGATCATAAAAATGAGAAATCAAACCATGAAAAATTTAGTAATATATATGCATGCATGATTTGACTTTTGTTTTTAATAACTACAGAATTTTGTTTTTAATAAGTACAGAAAACCAGTAACAAATATCCTTCCTACTCCACTTCAGTCTAGCTGTAATTACAAAGTAAATTGGTTCCAATGGGCAAATTCTCAATTTGGATTGATATCTGGAATAATATTTGTTCCACATAGGTATTCATGTACATACTGGCAATCTGCATTCATGCAAACCTATTTGTTATGCAGATAATCTTGCTGTGATCCAGTTTGAGGAAATTTTCATGTACTGCATATGGCTTTTTGTTTTCATCCCAAGAACTGGGATTTTAGTATTACAGATAATATCCTGGCTGACCTTCTGTTCAAGGAAAGATGGAAAGGAGCAGAAGATTAAAATCCATAAAGTATGCCTCTGATTTTGATTTTAATTTTAATCAAACGGGTGCTTCGGCAGTCAAAAATCTGACGTACTCTAAACTTTTATTAGCCACTATAGGAGCAATTAAATATATTTGAAAATTGATAGTCATCAATCTTCCTTGAAGTTGAGATTTATTGTTCACTTCTTGAAAAAAAGAGGGGAGTTTTTGTCCCACATTCATGCTAGACAAATGAAATAGGGGCAATCTTATTTACATCCAAAGGAATGGCATAGAAGTATATTTGTGGGCAGAATATGTCATAATCAGTGCATTAGCCTATGCATTAAATGGGATTTCATGCTTAATAATTCCTTTGGATTGAAAGTTGTATTTTCTTGTAAATTTTATGTTCAAATTTAAGCTGAAGTTTGGCCTGATCCTTTCTTAGCATTCTAAATTCAAATTAATCATTTGTAGTAATCTACAATACAATAAAATACAGTAATTTAAAGGGATGTGGAAATGTATATGAGTTCAGAGAATCAGATTTGAAACATTCTGTTATAGCTAATCTCAATAAAAAAAATAACTTTAGGCTTCCTGTAGAGTTGATTTTCTGGAGATATCAGATCCTGTTTCCTAATGAAGACCTCTCTTGATCCATATGTTTAAACCTATTACCCTCCCCCCCGTCCACAACAACTACAGACACCAATTCTGATGCATGAGGAATAAAAATAAGAAGAGTGTGAAGTGGAATCTATTCTGGATTCAGGATGCAGGAGGAGAAATTTCAAATATCTCATTGATTGGGAAGGCTACTCATTTTAGCATCAGTTTTAAATTTATGGCTATTAGCTTAATATGTGCAAGCACATATAATCATAAAACTAACTGCATACAAGGAATTATAAGTTAATTTTTCACCAAACTATTCCAAGTAACTGAATAGATATTTTAAATCCTATACTTGCAGTTAGTTAACAATGTTAATTTAATTGGTAGGAGTGAGATGAAAGGACAATGAACAGATAGTAAAGACTGAAAATTAAACACTTATAAAACAATCATTTAATCCTGTACATAAGGCATATTCAGATACTTTAAAGATAAGCCATACTTTGCTAATTAATCCATCTTTCCTGCCCCCATATTCCAATTTTTATAAAATGTTCTCATATTTGAAATATTCTTGTCATATTTTGACATTTTAAAATCCATCATTTTATCTGTTTTCTATATTTCCTTTTTTTATAAAATGACTGTGAACAATAAGCACACTAAAATTATGCCTCCCCCTCTCCTGCTACAGACTAAAGGGAGCAAAATTACAAGTGAAACAATTATTCATTTGATTAGAAATGAAAAAGTATCATCTATCTATCTATCTATCTATCTATCTATCTATCTATCTATCTATCTATCTATCTATCTATCTATCTATCTACATTCTGTAAGTTTTGGGGCTACATTCTGTAAGTTTTGGAAAGGCTGCACCAAAAAAGATTGGACTGCATTGTATTTGAACTGCTTTTGGGGCCCTGATTGGATCTACATCACTTTTCAGCAGGATTTAAACTGCTCAGAGCTGCTTGGAAGTGCTACATTCTGTAAGTTTTGGAAAGGCTGCACCAAAAAAGTAGCTAGGGTCCTGATTGGATTGCATTGTATTTGAACTGTTTTTGGGGCACGCGAATTATATAATTATATAGCTAAAAATAAAAAAGCAGCAGTACATTCAGGCAAGTGTGTCTGAGATTGCTTGTATCTAAGAATGTCTGGCTTAGTTCAGTGCAACACTTGTTTTGCATCTGTCATTCGCAGTACCCTTTTCAAACTTGGAAACTGTCCTATCTGTAAACAAATCACTAGTCTACAAGGACAGATTATTTACCTAGGGTCTGTAATCTGTGCTCTTCAGGCAGAAATTAGATGTCCAGTTCAGCCCTTCTACCCTATTGAGCCTCCGTGCTATCAGCCCCCTCTACCACAAAGATCCTGCAGGAGAAGGGCAGTGTGGACAACCGTGGGATCTGGCAGAGTGAGATCTGTCAACCATAAACACAAAGCTTTTGCTGTGTCCCTGCACAACAGATACAGTGCCCTTTCTGACCTTACTAGGAACATTAAGGAGACAGGAAAAGGTATTTGTGATAATAACTCAAATAAGCAAAGGATCGTGGTCCAAGATGAAAAACTTGTTTTCAACAGGGAGAAGTGCGAATCTGGTATTACACACCAGTCATGCAAGAACAGAAAGGCATCCAAAAAGAGAAGCCACCTTCTGGTTGGTGATTCAATTATAAGGGATGTAAATTTAGGAAAGGACACAGAGGTTTCAAAAGAGGTCAGGTGTCTTCCAGGTGCTACTGCCAGTAGGGACAAGAAGCGTATTTCTAAAATAATCAAGAATGCTAGCAAGGACTGTGAAGTGGAGGCTATTGTACATCTTGGCACTAACGATCTGTCCCCAAAAGATGTACTCTCTGTGCAGAATGATTTCCAGAGCTTGGGGCAGGAACTTAGCAGGATAGGCTGTAGGCTTACTTTTTCAGAGGTTTTACCAGTGTATAAGGAGCAAAATGGAAAAGGCCAGCATATAACAGAATTTAATATGTGGCTAAAGGAGTGGTGTAAAGGAGAAGTCTTTGGTTATATTAATCACGATGTCTGTAGCTGGTCCAATGAAAAAAATGTGCAAAAGAGATGGTCTGCATCCATCCAAGAAAGGGACTGAGTTACCTGGCAATAAATTCACAGATTTTCTGGAGGAACATTTAAACTAAACAACGGGGACAATGAGTTAATTGATACAGAACATCACTGTCCCTGGCAATCTAAGAAAATAGGAGAAGTCAGGCACCACACAAGTTATGTAGCAAGTAAACACAGGGTCAGTCATAAAGGACTCAAATGTCTATACACCAATGCAGAGAGTATGAACAGTAAGTAGGGGGAACTAGAAATTCAGGTAAATGAGGGCGGATATGATATTGTTGCCATTACGGAAACATGGTGGGATGAAACCCACAAATGGAACACACAGCTAGAGGGATTTAAACTATTTAAAAGAAACAGACTAAACAAAAGTGGAGGTGGAGTTGCTCTCTATATAAGAAATAACTTTATTTCTACAGAAATAGAGTATTTCTACAGAAATAGAGTACAACAATGATGAAATCTGTAAACTTGAATGCATTTGGGTCAATATAAAAGGGGGGGAAATGACATTGCCATAGGTGTATACTATAGGCCGCCCAACCAAGCAGAGGAAATAGATGAACTTTTTGCTAGTCAGCTAACTAAGGTATGTAGGAAGAACATCACAATAGTAATGGGGGACTTTAACTACCCTGATATCAACTGGGAGACAAACTCTGCACCAAGTGGAAGATCAAACAGGTTCCTGACAAACCTAGCAGACAACTTTCTCTCCCAAAAAGTAGATAAGGGAACTAGGGGATTAGCCATATTGGATGTAATTCTCACGAACAGAGACAAAATGATAGAAAGTGTTGAAGCCACAGAAACCTTGGGGGGAAGTGATCATGCAATATTGGAATTCAACATTCTGGAAGCACAAGCAATAGAACACAGCCAAACTAGAGTCTTGGGACTTTAAAAGAGCTAATTTCAATAGAGAGACCTTGGCAAGAATTCCATGGATGAGAATCCTCAAGGGGAAAACAACTCAAGAAGCTTGGGAAATTTTGAAAAGTGAGATAATAAAGGCCCAGTCTAGCACAATACCAACAAAGAAGAAAAGTAACAGCTCTCAAAAGAAACCAGCATGGCTGCATAAATTGAAAGATAAAAAGGACAAGTATAAGAAGTGGAAAGAGGGGCACATAACTAAGGCAGAATATCAGCAAATAGCCCGTGCCTGCAAAGGTGAAGTGAGGGAAGCTAAGGCTCAAAATGAACTAAGGCTTGCGACCAAAGTCAACAATAACAAAAAAAGCTTCTTTCAACATATAAAAAACAAGAAAAAAGTTAAGGAAATGATTGGTCCATTAGTGGGAGTAAATGGCAAGAAGGTGACAAGCAACAGGGAGAAAGCAGAACTATTTAACTTATTTTTTGCATCTGTCTTTACACAAAGGGAAAAAAACAGTCTAGCCTACCAAAATCAGTGCCATAAAAAAAGGAATAGAAACACAAGTTAAGATAGGCAAGAAAATGGTAAGTGAGCACCTGTCCAGCCTAGACGAGTTCAAATCACAAGGACCAGATGGATTACACCCCAAAGTTCTCAAGGAACTGGCAGACGTGATCTCAGAACCACTGAACTATATTTTTCAAAGATCCTGGAGCCCTGGGGAACTACCAGAAGACTGGAAGAGAGCTGATGTAGTTCCCATCTTCAAAAAGGGAAAAAATAGATCCAGGAAACTACAGACCTATCAGCCTGACCTCAATACCAGGAAGATTCTGGAAAAGATAATCAAACAACAAATCAGCAAATACCTTGATGCAAACAAAGTCATCACTAAAAGTCAACATGGGTTTGTCAAAAACAGATCATGCCAGACAAATCTTGTATAGAGTTTCCTGCCTGAGCAGGGGGTTAGACTAGATGACCTCCAAGGTCCCTTCCAACTACTTCTTCTTCTTCTTCTTCTTCTTCTTCTTCTTCTTCTTCTTCTTCTTCTTCTTCTTCTTCTTCTTCTTCTTCTTCTTCTTCTTCTTATTATTATTATTATTATTATTATTATTATTATTATTATTATTATTATTATTATTATTATTATTATTATTATTATTATTATTATTATTATTATTATTATCCCCTTTCTATCCATCGATCCACCAATTCTTCAATCCATCCATCCATCCATTCGATTTCTGGATTAGTAACAAAGATATATCTTGTATTGTGAGGGCAATGTTAATTCAGTCTCAATCTTAACCTTTATTCATATGTGTTCTGTCCCAGCCTATGTGAGTCCTTGTTATGCTCACAAGGAGAAATCCCTCTTCCAAGAAACAGGCAAGAACCGCAAGAAAAAAACCAACTACTTTTATTCTCACAGACCTGAGTCAATGTTCAAGGCAAACAAATACAGTCCACAGAAACTCGATCCTCAACACAAACTGTTGTCTTCGGCAACCAGCACCTCCCACACCTTCTCTTTTATAATTCAGCCAAGGCATGGCTTCCTAATGCCTTCTGCTTTGCCTTTGGAGCTGCTCCATTGCATTCTTCTGTCCTACTCGCTTCTCTTTCCTGCACATTCATGCATCTGGGATTTGTCCCAACTGTTCTTCATCATTATCCAACTCAGGGATAATGACCAGATCCCTCCTCCTCATCTGATTCCTCAGACTCAGCTGTTGGATCCACTGGCTGGTGAGGAATCACAACAATATGGTCTAATTATAAATATTTTAGCCTATTCAATTTAATTTGAACATATTATTTTTATCCCATTTTCTAGTATCTCAATTGCAAGCAAATTATCTAGCCATGTTGCCAAAAATGATCAATGGGTTTGAAAACGTATAGTTTATAATCTAGGAAGAAGATTCCTTTGTCTTCATTTTGTAGAGGAAAGTCAAGAAAACAGGAACATACTACTTAGGACAATCATGGAACTGGGAGAGACATATAAGAAAGGATCCTCTTGTGCTCATAACCTATGCAAACAAAACCAGACTAATCTATATCTTCAGAAGAGATTCATATCTTCCATGATATCTGAAGTGCAGATGAAATACAGCCAGAATCTAACTGCCTTGAATTGCCATATTTGAAAACAAATTTACCTGCTAGAATACTTGAACTCTCATATCATTTTTTTCTCTCAGTCTTTTGTATTAAAATAAGATGAGAGAAAATTGTTCTTTGGCTGGTGTTCTCTGGTCTCAGTTTATTACTAGGATGAACTGATAAACTAGGCTCAGACTAAGATATTTTAGTATTTGAGGGGGAAACAAACAAAAAAATTGCACCCCCATCATTATATTAAAGTTTTCCTTATCCGTGCCAGTTGAATCAGACAATTCCATGCATTCAGTCTCTCAGTCTTTTGTAATAATAATAATAATAATAATAATAATAATAATAATAATAATAATAATAATAATAATAATAATAATAATAATAATAATAATAATAATAATAATAATAATAATAATTTTATTTATATACCGCCCTTCTCCCGAAGGACTCAGGGTGGTGAACAGGGCAGATATATAAAAATACAAAAATACAAAAGTTAAAAAAGAATTAAACATGTGCCCAGCTAAAAACAATAAATACATATAATAAAATGAGAATAAAAAAACCCAAACCATCCCCCATCAGGCCAGGCCGGCTTGTTCAAATAAGAATGTCTTCAGATTGCGACAGAAGGAGCGAAGATCGGGCGCCATCCGGAGCTCAACCGGCAACCGATTCCATAGCTCCGGGGCGCCCACAGAGAAGGACCTCCCCCTGGGGGCCACCTATCGACATTCTCTGATCGGTGGCACCCTGAGGAGGCCCTCTCTGTGGGAGCGCACAGGGCGGAGGGAAGTTGATGCCGGCAGCAGATGCTCCCTAAGGTACTCCGGACCCATGCCATGTAGGGCCTTAAACACCATTACCAGTACCTTGAATCTCACCCGGAAGACAACTGCTAACCAATGCAGCTCACGGAGCAGAGGTGTAACATGGGAGTATCGGGAGACTCCCAACACAACTCTCGCGGCTGCATTCTGTACCAGTTGGAGCCTCCGAGTGGTCCTCAAGGGCAGCCCCATGTAGAGAGCGTTGCAGTAGTCCAGATGAGAGGTCACGAGCGCATGAGTGACCGTACATAAGGCATCCCGGTCTAGATAGGGCCGCAACTGGCGCACCAGGTGAACCTGGGTGAAGGTCCCCCTAGTCACAGCTACTATATGGTCTTCCAGAGTGAGCCGTGAATCTAGGAGGACTCCCAAGTTGTGAGCCCTATCTACGGGGGGTAATAGTTCACCCCCCACAGAAAGAGATGGAATATTCTGAATATCCCGGGATGCCGGTATGTACAACCACTCAGTCTTGTCGGAGTTGAGTTGAAGTCTGTTCCTCCCCATCCAGATCCGAACCACCTCCAGGCAACGGGACATCACATCGAGGGCATCACTGGGGTGGTTTGGGGTCGAAATAAAAAGCTGGGTATCATCAGCATACTGATGATACCCAACTCCAAAACCACGAATGATCTCACCCAGCGGTTTCATATAGATGTTGAACAGGAGAGGCGAGAGGACCGACCCCTGAGGAACTCCACAAACAAGAGACCTCGAGGTCGACCTCTGCCCCCCTGCCAACACCGACTGTGAACGTCCCAGGAGATAGGAGTTGAACCACTGCAAAACCGTGCCTCCCACTCCCAATCCCCTGAGACGCCGCAGCAGGATACCATGGTCTAATAGGACTAGGACAGAGGAATGTCCCCTGTCCCGAGCCCTCCAGAGATCATTAACCAGAGCGACCAATGCCGTCTCCGTGCTGTACCCGGGCCTGAAACCCGATTTTTACGGGTCTAGATAATCCGCTTCATCCAGGACCAGAGGGAGCTGATGCGCCACCACACTCTCAACAACCTTCGCAAGAAAGCGAAGGTTGGAGACCCGACGAAAGTTATTCAACACAGCTGGGTCCATGGCAGGCCTCTTGAGGAGAGGTCTCACCACCGCCTCTTTCAAGGCGGCGGGGAAACTACCCTCACTCAAGAGGCAGATATAACCGCCTGGAACCAGCCTCGTGTCCCCTCCCGGGCCACATAAACCAGCCAGGAGGGGCACGGGTCCAATAAACATATGGTGGAGCTCAGCCTCCCCATAATCCTGTCCACTTCCTCCGGAGTCACAGAATCAAATTCCTCCCAGGTAATATCGACAAGACCGCCCGTGTCCTGATCGTCAGACTCTGCCCAGTCAGAGTCCAGACCGGTCCGAATCCGAGCGATTTTGTCCAACAGATGTTGGTTAAACTCCTCGGCACGACCCTGCAAGGGTTCCTCCCTCACCTCCTGATTAAGGAGGGAGCGAGTCACCCTAAACAGGGCGGCCGGGCGATTATCTGCGGACGCGATAAGGGTAGCGAAGTGATTAGACCTCGCCACCCTTATCGCAGCGAGATAAGACCTAATGTAGGTTCTTAGTCGCAATCGGTCGGATTCAGATCGGCTGGACCTCCAACAGCTCTCTAGGCCCCGTCTCCGACGCTTCATCTCCCGAAGCTCCGCGGAAAACCATGGAGCTCGATGGGATCTGCACTGGTTCAGGGGCCGCAAGGGTACAACTCGGTCAAGAGCCTCCGTGGCTGCCCTTTCCCAGGCTTCCACTAAGGCATCTGCCGAGCTGTGAGCAGAGGAGGCAGGTGGGGACCCCAGCGCCGCCTGGAACCTCTCAGGGTCCATTAAGCGCCTGGGGCGGTACCATCTAGTTGGTTCCACACACCCATGGTGGGGAGTGACAAAACGGAAGACCAGCCGCAGGAGATGATGATCGGTCCATGACAGGGGCATAGCAGTTGGGGAGCCCCCACCAAGGTCATCTAACCACCGTCCAGATAAGAAAATCAGGTAAAGGGTGTGGCCTCCCACATGAGTCGGTCCAGAAATTACTTGCGTCAGGTCCATGGCGGTCATGGAAGCCATGAACTCTATTAAATAAGATGAGATAAAATTGTTCTTTGGCTGGTCTTCTCAGGTCTCAGTTTATTACTAGGATGAACTGATAAACTAGTCTCAGACTAAGATATTTTAGTATTTGAGGGGGAAACAAAGAAACAAAAAATTGCACAACCATCATTATATTAAAGTTTTCCTTATCAGTGCCAGTTGAATCAGACAATTCCATATAGTCAAATAAATCTTAGAAATAGGATAATGTAATACTTATAGCTCTATCTGGTAGCATACCTTTCCTTAATTTCAGTTCTCCCATCTTTAGATGTGCTACCTGAAGCTTTTATTTTACTTTATTAATGGTTGAGCCAACTTCCACACAGTTCTAGGGAAATGAGCTCTCTGAGAAATACTTTCCTTCCAAGTATACCTAGAGTTCATTAATATAGAAATTAATTGGAGGAGAAGATATTATCTGTACAATACAGTGTTTATTGTTCTCTGTTGTGTCTATACACTGAATATATAACCATGATTTAGACACATACATACACAACATCCTCTATAAAGCCAAAGCATTTGAAGATTTTTATGAAATCTTAGCTATACATAAAATACATTAAAATAATGGAAAAATGTTTAAAATATTAAGGAAAAGGAAAGCAAAAGTAGAAACATTCACTCAACTTTCATACTTTTGTTCAATGGATTTTTTAAGTATAACAAGAGAAGCTTCACAAAATTCATTGGACAGAGCATTCCAGAATAGACAAAATCGACTCCCCAAGCTATTAACTTAATATACGCAAACATATATAATCCTAAAACTAACTGTGTATGTGAAAGATGGAATTCTATGGTTCTAGGCATACACACTAAGTCCTCTCCTAATCAATTACACGTGATTAGAAGATGCAATAATTTTAAAAATAAGCAGTTTGCTGAGAAGTATGGGGATTGTCTTATGGACATTTATTCAGGAATAAAGCCTACATGAAGTGCAATAGTGTTTACTGCTCAATCCCTTCTAGTCTACTTTTGTAAGAAAAATAATAATTAAGTTAGGACCAACCTTAAATCTTTCTTTCTTTTTACTGTTTAGACTGTTGTGTGTTTTGAAAAAAATAGATTATTTAGAATCTAGTTATGTTGCACTTCAGTCTTTAAATAATTAACCTAATATGTACACAACAATATATGATGTTTTCCATGGTGAGCTTAACATCAATAACAACATTTATTTAAAAGGCTAAAATAATTTCTGGTGGTATTATCTGTACATTAAAATTTTGTTTAGTCACAATCTTTCACTTTTCACATTCTGGACAAGCAGTGGTCATGTATCCTAGCAAAAGATGTTACATATGTGCATAAGCGTAGTCAGTAGCATATGCCTTTTTAAAAATATCAAACATGCAAAGAAACAAAAATAAGTCCAAAATATCTGTATTACATCCAAAAATGCCAACTTTGCAACCAATATTTCTCATCCATAACTATGGCACCCCAAGGATACCTGCATAAATGCGAATACTTCTCTGGGATCAGTAATGCAGCAGGGATTGCTTTTTCCTTCCAGTAACAGATTGCTGGGAAATACCAAACATGGCCTTGAGAGTTCCAATGTTTGTTACAAATTTTTCTGGATGTGGTTGGAAAGAGGCCTAGAAATGCCAGCACAAATACATCACACTTGCTGTACATACACACGCAACTAATTACAATCTTCAATTATATGTGATATATCTAAAATGAGATGGGCTGTTTCAATTGCAACTTTCAAACCGTTCCGTTTTGCAGCAAAACAACACAGGACAAGCTGATCAGTAGAGCTTAGAGAGGACTCATTAACACAATTTTTGGGAAGGAAAGAAACAGAAGGACAGTTTAACATCTTCCAGTTGATGTTATGTTATGTAACATCTTCTGGGAGTTGAAGTCCACGAGTCATAAAAGAGCCAAGGTTGCTTATCCCGGGCCTATTGGCTTTCAAAAGCCAATAGGAATTGCTGCTGAGCACGCAAAAAAACCTGTCTGGCAAATGTTGCACAGGCAAGTTGTCTGCAGCGAAGGCAGGAACTTTGCACCCCTCACTGCTGCCCAACTACACCATCTCAAATAGGTAAGTAAGATATTATTTCCAAATAGGATGGCAATAAACAATTTTGGCTGCATTTACATCAGGGCTTTTCAACCTTTTCAGAAATTGTACCACTTTTAGGACATGACAATATTCAAGTACCACCAGTACTTAACAAGGTGTCAAAAACTTGACTAAAAAAGGGGGGGTGTATTTTGGGTTTCATTGGTTAGATTCATTTATTGTTATAGAAATGGCTAGTTTATAATATTTTAGAAAAGCAAAAAGTTGAGGTTCAATGTTATTGCTTCCTTCTACTCCTGCAACAGAGGAAGTCAGAAGTCAGTGCCTTTTCTTTTTCCCTTCTCCCCCTCACTT
Source organism: Vipera berus (assembly GCF_964194415.1). Taxonomy (NCBI): domain Eukaryota; kingdom Metazoa; phylum Chordata; class Lepidosauria; order Squamata; family Viperidae; genus Vipera; species Vipera berus. The sequence continues at coordinate 104,927,386 of NC_138206.1, forward strand.
TCCCCTTTTTCTCTCACCCTTCGCTCGTAAAAGCACCCCCCACTCACACTTTGCTCACAAAAGCCTCCAGTCACTCTCACTCACTCCTCCATCTCTTTCAAAGGCACCTCGTTCAGTCTCTCCCCCACTCACTCTGTCTCTTTCAAAGGCCTCTTGCTCACTCGCTCACTTACTGCCCTGTCGCTTCCGAATGCTATTTGCTCATTCACTCACTCACTTACTGCCCCGTCACTTCCAAATGCTTCCAAACACCACTTGCTCGCTCACTCACTTACTGCATTTGGAAGTGACGGGGCAGTAAGTGAATGAGTACCGGTGCCGGAGGCCATCAGCTGTTTGGCGCCAGAGACCACTGCCATGAGGAACACAGCTCTGGGTTGGGGTTCTGAGCAGCTCCAGGTGGGGGCTCAGCATGGGCTGCAGCATGGCTACTGCGGGGAGGGCAATCCCCATAGCAGCTGTGGGGAGGGGAATCCCCACGGCATGTGGCTCCGAGCTGCAGGGGTGGGGGTGCAAAGGATGGGCGGCGACGCTCTAGCAAGACACTGGCATCACTCCCAGTAACAGTACCTCTGAATTCTGGCACCTTTTTTTAGAAAAAAAGCACTGCATATACATATACATATACATATACATATACATATTTGTTGTTGTTGTTGTTAGCTGCGAAGTCGTGTCCGACCCATCGCGACCCTATGGACAACATTCCTCCAGGCCTTTCTGTCCTCTACCATCTTCTGGAGTCCATTTAAGCTCACGCCTACTGCTTCAGTGACTCCATCCAGCCACCTCATTCTCTGTCGTCCCCTTCTTCTATTGCCCTCGATCTTTCCCAGCATTAGGCTTTTCTCCAGTGAGTCCTTCCTTCTCATTAGGTGGCCAAAGTATTTGAGTTTTAGCTTCAGGATCTGGCCTTCTAAAGAGCAGTCAGGATTGATCTCCTCTAGGACTGACCGGTTTGATCGCCTTGCAGTCCAAGGGACTCGCAGGAGTCTTCTCCAGCACCATAGTTCAAAGGCCTCAATTCTTTGGCGCTCAGCCTTTCTTATGGTCCAACTTTCACAGCCATACATTGCAACTGGGAAGACCATAGCCTTGACTATACGCACTTTTGTTGACAGGGTGATGTCTCTGCTTTTTAGTGTGCTGTCTAGATTTGCCATGGCTTTCCTCCCCAGGAGCAAGCGTCTTTTAATTTCTTGGCTACAGTCCCCATCTGCAGTGATCTTGGAGCCCAGGAAAATAAAATCTGTCACTACCTCCATTTCTTCCCCATCTATTTGCCAGGAATTGAGAGGGCCAGTTGCCATGATCTTGGTTTTCTTAATGTTAAGTTTCAACCCAAGTTTTGCACTCTCCTTCTTCACCCGCAACAAGAGGCTCATTAGTTCTTCTTCACTTTCTGCCATTAGAGTGGTATCATCTGCGTATCTTAGGTTGTTGATATTTCTTCCGGCAATCTTAATTCCAACTTTTGATTCATCTAGCCCTGCCTTTCTCATGATGTGCTCTGCATATAAGTTAAATAGGCAGGGCGACAGTATACAGCCTTGCCGGACTCCTTTCCCAATTTTGAACCAATCAGTGGTTCCATGTCCAGTTCTCACTGTTGCTTCTTGACCCGCATATAGGTTTCTCAAGAGACAAATAAGATGGTCTGGTACTCCCATCTCTTTAAGAACTTGCCACAGTTTGTTATGATCTACACAATCAAAGGCTTTAGCATAGTCAATGAAGCAGAAGTAGATGTTTTTCTGGAACTCCCTAGCTTTCTCCATGATCCAGCGTATGTTGGCAATTTGATCTCTAGTTCCTCTGCCTCTTCGAAATCCTGCCTGTACTTCTGGTAGTTCTCGATCCACATACTGCTGAAGTCTAGCTTGTAGGATTTTAAGCATGACTTTACTAGCATGAGAAATGAGTGCAATGGTGCGATAGTTTGAACATTCTTTGGCACTGCCTTTCTTTGGAATTGGAATGTAAACTGATCTTTTCCAATCCTGTGGCCACTGTTGAGTTTTCCAAATTTGCTGGCAAATTGAGTGTAGCACTTTTACTGCACTGTCTTTTAAGATTTTGAATAGCTCAGCTGGAATATTGTCACCTCCACTAGCTTTGTTGTTGCTCAGCTTTTCTAAGGCCCACTTCACTTCACATTCTAGGATGTCTGGCTCGAGGTCAGTGACCGCCTCATTGTGATTATCAGGGACATTAAGCTCATTCTTGTATAGTTCTTCTGTGTAATTTTGCCACCTCTTCTTAATCTCTTCTGCCTCTGTTAGGTCCCTGCCATTTTGGTCCTTTATCATGCCCATTTTTGCATTAAACGTTCCCTTCATCTCTCCAATTTTCTTGAAAAGATCTGTGGTCCTCCCTATTCTATTGTTTTCTTCTATTTCTTTGCACTGTTCATTTAAGAAGGCATTCTTATCTCTTCTAGCTATTCTCTGGAATTCTGCATTCAATTGGGCATATTTATGTTTTTCTCCCTTGCCTTTCGCTTCCCTCCTTTCCTTAGCTATTTGCAAAGCTTCCTCAGACAGCCATTTTGCTTTCTTGCATTTCTTTTTCTTTGGGATGGTTTTGGTTGCTACCTGTTGTACAATGTCGCGAACCTCTGTCCATAGTTCTTCAGGCACTCTGTCTATCAGATCTATTTCCTTAAATCTATTTGTCACCTCTACTGTATATTCAACAGGGATATGATTTAATTCATACCTGAGTGGCCTAGTGCTTTTCCCTACTTTCTTCAGTTTAAGCTTAAACTTTGCAAGGAAAAGCTCATGGTCTGAGCCACAGTCAGCTCCTGGTCTTGTTTTTACTGACTGTATAGAGCTTCTCCATCTTTGGCTGCAGAGCATATAGTCAATCTGATTTCTGTGATGACCGTCTGGTGATGTCCATGTGTAGAGCCGTCTCTTGGGTTGTTGGAAAAGAGTGTTTGCTATGACCATCGTATTCTCTTGACAAAATTCTATCAGCCTGTGCCCTGCTTCATTTTGTACTCCAAGGCCAAACTTGCCTGTTATTCCGGTTATCTTTTGGCTTCCTACTTTAGCATTCCAATCCCCCATGATGATAAGGACATCATTTTTTGGTGTTAGTTCTATAAGGTGCTGTAGGGCTTCATAGAACCGGTCAATTTCATCCTCTTCAGCACTGGTGGTTGGGGCATAGACTTGAACTACTGTGATATTGAATGGTTTGCCTTGGATTCGAACTGAGATCATTCTGTCATTTTGAGGATTGTATCCCAGTATTGCTTTTCCTACTCTTTTATTGACTATGAAGGCTACTCCATTTCTTCTGAGGGATTCTTGCCCGCAGTAGTATACCTGATGGTCATCTGAATTAAATTCACCCATTCCTGTCCATTTTAGTTCGCTGATACCTACGATGTTGATGTTCAGTCTTGTCATCTCTTGTTTGACCACGTCCAGCTTTCCTTGATTCATGGATCTTACATTCCAGGTTCCTATGGAGAAAAAATCTTTACAGCATCGGACTTTCCTTTCACCACCAGACACATCCACAGCTGAGCGTCCTTTCGGCTTTGGCCCAGTCGCTTCATTCTTTCTGGCGCTACTAGTACTAGCCCTCTGCTCTTCCCCAGTAGCATATTGGACGCCTTCCGACCTGAGGGGCTCATCTTCCAGCGTCATATCGTTTTGCCTTTTGGTACTGTCCATAGGGTTTTCATGGCAAAGATACTGGAGTGGGTTGCCATTTCCTTCTCCAGTGGATCACGTTTTGTCAGAACTCTCGGCTATGACCTGTCCGTCTTGGGTGGCCCTGCACGGCATAGCTCATAGCTTCATTGAATTACGCAAGCCCCTTCGCCACGACAAGGCAGTAATCCATGAAGGGGACATATACATATACATATACATATACATATACATATACATATACATATACATATACATATACATATACATATACATATACTTATACATATACATATACATATACATATACATATACATATACATATATACATACATACACATACATACATACACATACATACATACATACATACATAGATACGTACATACATACTGGCAAGGAAGCTCTCCTACCTGAAGGAGGTAGAGGTGGAAGAGGGTTAATTGGGAAGGGTGGGGGAATAATACAGAAACCTATTCCTTATGGACATTTTAAACAATTACCTATGGAAGCATCTTGTGCCTTATTTTTGAAAATTTTGCCAAAATATTTGTTGGGTGGAAAGGAAGGAAGGAAGGAAGGAAGGAAGGAAGGAAGGAAGGAAACAAACCGTACCTTCTAATGTTTGTATCAAACCTTATCATACAAAAGGTGATTGATGTCTGCAAATTGGAAATAAAAATAAAAGCCTGTTTCCAGGTAAATGATTATCAATTATGTATTTCAATAATTGCATGACAGTCCAGTGCAGAACCAAGTATTTGTTGTGTCATGTATTACTTTGCTAAAGCAAAGACCAAATACAGTCAGGAATATGTTTTCCTATTATTTCACAATGGCTACATTTACTGTATGGGATTGAGAACATCACTCTTACTTTCCATTAGGATTTGTTGCTCAGCTTACATGGCTAAGTGAGGTTTTGTTTTTGTTTTTTGTTTTAAAAAAAAGTTTGTCATTATCTTCTATATATAAACAAAATGGTAAACCCTAACCTTCCGAGGTTGGTAAAATGTGGACCCAGATTGTGGGGGCAATATGCTGACTGTAAACCACTTAGAAAATGCTGTAAAGCACTGTGAAGTGGTATATAAGTCTAAGTACTATTGCTATTATTATTAATGACAATTCCTCTGGTGGATACACAAGGTACGGTATGTACTGTGTCCACCATACTAAATGAAGAATTTATTATAAAATATGCTTTTAAGTAGGTTACAGTTTTTCTTGCTAATATGGTTTAGCAATACCATTTGGAATGCAATTTTTCATTTATTCTATCTTCTTTTCTACTTCTTTTTATCTTCCTGTATTCATGGGTGGTTTTGTCTGCATATCAGTATTGTCTTAGGTTTCATACCGGGTTGTATTAAATGGGAAATGTCTTTTTCATTTCCACAACATTGCATATCAAAAGCTTTGGGGATCAAGGACAATATAGCACAATCTGGATATTCTGTGAATTTTAAAAGAATACAAAGAAACAGGTATTAAGCATTCTATCTATAAATTTGTATCTATGGAAGAAGATATGAATTTATGGCCTACTCCTGAGAACCAAATAAGATTAACGAATAGCCCAGGTAATAATGTACCTTTGGAAATACAAAAGGCACCAAGGCAACCAAAGATTCACAAGTATATTTCTATGCTCAAAAAATGTGGGAACACTGGACTTTCTTGAAACAACTAATAAATATACTGCTTTCCAGTCAGATTTGTTGTTAGATAGTGAAGCAACTGCTAATCACTCTGATAAATCTCCAGTTGTAAGTGCAACTGAATTCCAAACAGAAAGTATACAAACAAGACCTTCTTCATTGGCTGTAAATCTGAATATTAATTTGGATGATTGACATTCTTTTAATTTCATTATGAAATCTTTAAAAATTGACTCATTGTTTCATTTGAATAAACAGATGTGGTTGTTGGTTACTCTTTAAAGGTAAAGGTAAAGGTTCCCCCGCACATGTGTGCTAGTCATTTCCAACTCTAGAGGTTGGTGCTCATCTCCGTTTGAAAGCCGAAGAGCCAGCGTTTGTCCGAGGACGTCTCTGTGGTCACGTGGCCGGCATGACTAGATGACAAAGGCGCACGGAACGCTGTTACCTTCCCACCAGAGTGGTCCCTATTTTTCTACTTGCATTTTTACGTGCTTTCGAACTGCTAGGTTGGCAGAAGCTGGGACGAGTAACAGGCGCTCACTCTATTACGTGGCACTCGGGATTTGACCCGCCAACTGCTGACCTTCTGATCGACAAGCTCAGCATCCTAACCCACTGGGCCACCGCGTCCCTCTGGTTACCCTTTACAGTAGTCAAACAGTCACAACAATCTTACAAGAACATTTTCTGAGGACTGGATCCAGCCAAAAGGTTAAATGATGTTAGCAAGAGAAATCAGAAAAACTGGAAAGCTAACAGCAGCAGCTTGAAGACTGCTCAAATACAGACAATCAGACAAGCTAGGAACAAGCTGTCTCAGATGCTCCTGCTGTCTGTAGTTCACAAAAGTTTGGGTTTTGTGATACTCTTTTTTTGTCAAAATGTGCTACCAGACACCACCTGATTTTCCCCCCACAATAAAAGTAACACACTCTTCATACTATATCAAAACTGGAATTGTGGATGATCAAATGACTGCTAAGAATGTTTTTATAGTCTACCCAGAATTTGCTTTCACTGGTGAATAACAGGTTAAATTTTGGGTGCTGGAGAAACAATTAAACCATACTTCATTCCTTATCTCAGATTTACATTATCCTGTACATAATAGTAAGTTGTCTGTTTATAAAACCTTATAAAATAAACAAATGAATAAATAAAATGGTCAATCAATTATTCTACCACTTAGACACTGGACATTATTTGGCCCTATTTCAAATACTTCCACAAATGTCATTTTGTAGTTTCACTGTTAAACCTTTGCTTTTCAGCATTACTTGCTGCCCTCAAGAAGACATTTAGTAAAGAAAATAGCTTCCTGAACCTCAGGAAACTCCTCCACAGAATCCTGGGGATAGGAAAGTAATGCTTGACAACATAATTTAAGTCCTTGATAATGCCAACTTCACTGACTCTTTATAGGCAATGCTGATTCATGATCATTCAGCAAGTAAGCTGAAAAGGTTTTTTTTTTTTTTTTTCTGCATCATGCCTGCTGTGGAGATGGTCTCAACACTCTGTATCGAAATCTTGCCAAATTTCCAGCAAGTTTTAATGACATTTAAAGACTTGGATAACTGAGACCAATGCTAACCCACTGATATTTCATTAACTTTTGAATAGGAATCACTATGTCTCTCCTAATTCTTGACTCCTCTATCAATGTAGAAGGATGTCCCACTGATTCAGTCCTGCAAGGATCCATGTACCTCAGGACATCCAGTATCAGGGAGGCTCTGTAGCCATCAATGGTAGCTTCCTGAAAAAATAAATCCAACCAGGCAACCCATTTTAATGTTAGAAAGCAGACTGATCTTGCCTCTGATCTCTTTACATGAAATGTCATTGCTTGGAAAGACTGTCTTAAAGAATCCTAAAGCTTTAACAGGAAAATGATTGATTATGATCTGCACTTTTTGCAAGAGACTTGGCAGTCTGGAGATCCTCTTCTGGATCCTTTTGTAGTATCCTCGTTAGGAACATGCTGAGACATTGGAAAAATAGCCTAAGTGGAGGTCTGGCTCTACTTACTTATCGCTATGACTATATGGATTACCACCATCATCTTGTAAGCACTTATCCTTAATAGTCAAACTAATTATTCAAGATAGTTCTTGATTAATGTTTATATACCTCCCTTTTGCCGATGGCTACATATTAAACCTTTGTGGGCCAAGCATGAAATGCACCAAAAATGCCTGCAGTGTTTTTATCCACAAGTGCAATTACTGGTTGTTGAAGACTGGAAAGGGATTATAATTCACTCAGAAGTATGTTTCACTTAATAATAAGCACTTATTTCCTTTTGTTTCAGGACAAAAATATGCTGGATTGTATTTGGTCCAACTATCTGCTATCCTAAATGTATATCTCCTTAATGGTGCCACGGTAGATGATTTTCTAACTCTGCATACATAATAACCCCTCCTGCTGCAGCGTCATAGTGCTGGGGGGCAGGTTGTTCCTGGAAGAGATGTGTAAAGCATGTCAGAAGGGTACAGAAGCAGAGTCATTCAAGGTGTGAAAATCATCCCAGCTTCCAAATGAAACAAGCAGGCACATATACTGAGCAGCAGGAAAGCCCAAGAGGAAGATGTATTTCACGGCAATGGTAAAGCTGTCATTTCATGCTTTGTGGCAAAAGTTGGAGATAACCCAGTCCTGCATTTTAAGAAGAAAAACATGTGGAGAGACAATATAAGGTGACTGTTGATATAGTGCTGGACAATGAGTCCTCCAGCTCAGATAGCACTAAGTATGCTCCTGGAAATTTGCTGAGAATCTTTCAGTTGTGGTGATAATAGTGTTTACCATGTTTCAAATGTTTATCAGTTTATCGAAATATAAAATACAGAAATACAAAGTGAAAAAAAAATGAAAACAATGGGAAAATAGAGGAGGTGGAGGGAAAGGGGGAAAGAAAAGGAAAAACATTGACTTCTGATTATTTTTGTTACAGCAGGATAAGGTAATAACATACAACCTCAACTTTTTACTTTTACATAATAGTATATACTAGCCATTTCTATAACAACAAACTTATCTACTCAACAAAGCCCAAAATTAGTTCCACTTTTTCTCACCTCAAGCACAAAGTTCAAAAGTGGTTTCCAAGTAGAAACAAAGTTACTTGTATTCTTTTCAGTCAATTTATTCATCTTTGCTAACTCCATAACTTTCACAGCCAATCATCCATTGAAGGAACCAAAGTATACTTCCAATAATAATGGTGCTTATGACATGACTACATAATAGCCTTCTGATATCTAGTTGCTGAATGACTCTCAATAATCTCTCCAAAATAAATTCCCTGGCAAGGCAGCCCAAATCTGCCAAACACCCTGGATCTGAGAATATAATATCCGAGGTAACAGGAACAGAGTGAAATAGTAAGCACCTTTTTTCTCTTTTAATAATTCCCCATGTTTGTGTCTCTAAAGTGGAACAGTAATAATGCCAATATATAAATTAGGTGAGAGTAACCTATTTCCAGACTACAGACCCATTATTCCAAAGGTGCTTTCTCAAGAGGCAACTGGACTTTCTTTTTTCCCCTTTGAAGATGTTTTGCTTCTCATCCAAGAAGATTCTTAGTTCTAGAGCTGAAGAACCGAAGAAGCTTCTTAAATGAGAAGTGAAATGTCTTCAAGGAAAAACAAAGAAAATCTAGTTGCCTTTTGGGGACAAAAAAAGCATCTTTGGGACATCCATGACCTGGATGACTGAGAACCTCCATAGACATACAGATCCATTAGTTGGTTAAGTACAGTCAGCAAGTTTTAGACCAGATATCTCTATGAAGGATTAGTGGATTGAATGGACATTTTGGAAGACCAAACATTGGCTTTTGTTCAGGCTGTTCTGTTTTACATTCAGCTTGGAAACTGTACCTCTGATGACAAAATCTAATCTAGTCCTATACGGTATATGCATTGTTAGTTAATTTTAGGTCTACATACTGATATCGAGAATCTGGCATAAATTACTGTCCATATTAATTGATTGCTCTCTGCTTTTCCCAATGTCCAAATTATATGGAAATTTACACCTAAGGGTCTGCTACAGTGTAGAAGGACACCTCGCCAAAGAAAATTCCAACTTTTAGGCAGGAAACATCTTGGCAGATAATTTAGACCAGGGGTCTTCAAACTTGGCCCTTTTATGACTTGTGGACTTCACCTCCCAGAATTCCTCAGCTAGCACACTTGGCTGAGGAATTCTGGCAGTTGAAGTCCACAAGTCATTAAAAGGGCCAAGTTTGAAGACCCCTAATTTAGACAATCAGTCACCAGAAGAGGACAACAAAAATCTTGGTATACCCTTTTGCACAGGCATGCAAGAATCCTCTCTCAAAGCACAATAGATTTAAGAAGAACATTGTGTGTTCTTGCTTCCAACTGTGACAGCCAATGTTTAGAGATTAATTATGACAAAACCAAAATAGAGGGTGTTTACTAAAATGCTAAGGATGCTAAATTGATTATTACATGAGCATTAGCTAGTACAAGCACACTATTTTAAACACCCTGGGATAAATTTTATTCATCAAGGAGATAGTATGCCCATAGAAATTATGTGACACGAAATATATTTAAATTTGCAACAAGTATCCAGGCCTTTGGCCATTTTGGGGGTATCCAATTAATCCCCATTGCAACAAAATTCTTATCCACAAAGTTTCATGGGCTGCTGTTTCAGGGAGCACAACTGGCATTTATTCCAACCTTTCAAAAGCTGAGCCTATTAATTTCCAGTTTTTAAGAAATATTCTTCAAGGGCCTCAATGTACACATAGTGATGTTCTTCATATGTAAGCAGGATTATTTAAAATGAAAGTTTCTACATATACTGACATCTCTGATTTTTGATAAAGGCTTATTATTTTTCCTGCAGACTTATTTCTATAAGTGTTAGTTGAGTCCTTTATTTTGAAATGGAAAAATAGATTGGAAGATAACCTATGCCATTATTCTTTATTTGCTTACACATTAATTAAAACTGTCATAAGTTAGCCAGGAAGAATCTCAGTGATATGGAGCATCAAATAGACCACATTTTAATTCCTGCTGCCATCTTAGGCAACCAAATGACCAGTCACAACCAGCCAGATAGCCTAACTTCTTCTGCATAACAAAATTCCAAAGAATTCTGTTGCGAGCACATTGTGGGCTGTTCCCTGACACCACTGGATGACATCGCCAGGGCTCGTTGCCTTGGAAGAGTGAGGAAGATTCTCAGGGATGACTCACACCCTGGACGGTATCTCTTTACTCTCCTACCATCCGGTAGGAGATATAGGAATATAGCCAGCCGTACCAACAGGCTGAAAAATAGCTTTTATCCGTGGGATGTTAGGCTTTTAAATGGGACATAATCTTATGCAGAATTGACTTGGGAGGCCGGTGTGTGGTGTAGTTGGTTCACATGGTGTGGTAGGATGGAGGGTTTGTTGTCACTGTGTGTTGGGGGGAGAGAGCACGGGGGGAGGCTCAGCTAATCTCAATGTACACATGTTGTACTTTGACAATAAAGGTTTGTTTATTTATTTATTTATTTATTCATTCATTCATTCATTCATTCATTCATTTATTAGTAATGCCCTGAAAACTGCCTTCTAGAAGGGAGATTAAAGAAAATCTGACATAATGACTGCCTTTGTCACTGTGAATCAGGAGCCCTTGTGCATCCATTTATATTGAGATCTGCAACACAAATTTGCTGTTCCTTCATTCATTCTTATAGACTTTTTTTTTAATAAAATCACAATAGGCAAAGAAAGCCAATAGGTAAGGTAAGGTAGGTTTTATTGTTACCTCAGGAGTAGGAAAGGCCCTCTCCCACAGCTTTTATTTATAATTATGGGTTTTCTTATATTCACAAGCACAAAGCAGTTAATTACATCTTTCTCTCCTGTTCACCCAACTTCTCCAAATATGACATTTCCATATAACAATTTTTTGTTTTTTTAATCCCATTTATATCCCGCCCTTCTCCGAAGACTCAGGGTGGCTTACAATCTAAAGCACAAACCAATGTGCTTAGCAATAGCCTTCATTCTATGTATATGCCTGCTTATTAGGGCTTTCGCCCCCCCCCCAGCGATGTTATTACAAAGTCAGCTTATTGCCCCCAACAATCTGGGTCCTCATTTTACCTACCTCGGAAGGATGGAAGGCTGAGTCAACCTTGAGCCTGGTGGGACTCAAACCTGCACTAATTGCAGGCAGCTGGTGTTACTTAAGGAGGCATTAGCCCACTGCTCCACCAAACCTGTCTCTCCTTTGAGGTATGGTTGTATTTTTTAATCTGAAACTGGACCTTTGTCAACAATGGTACTGTATCACTAATTGTATATTTCCTTCTTCATTCTACAAATACTAATACTAATACTAATAATAACAACAACAGCAACAACAACAAAGTTGGAAGGTACATTGGAGGTCATCTAGTCCAGCCCCCTGCTCAGGCAGGAAACTCTATGCCATTTCAGACAAATGGCTGTCCAGTCTCTTCTTAAAAACTTCCAGTGTTGGAGCATTCACAACTTCTGGAGGCAGGTTGTTCCACTGGTTAGCTGTTCTCACTGTCAGGAAGTTTCTCCTTAGTTCTAGGTTGCTTCTCTCCTTGACTAGTTTCCATCCGTTGCTTCTTGTCCTGCCTTTGGGCGCTTTGGAGAATAGCTTGACTCCCTCTTTGTGGCAGCCCCTGAGATATTGGAACACTGCTATCATGTCACCCCTCATCCTTCTCTTCATTAAACTAGACATATCCAGTTCCAGCAACTGTTCCTTATATATTTTAGCCTGTTAACTGCATTAACAAAAAGGCATGCCATCTTTCCTTAGATCCCTTTAGTTTCTTCAATGAACTTTATCTTAGCCATTTGCACAAAATAAAGTTTGGGAGTTTGATGTATTTCTACAACTTGGACAGGTCTCTGTATTCCACTGTGCCTGAGATATATGATCTCCCATAATTCTAGTCTTTCTATTTTAATAATAAATGTTTTTTTCCCCTTGTTTCTTCTTGGGGTTTTAATAAATACCTTTGTGAACATGTCATTGCCTTTGCCATTGCTCGCTGGACTGCATCCCACCAAAGACAAATGGGGACATGGGCAGATTTTCTGGGAGGATAAAAATGCTGTGACATAAATAAATAAATACAAATAATAAACAAAAACTGTTTCTTTGGAACTTGCACTGATAAGAGAGGCCTTCTAGTGGGAGAATATGTCAAAATAATTTATTTCATTGTTTTTAATCACCTTGTTCAAAATGTGAACAAGGTGGGAAGAAATGGTGGCCAGGTAATAATCTAAAATAACTTTCAGTCATCGTGTGTCAAAATAATTCCTGAAGAGTTTGAGATCATCAAAGCTAAAAGATTGTTGAGGGAGCAATTGTATCAGAGAGTGAAGCTTGTATGGAATCAAGTTGCAATTACACTGAATAGTATTACTAGGGGTATGAGAACTTGTATGTCTCATTTTCATAATCACATCCTGGTTTGATACTCTGAAAAATTAAATCTTTTATAGCATTGGAACCTCTATGTTTCTTTCTGTTCTATCAAATACAACTGTGGATGGCAATGGGAGAGAGTTTTGGGAGGAGGAGGGAAGAGATTCAAGGTAGCTACCACCTAGACTGTTTAGGATAAGTCTCATAGGTTAGAAGGTTTTGGCTTTAGATTGGCAATATTCTGGTCATGAGGTGTAAGCACATAAAGGATTGGCGTCCTCACTATGTCATCCTTGGGCTTGTGTTTCACAATATCTCCTGTTTAATCTTTCAATGCCCTTTGGTATTATAAGCTTCCTGACACATTGCCACCAATTGATTGCTGGAGTTTGCTATTAACTTGCACAGTTAATTTCAGAAAATAAAATGTGTGTGTGTGTGTGTGTAAAACATACATTTTGGGGTAGACAGTGTGTGTGTGTATGTGTATACCCACACACACACATACACATACACATCTCCCCCTAAAATGTATGTTTCACACGCGCACACACACACAAACACACGTTCAATTTGCCATTACAAATGTGAATTAGAGCCTTGCATAAGATATCATCAACACATTGATCATACTGGTGCATAACTCAGAAGGACTTATCCCTACCCTCAAGCAGTGCTTGCATTCAGTAGTAAAGAAGATGCCTCAGGATGAATTCCAGTAAATCAAAAGCTCTGTCAAAATATCCTTCTCAGGTCCTCGTCAAAAAATTTAATGATGCAAAGTAGTTGTAAGCATTACTTAGTGTCCTAAACTCTCTGCGATCTACAAAAACCTCATTAATAAGAAATACTTACTATGCCACCATTTTATGTGAGCTATGTCCTACATTGGATAGAGATAATTTGATGAAAGAACTTCAGATTGCGATAATTTCACAAATGGATCATTGTAAGAAGTTCTAGTGAGACTTTCTTTGAAGCGTATCTAAAAGCTCCAGTACACACAGCCATTTTTAGCTTTTGCCATAATTAGAACACTTTTATTCTAATAGGAAAAAATCCTAATACAAAATCCTCTCTTGTTTTTAATATTTATTGAAAATGTGACTCTATTCAAGACTTCTCATAATGTACAGTATGAGAAATATATGATATTGTGCTTCCCCCAATATTTATTGTTATCAGCATTTGATTTATTGTAATGATTTTATTGTTCTGTTTTATTAGATTAACACTATAGGTTTTTCAGTTATCAGTCACTTAAAGGTAAAGGTTCCCCCGCACATGCGTGCTAGTCGTTTCCGACTCTAGGGGCCGGTGCTCATCTCCGTTTCAAAGCCGAAGAGCCAGCGCTTGTCCGAGGACGTCTCTGTGGTCATGTGGCCGGCATGACTAGATGCCAAAGGTGCATGGAACGCTGTTACCTTCCCACTGTAGTGGTCCCTATTTTTCTACTTGCATTTTACGTGCTTTCGAACTGCTAGGTTGGCAGAAGCTGGGACGAGTAACAGGCGCTCACTCTGTTACGCGGCACTCGGGATTCGACCTGCCAAACTGCCGACCTTCAGATCGACAAGCTCAGCGTCCCAACCCACTGAGCCAGAGATCTTTTAAAAGGAAAAAAAAACACACCTTTTAAAAAAAATTTCGGAACAGGAAACAGGCAGCTGAAGAAATTTCAGTGATGGGGTAATTTGTAACTTGTACTCTCAGCAAGTTTTTAACTAAAAGGTATTCACAAAACAGAATTTCTGACAAGATTTAAAATATTCTGAGAATGATAAGAAGAAAAGTTTTGAAATTTGGACTATTGCACCAAATTGGAATTTTGGTGCAATAGTAGTTTTGGGGTACTTAATATCCACAAACACAAGAACAATGGATGCTCTGTTGAAGGACCTGAATGGCTAGGTTATCTATCCTCAAGTAGATCTACCCAACTAGTAATAAAAGCTGATAAGAAAGAAAGAAAGAAAGAAAGAAAGAAAGAAAGAAAGAAAGGAAGGAAGGAAGGAAGGAAGGAAGGAAGGAAGGAAGGAAGGAAGGAAGGAAGAAAGAAAGAAAGAAAGAAAGAAAGAAAGAAAGAAAGAAAGAAAGAAAGAAAGAAAGAAAGAAAGAAAGAAAGAAAGAAAGAAAGAAAGAAAGATTATGATTCTAATATTAGCACAACTCTCTTGTTGCAATCAGGCTTCAACATATTTTCATTTTCCTTGCCATCCAATTATCCAAGGCACAAATCCCTCATTGTTCTCTTTTCCATACCTTTTTTGACCTTCCTAGCAGATGTAGCTTGTTTGACAATGTACTAAGAATTCTATCATTTTTTTTTACTTCTGTATGGCATCCAGATTGTTAAATGAGAATACTCAATGGTAGATCAAGCCACTTATATTACTCTTCAATGCTCTGGGGACTGTCATATCCAGGCAACCAAAAATATCTTGTAAGTTTCATATTATCCTACTTTTGGCTCAGGAATGCATCCTTAATTCTTCAAGTCATAAAGTCAGATGTTTATTACATTTAAGCATGGTTAGCATTAAATTGCAGCCTCTGTAATCACATTGTCTTTCATTGCATGAGATAATACTTTGCTAGTACTTTGTGTATGAAACTGAACTGCGTTCAACCCAAACTGGTTTAACCTTGCTAAAAGTAAAGATAAAGGTACAAAATGAATTATCAGACCTCCATAGTTTCTTTTTCCTGTCTGACATATTAATCTTTGGGGATGCTTTTCCATGAGCTTGTGCAAACGATGTGCAACCATCACAAATTTGCTTTATTAATGAAAAGGAAAAAGAAATCAGTACAAGGAAAGGAAAAAAGGAAAACCTTTAGAAGTGGGCAAACCTCTGTGATAAATACTTACATAAAGCTATAGATCTAGATTTATATAGATTCTTTTTCTTTTTATACAAAAAGCAAAAATTAAAGTATACATTTTTTCTATCCACCCAACATAGAGAGACAGACAGACAGATAGCAGGCAGGCAGGCAGGCAAAGATATTATAAAAATAGTTCCAGCTTCTGTGCTGATGTTATGGATAAGTGACAGAGTGTAAACGAAGGTGCACTTGGAGAAGCAGTTGTTGGAAGAAAAGTCTTCATCATGGTTCATCTAAGCGGGGAATTAACATGGCAACTGCTGTGGGAAGAAGGTTGTAGTTTATTGCACAGGAAAGCCAGAGAGAAAGATGAATCCAACAGAAAAAGGATTGACCGCATGTGGGTAGTGGGTTTTTATACCCCCTAGACTCTATTGTTTGGAGTTATTTCCTGTTCCTGTGAAGCTACTTCCTGTGTCACATATACTGTCCTGGGTCCAGGTGTGCCCTTCTAGGAATCTTGCTAGTTGTATGTCCCAGCCCCTGCTTCCCTGGGGCTGGGCTATGTCTTTGTCTTTCCTAAGCTCACATTTGCACGTCTATAGAACTGGTTTTCTGCTTGTGGGGGAAGGAGACCTGAAACTATTAAGAAAACTCAGCATGCTTTCCTGGTTCTTCAATTT
The DNA here is from genome assembly GCF_964194415.1 of Vipera berus. NCBI lineage: Eukaryota > Metazoa > Chordata > Lepidosauria > Squamata > Viperidae > Vipera > Vipera berus. The sequence goes on from NC_138206.1 coordinate 104,943,694, forward strand.
CTTTTTAGGAAATATATTTTTCTGCCCTTTTAATATTTCCTTCTCTGGGGAGCTGACTTCCCTCACAGTGGAGAAGAGCTTGGGCAGGCAGTTTCCATAGGATACATCATATGTTAATCTAACACCCCATGATTTTGCTTCTGCTGAGCGAATGAGAAGATTAAAGTTCTGCAGAGAAGTCCATAGTTAAATCAGGGTGACTCGAATGTGAGTCTCCCAGTCTAAGGGACGTCTATTTGAACAACAATCTTTAGATGCTCTTGCGTGCTGAAAGTGACTGGACTATAAGCCAGTTTTTTGTTGTTGTTTTTCCCTCCAATTCCATGTAGACTGGTTTATTTTAGCAGTAAGTTGCCAGGTCTTCAACCAAGACTAGTTACTGGACACATTCTACTGGTTGTGTCTCCTGCAGCTACACCTTCAAACTTTCTCTGCCATGAAAGCAACTGCCAATTATTTTCTTTTCTGCTCTTATCAGACATATATTCTTTTTGAAAAACCTAATCTTATTTCCAGGTTAAAGCATCAAATGTAAATACCTAGAAGTACAAAATCAGTTTTATTACCAATACTTTAAATCCTGTGTTAAATTGTCATAGGTTTGGCTGCTTAATCACTGTGTTCTACTACACTGGCTTGTGTGCAATGGGGCCTGTGCTTGAATAAAGAGAGGCAATGGGAAAAAAACCTTATGAGTCGCACATTTGAAGGTTTCCAATAGCTATTAAATAATTGAATTAATGATGCATGGCATCTGCAGAGTAAAGGGGAAAAAACCTCAGCAGGAACTGGTTATTTTACCTTTTTTTTCTTTTGGCACTGTGAATCAGCTACCAACTATTGGTTGTTTATATAGACTGCCTGTTCCATCATTAGCATTTGGTCCCTTTGAAACCCTGAACATCTGAAACAAATGTGGGTTCAAAGGAAAGGTATGAGGCTAATGGTTAAGGGGCAAATTGCTAGCAATTATCCAAATTAAAATGAACTGGCTAGACAAAAGCTTTTGTTTCATTCTAGGGCTGCCAATTGCCATTCAAACCACAGGAAAGGAAGTGTTTCAAATAACATGGTAAAATATGAGGATAGGGGAGATATTTCTCTATCCACACTTTTATCATTTTTTCTCATTAAAGGTTAAGGCCTTTGATCTCTTATTTATAAGCATGTTTGCTTTTGAAAAGCAAGTCTCTTAATCATCCATCCCTGCCGAGTCAAACTGTGTTCTGCTCATTTGAAGCAAGAGAAATGCCTGTTTTAATTTCTACTGTTCTCCCTCCTTCAGCTAGCTCTCTTTGAAATAAATCCTGTAACTTTTATTTCTTTAATAAACCTATTTGTCAAGTGTTCCGCTCATGCTGGTTTCCACTGCAAGTATGTTTTCAAAATAGCTTTAATGAAACTTTGTTGGTTTGGTATTTCAATTAATGAGTCAAACCCTTTGGATTAACATGAGGGTTTCTGTCTACTGTGCAGTTACTATATGGAACTTTCTGAACCATTAATTACATTTCCTCTCTACTCTTCTCTCTGCGTACATACACACATTCCTAATTTCCAACAATCATTTAATCATCAACAAACATCTCAAAGTGATAGTGCAGGCACTCCAATCATTCTAAACAAAGGCAAACCATGTCTCCAGTAATCCAGTTGAATGCATTGCATTAACATTTGATGTTCAATTATAGGATTTTATCCACCTGAGAGGTTATACCAGGCCCATGGGGCTTAGATTCCCTATCTGTACAATGTGCAAGTCTCAGGAAATTAATGGAATATTCAATAATAAAATTAAAACAATACTAAGGGGAAGCCATTTTCACTGTAGCACTGTACCACTACAATTTGCTGAGAGAAGAGCTATAGGTATTCACAATTCACAATCACTCCTGTGACCTCAGGCATAAAAATTGCTTTCTTGTCATTTGATAAATTGGTAGGTAGATAGGTTGTGTCCAAAATTCGGCTTGTGCTTTGATTTTTTTTTCTTTGTTTTTCTTCTCTTTAATATCTGTTCACCTTCTAATCTGCTCCAGAAAGTTTTCCAACTCTTCAGAGCCAATAAGTGGACTTCCGAGGTGATTCTACTGGCAGATTTCTGCTGATGTTGACTATTCTGTATCATTCTCAGTATTAAGACAGATTTCAAACTGTAGCATATTTCATTCTTCAAAAATGGACTTGCTGTTCCATTTGTAGATATAAAATTACCTGTATCTGACTTTCTGTGTTATAGTCATTGTATAGGTATGTATGATTGCCTATCACAAATTTACTCTTGTTTATTACTTAAATTTGCTAAGAAGGAAAATGAAGTAAAAAAGCAGATGTCATTAAAAAGAAAAGTTAATACACTTATTTTGGCTATTACTTATCAGAAGATTGATACAATTTGGATTGCAATGGATCTGTCTGTTATTTACCTTGGTTACTCTTTTTAACAATAAAGCTACATGTTGATATTAATTCATGAATGTGTACTTTACCTTGGGATTCTAAGGTGACGTATAATGATGGTGTTGTGCATTGTCCTTGAAGGTACTATATGTCTCTGGAGATTCTCAGTCATCCAGGTCATGGTTGTCCAAAAGGTGCTTTTTCAAATAAAACACCTAGACATAAACTAAGCAATATGATATATGCAGTACAGTACATGTGCAGATCTGTACATTGGAGAAACAAAACAACCACTACATAAACACATGGCACAACATAGGAGAACAAAACCATCAGGACTAGATTGAGCAGTCCATCTGCATTTGAAAAAAGAAAGGCCACTCTTTTGAAGACAGCAAAGTCCACATTCTGGATAGAGAGGACCACTAATTTGAAAGGGGTCAAAGAGGCCATCTACTGTACATTGCAATTGAACAGCTATCTCACAACAGAGGGGGAGGGATATGACACTACCTATTTCCTGTTTACAACACCGTCCTTTCAGCAGTTCCAAGAATATTCCACACCTATTTGCACTATTCCGGTGACCCTGAGGGACACAGATAAACCTCCAAGTGCCCTCAACATCTCTCAGAAAGGGTGCTAATGAACAGATAACTGCAAGGAATATAAATCCTTCCATTCTCCACCATTCAGAACTGAAGAAGCCTCTTCTATGAGAAGCAAAATGTCTTCAAGGAAAAATAAAATCCGGTTGCCTTTTGAAAAAATATATTTGGGAAAACCTTGAAAGTATGGTACAACCTAGTATGTGAAGAGCTTTATAACATTTTTTAAAGGATTAAAGGATTATTAGAGAGAGTATGGATTTAATGCAGGGCTTTTCAACGAGTGGTACCAGGGCTTAGTGGAAGTGCCAGGATCAGCACCAGGCTCCAGCTGGAGCTCGGCGCTGATCCTGGCGCTTCTGAGCCCAGAAGAAGCGCCGATCAGCTGGAATGTTGCAGCATCTCCAGGGTCTTGTGATTTACATTCAGATGCTTGGCAGCTGATTCATATTTATGACAGTCACAGTGTCCCAGGGTCATGTGAAGTGACCAAAACCTGCTGCAACCACCCAGTAGTCGGGAATAAAAACCAAACACCCTCCACCCCACCCCCACTGCCAATCCTCAACAGAAATGCTCACAACAATGAAAACCTCGGAGAGGAGGAAGAGTGCTGCTAGGCAGGCAGGCAGGTGTCTTGCTTGGCTGTGTCTTGGGGGGCACTTTTTCAGTGCCACTGTAACTTCAAACAGTCACTAAGCGAACTGTTGTAAGTCGAGGACTACCTGTACTTCATCACTTTTTTTCCTTTTTTGGGGGGGGGATCATCATGTTTTTGACACCTTGCTAGGTGACTGGTGGTACTCGGATGTTGCCATATCCTAAAAGTGGTACAATGGGTGAAAAAGTTGAAAAGCCCTGATTTAATGGACAAATCAACCATGGGTCTAGGCGGTAGCTACCCTGAACCTCTTCCCTCCTCTTCCCATCCAGCTCTGGACTGTGCCGTCTCTTAATCTGGGATAATTCTGTTACCAAAACTCTCTCCCATTGCCATCCACAGTTGTATTTGATAGAACAGGAAGAAACATAGAAGTTCCAATGCTATATTGGGAAGTCAGGGAAATATCCCTAAGAAATACTTCTGAATTTTGCCCAGAAAACAACTCTGACTTCTCAAAAAGTTTTGTAAGAAATGTTCGAGGCAACATATTCTATTTTGCACAAGAACTCCATCTTTGACTTTTAGCTAAGGGAATATGAGATTGCTTCTAATCTTACCTAAGTTCTTTTCCTGAATAGTACTTTGTTTGAAAGGGACGCAGTGGCTCAGTGGGTTAGGACACTGAGCTTGTCGATCAGAAGGTCGGCAGTTTGGTGGATCAAATCCCGAGTGCCGCATAGCAGAGTGAGTGCCTGTTACTCGTCCCAGCTTCTGCCAAGCTAGCAGTTCGAAAGCACGTAAAAATGCAAGTAGAAAAATAGGGACCACTACGGTGGGAAGGTAACAGCGTTCCGTGCTAGTCATGCTGGCCACATGACCATGGAGACGTCCTCGGACAAGCGCTGGCTCTTCGGCTTTGAAACGGAGATGAGCACTGGCCCCTAGAGTCGGAAAGGACTAGCACGCATGTGCGGGGGAACCTTTACCTTTACCTTACTTTGTTTGAATTGTGCAATCAAATGTCCAAATATCTGTAGGATTTCACATTTATTAATGCAGAATTTTGTCTCCATTAAAAATCTTCAAAACCCTAGACTTGTGCAAAACCAACCTGTTAAAAAATGTTAAACTTCATTGGACTTTTGCCCTTTTCTCAACAAAATATTTTCAGATCCATTGCTGAGGGGGAAAAAATGAGAGAGAAATTCTTCTGGCATACTGTGGTAGCAATTCCAGTTCATGTATTATTAATGGTGGAATCTTATAGCTTAGGAAATAACTTTAGTTGAATTGTACAATATTGGTAGCATATAGCATATTAATAAATAATACTGCTGTTATATTTTTAATGTTTTTTAATAATTATTTATTATGTTTTAGGCAGCAATTGCTTTACTTTTTTTGAGGGGGGGGGTTGATTTTGAATGCTGTCCAGTCCATTTCCATAGGATGGGCAGTCCTGTAAATTTGATAAATAAATAAATAATGCTGGTTTTCAATGAAAACAAATTCAGAAGAGAGATTCACTATATACACAATGCCAGATAAAATGTACTTTTTATCTTTGTATTTAGTTTGAAATAAGAAGTCAGATGCAAAGGTGACAGAATTTGAATGCAGTTTTATTTCTAGCCCATTGTCTTTCAAATATATTGCTTTTCAAGAATGGGTCATGACCTAAGGCAGCACTTGTTTAAAACATCCTTTTTTTACATGGAGATACAAAGCTTCAGATAGAAAATTTCAATAATTATGTTTTCTGAACATGTATTAACCATGAAAACTATAGAGAATTCTAAAGGTCAATTCTTAACTAAAATGCTTTTTATTTTTTTAAGTATTGTGTATCTGCTGCTTTTTTACTAGGAGTATTGTGTTTCCACCCAATTTTTGTCATGTAATCCTGTGAGAGATTGCTTCTGGCCCAATGCCACCAGGTTAGCTTCATATCTGAATGAGAACTTGAATACTAATATTCCCAAGTCTACTTCAGCACTTTAACTGTCACTCTACACTGTTTTTCATCTGTCTGGTCAAAACACAGTTTAGTACCAAATTCAAGGACTCCATAATGGAAGTTCCAAGGTAGACAGAACAGAGATATAATAGATATAGAAAATAGATAAGATAGATATAGAATATAGACTGATAGATAGAAAGCAATAGCAACAGTACTTATATACTGCTTCACAGTGCTTTACAACCCTCTCTGAGCAATTTATAGAGTCAGCATATCACCTCCAAAAACCTGAGTCCTAATTTTACCGACCTTGGAAGGAGGGAAGGCTGAGTCAACCTTGAGCCGGTCAGAATTGAACTCATAGATACATAGATGGATGTATGTATGGATGGATGGATGGATGGATGGATGGATGGACGGACAGATGGACGGATGGACGGATGGACAGACAGACACAGACAGACAGACAGACAGACAGACAGACAGACAGACAGAGAGATAATGTTTTTCATCCCATTCAGTGAAAAACAAATGGAGCCATGTTTTGAAGCATATAAAAACTGAAAAGTTAGCAAAATTATTCTTCTCAGTCAATCCATCTACCCTTTCTGAAATATATTTAACTCACTTAAATTGGATATAGACCGATTCATTTATCCCTTTTCTCTGCTAGAATTTATAATCTGGAAGATTGACATTTTGCCTAAATTCTTATAGTTATTTTATTTGAAACTTCAGGAGGATTTATAGCCAGCCAAAGATAATTTCTTATCCACTAGGTCTTACTGATGTATTACCATGGATTATTAATTGGTGATTAAATGAAACAGCTATTATATTGTAATCTCACAGTAAGGACAGGATATGGAGACTTAAAGATACATATCTGACACATACTCTAATTCAATTGCAGATAAGAACAACTTATGAGACTCAGATTCAAATACACAGACATGCACACACAACCACAACTGGGAGATATATTGCCAGAGCAACCATCACACCACTTTGGCTCTGCTGCACTTTGATGGCAGCCTGCCATAAAACATGGGGAGGAGACATAAAGTGGGGGGATGACAGGAATCAGAAGTGCCATCCAGAGACAATGATTGAAAGATCCAAGATCCAAGAACACAGGCATGGAATGGAATGCAAATGCCCACCAAAGAATAGAATATAACAGAACAGAACAGAACAGAACAGAACGCGACGCCGAAGACAGCCATTTTCGGGCTGCCCGCTCCGCAGCTGTGTTTTTCCATCGTAAACAGTGCCAATCAGCTGTTTAGATGGATTTGAAGCCCCCTCCTCGGGAGAAGAGGAGGGGGTGAGGCCCCAGGTAGGGGTTGAGCTCTCCGGGGCCGCCTGAGCTGAGAGTTTGGGCGGCTGAAGGATTGAGCCCCCCCGAAGCCTGGGTTGCTCCGAGCTGCGCAGCGCCCCTGCTCCGGGATTTATGGAGCAGAGCCAGGCGTTAGCAACCACCCCTGCCAAAAGGAAATACTTTTGATTGTCAAGATGCAGGCAGAGCGGTACAGGAGGTCAAGGTGATGTGGACTCTTATCTTTACTCTCTAGCTCAATGGATTTTATAGCTTTAAAGTGAAAGTGCGCAATAAGTGAAAGTGGGGGAAGATGGCGGCTAAAACTTCTAAAGCTCTTCGGAGTGTGGGGTCTTCCCTGGTGCAACAGACCTCATTGCAAGCTTTGCTTCCTCCTGCACCTCCCCCGGCATTGACGCTTAAGGATTTACAAAATGCTCTTGGAAAGCATTCACAATTGATGTCTGACATGATGGATGAAAAGCTGAAAAAGTTGGAGGAGAAACTGGAGAAGAAGATGGAAGAGAAGTTTAGAGCAATGAGGGTGGACATGTTGTCTATGATTGAATCTGTAGCTGAATGTGTGCAACAGCTGGATGAAAAAGTGAAGGATCTCAGTCAAAGGAACTCTATATTAGAAGCAAAGGTATCAGAAAATGAAAATATAAGGGATAAAATGGACGGAGAATTGAGCCTTGCTCAGTATCATCAGATGCAGTATGCTATTAGAATCAGGGGTTTAAAGGAGAACTGTAAAGAAGATTTAAAGCAGCTGATTTCTGAGGCTCTGGAAGGGGTATTGGGCCAGCCAGCATCTGAAATTGAGGGAAATATGGACAAAATTTTTCGTGTAAATTCATGGATTGCAAGACAAAGGAAGTTACCCAGAGATGTGGTGGTCTATTTTACAAAGAGAGTAATTAGAGATGAAGTTATTCAAGCTGCCTATGATACTAAACTGGTAGTGGCTGAGCAAGAAGTCTTGGTTTTAAAAGAGATTCCTCCGAAGATTTTAAGGAGAAGGAAAGATTTTGCATTTTTAGTACAGGAACTTAAGAAATGTGATATTAAGTTTAGATGGGAGATTCCAGTTGGACTGGTGGTGACGCATGAAGGTAAAAGACATCGTCTGGTTACTGTGGCCCAGGCACGTGATTTTTATAGCAATGTGTTAAAAGCAACCCCCCTATCATTTTTGGAAGCTGTTAAGGGATACGGCGAGGGAAAGCTTCAAGATGTTGCAGACAGACAGATAGAGGACAATGGTGTTGGAGGGGATCAAGATACAGTTTCATTGGATGTTGCAGGAGGCCAGAGGAAGACGTGTGCCGCCCTAAGAAGAGCGAGACGAGAGCAAGAGCAAGACCAGCAGATAGTTATGGAATCTCCAAAGTGTATTTACAGTGAAGATGTGGGAGGGGCGCGGTCCAAAGAAGTTTTGGGGGTCATGACAGACGTGCTCCAAAAGTTTTGGGGCGTTAAGATTGCTGATTAAATTTTTAAATTAGTATCTTAATGGATTAAATTTATCATAGAGGAGAAAGAAAGTTTTTTTTAATATTTAACACAATTTAAGATGGATGTTATTTGCTTGTTAGAAAAGTATATTAGGGTTATGGACTAAAAGTGTGTGTTGAACTAAGAATGGGTATGCAAGCTCCTAATTAACAACAAGTTGTCTTACAGACTGCTTAACCCTTTTTTTTTTTACTCTTTTTATTTGAACTCAAGGATGACTTGGAACTGCGAGACATTTGGTGTGATACATGCAAGAATTATTTTTGATTATGGTTTAGTTTGGTTGGAGATTATTAAGGTTAATAGATAGGCGCTTTTGGCGCGTAACTGAGAATTTGTTTATTTTTTTTTTTTGAAATTAATATGAATAAGGACTGGGATTAAGAAAATCTATTCTGAGTAAAGCTCTTTTCTGTTTTTCTCTTTTTCTTTTTTACTTTATTTGTAATATTAATATTGTTTGTATTCATTTTACATGAGCTAGAGGGAGATAGAACTAATAGTTTATTGCTGATAACATAGGGGTGCTTATGTTTGTTTTTTGATTTTATACCCTGTATTTAGCTCTGGGAAGTTGGGGGGGGAGGAGGGAATGGGGGGAAGGGATAGGGAGGGTTGGGTGGGGGTGGGGGAGGGGGGGATTAAAGTTAAAATGTATTGTAAAACTTTTTAAATAAAAAAAAACAGAACAGAATAGAAAGAGATCTTCTAGTCCAACCCCCTGCTCGAGCAGGAGAACCTATACTGTTATGTACTGGGCTCTTAAAGTATACCACGTGGGTTGCTGGAGCAGCTAACGGCTCTCCAGCAACCCAGACTACAAGTTTCCTTTGCTGCAATTGGCTAGCTCCAGGCGGCAATGGTTGATTCAAACCTATTGGCTGCCGCCTAGGGGCTAGACTATATATTGCGGCTAGTTGCAGCCTTTTCCCCAGTACAGTTTCTGCACGATATAAACTATGAGTTACCTTGTACTCAGCCTCGCGTCTTCATTCCTGCGCCAAAGAACCCACTATTTAACATATACCATTTCAGACAAAAGTGCCAAACCTTAGGACTATTATCAAAACACCTAATTTGAACCATATTGGACACCAAAAGTATGGCCAAGGTGGGGGGGGAGGGGCTGGGAGAAGGGAAAATTACTGAGTTTATATGGAAATCTTCAAATCTGACTTTGCTTACATTGTAATATTTTGGTTTTTAGTAAAAGTTTACCTACAAATGGAGTCAAGGGTCTTTTTTTAAAAAAATTCCCAAGCTAGGATAGACCTGATATATATCCAGTTGAGGAGAGATAGTGTAAATGGTAGAAGATGCGGAGGCAGGCAGGCAGACAGACAGACAGATTGATGGATATGGCTTTAGAGTGATAGCAGAAAATATAGCACTAACAATGTAATGTGGTAATTTAAAAATAGAGAAAGAAGCTAATTTTAAATGTGTCTTATATCCAGATAATACTTACACTAAATTCATCAAATTATTCTCTGTGGGCGCGCCGGCCCTATGGAACCAACTCCCCATGGAACTTAGGACTGCCCCCGACCTTCGCTCATTTCGCTGGGACCTGAAAACCTGGCTCTTTGAGCTGTCTGGCCCAGGCTGAGGGGTTTTAATTTTATTGGGTTTTAGTTTAAATTTGGGGGATTTGATTTAATTAATTTTTAATCTGATTTTAATTTTTGTATGTTTGTTTTTAACCCTCCCTGTACACCGCCGGTGGACGGTATATAAATTTAATAAAATAAATAAAATAAATAAATTATTTGAAAATCCTCTAAACTTATTGGAGGGAAACTGACTATTTTGACCATGTATGCACATACACATACAGTCACAATGTGTACATTCTCTGTAAAACATCTGGTATTGGGTTGATTCCAAACATTAGGAAAACACTCTATTTTATTGACAACAAAAGCAACACTGCTTATTTCAACCTCAAATTGTGTGATAAAAATAAAAAATCCAGACCAAGTATGTTTGCACATGTGAGAGAGACATAACCAAATTTCTTGTTTTGTTTGTTTGTTTCAACAAAAATTGACCTGTCATTACACAGGTCTTTTATTACACTTACTGTTAAAATTGTAATAATTTATTGGCTCATATTGAAACTAAAGATAAATGTAAGAGTGTATGTACAGTATGTGTGAAAACAACAGAAGATACTGCATTTGCCATTTTTTTGTACTGTCATAGTGATATATCCCCTAGGAACAAATTTTGGATCAGTTTTTTATTTATTTTATGAAATATGGAAGCTTTGACAAAACTTGAGTCCTTTTGAGTAACGGTGACAGATTTATTATTCATAAAACCATCCAATTTGTCAAGGATGCCCAAAAATGACAAATGCCTTTCCAAAGAATAACAGGTGAAAAAATCTGGAAGACTAGCTTGAATGGATGGATCATGTTTTATTGAAAGTTTTGATCTATCACTGAGTCTCTGTGTTTAGCAGAGATGTATGTTTGTGTGTGTGTCTGTGTTTATATCTATTCACTTCTCTAAAATAATAAACTATTATAGAACTAATCAAATTTCAAATATGAACATTTTAAAAATCCAACCTTAAGTAAATATTTCAATGATGGATAGATAGACAGACAGACAGATGATAGATAGATAGATAGATAGATAGATAGATAGATAGATAGATAGATAGATAGAGAGAGAGAGAGAGAGAGAGAGAGAGAGAGAGAGAGAGGCAGACAGACAGACAGACAGACAGAGATGGATAGATACATAATAGATATTTCATAATTTTTAAATGGATTATATGCTCTTTCAAAAATTATTTTTTTTTTCAAAACACCCTGAGGAAGTGAAGTACATTAACCATCGTGGTCCTGACAATAATTCTTTTGGTTTAGTTTTCATCAATTTTCCTCTCAGCTAGTTTTTTTCAGAGTGATGTCTCCTCTATACATTGTGCTTCATACTTTCTAAGACTTCTTTAGGGTGAGTCTCTTGATAAGTTGTATGATGTCATTTTTTTCTCAGCTTTGCTCATTATTTCTTTACATTCTTCTGTACAAGGCAGTAGACCAATCTCCCTTATGATTTTAAAGCTTTAGCCACCCTTCTCTTTCTGTCTCTTAGAGGTAAATACTTCAAAAATCCTACAATCTACTTAAAGGGTGTCAAACTTGATCACGTCACGTGACAAATCATTTTTTGCCTTTGCGGAGCTGAGATGGGTGTGGCTTGCATGTGACGCATCTTTGACACCCCTGATCTACTTTAATTGTTGTTATATATATCAAATATTTAGGACTACTTCACATCTACAGCTTCTGATACTGAGAGTCACCAGAAGGTGCCTTCCAGGGGCAACTGTAAGAACTAATTGTATTGCTTAACATTTGGGATGAAGGGACGCGGTGGCTCAGTGGGTTAGGACGCTGAACTTGTCGATCGGAAGGTCGGCAGTTTGGCGGGTCGAATCCCGAGTGCCGCGTAGCAGAGTGAGCGCCTGTTACTCATCCCAGCTTCTGCCAACCTAGCAGTTCGAAAGCACGTAAAAATGCAAGTAGAAAAATAGGGACCACTACGGTGGGAAGGTAACAACGTTCCGTGCGCCTTTGGCGTCTAGTCATGCCGGCCACATGACCACGGAGACGTCCTCGGACAAGCGCTGGCTCTTCAGCTTTGAAACGGAGATGAGCACCGGCCCCTAGAGTCGGAAACGACTAGCACGCATGTGCGGGGGAACCTTTACCTTTACCTTTAACATTTGGGATAACATTTTGATTTTGTAGCAATCTTGCTTCCCAAATCAGTGGCTCAGATTATTTTTTCTTTAATATTTCTTACATATTACCTATATGAATAGACGTCTCCGTGGTCATGTGGCTGGCATGACTAGACGCCAAAGGTGCATGGAATGCTGTTACCTTCCCACCGTAGTGTTCCCTATTTTTCTACTTGCATTTTTATGTGCTTTTGAACTGCTAGGTTGGCAGAAGCTGGGATGAGTAACAGGCGCTCACTCTGTTACACGGCACTCGGGATTCGACCCGCCAAACTGCCGACCTTCTGATCAACAAGCTCACATGACCACGGAGATGTCCTTGGACAAGCGCTGGATCTTTGGCTTTGAAATGGAGATGAGCACCGGCCCCTAGAGTCGGAAATGGCTAGCATGCATCTGCGGGGGAACCTTTACCTTTATATGAACAGATGAGCTCTTTTTTATCAGTACATGAGTGTTCAACCACCTTTAATTTGGGCACAAAAACATTTATTATGATAAAGAATGAAGCTGTCAGGGAAGAAATCAGCAGTTCCCAATCTAGAGAGAATTGTTATATCAGCATGGGGCAATTACTTCTGAGAGCAAGGTAGATGGTTAAGTATACATTGATTCAAAAAACAAAAACAAAAACTAGGAAGTAAAAACCTAGGATAGTAGACAGATCTTCTATGACATTTAATTGTTTATTTATAATTGCTATCATGCTTACATCAGTCTACATTCTATGGCTTAGGATGGGGTACACAGCATCATCAGAAGACAAAAAGAAACGTTTACTCACATTTCCTCTTTTCATTGAGCCTAGTACTTTTAATTTTAAGGGACATGGTGGCTCAGTGGGTTAGGACGCTGAGCTTGTTGATCAGAAGTTCGGCAGTTTGGCGGGTCGAATCCCGAGTGCCGCGTAACAGAGTGAGTGCCTGTTACTCATCCCAGCTTCTGCCAACCTAGCAGTTCGAAAGCACATAAAAATGCAAGTAGAAAAATAGGGACCACTCCATTACGTTATAGCAATCAATACCAGTAGCCTTGAATACACCTCCAATCATTGACTCTTTTTCTCCTCTACAAATTTAAAGATGGGATATAACAGAAAAATAGCTAAACATAATGTAAAAACTGTTTATTGCTCCAGTGCTAAAAGGGCCAGATTGGGAGAAGCCATAAACAGAACTTTGATTTGTGCCTAGAAATGAATCAGTATTCAGGTATTTTGTTGTTATGGTGATGGAGGATGGTTTCGATGAAGAGGGTGGTAACTTTACTTCATATTTATTTCACTCTCTTGTAAGCCAATGTGAAAACAGAGAAACCTGAGTGAAGGGACTGTGTTTAACAGAGATCTAAATATATCATATTAGTAAGTCATTGCCTTCTTCATTAGAACAAAATGTCTTTTAACCTTGGACAAGAGAACAGGATAGCTTAAACAGATATATTTCTGAACATCTGAAAAAGCAGTAAAGGTTTCAGGTTGAACAATTTTGTTTTGTCATTCTATTTTAGTGTACTACACTCAGAGATGTTTTATTGCATTGGCACTTGGTACTTAATGAACCGATACACAGCTTTCGTTTATGATTTTGGAATATTCAGAAGTAGACTTTTGAATACCATCCAGAGTACTATGAGGGCACAGAAGGTCTACTGTAGTACATCTTTCTAGTATAATAGGCTATAACTGAACATGCTAAGCATATTCAGCACTCTGGAACTATTTGTAGGGAAAAGAATGTTTGGCTAGGCATCTTCATAGTTATGGATATTTATTTTATTATGTCTGCTTTAAACAAAACTTAAAGCAAAACAAAACTCTTTCTAAAACATGATGCTAAATTTTCAAGTAGTACACTTTGCCAGTCAAACCTTTTCATCCTAAGATTATTAAACCCAAAATCCAAATTACTAACCTAATTCACAGAGATAGACAATGCTTTTAAGGATTTCATTTATATTTAGAGACATTTTCAGTGGACACATAAACACAGAGACTCTCACAAAGACATACTCACACAGACACACACAGACACTCACAGACACACACAGACACACACACAGACGGAAGAATATATGTCCAATAAAACCCTCCACAGAAATTGCTTTTCTGGCATAGAAAGTTGGGAGGATCTGCCAAACAATTGTTTTTGTTTAATCCTGCTAACCATAGCAGATTTTTTTATATATATAAAACAGATTTTAGGGCATATCTGCACTGCATGATTACAAATATTGGCCTCCAACCATTTATGCAGGACAAGAACAGATGATGTCATCTACTTCTAAGTATCCAGCCTAGTGCAACTGAAATCCCCATAAATGTTTTCCTGCTCTATTTGAAAGTAGCATCATCTGTCTTACACTAGCTTATTTTTGCTGTCCATAGTACATTCCATGTTTTCCTTTTTTCCCCCCCAAAGCAAACACATGCATTTTGGCACACAAACCAGAATACCCATCATCTGAGTAACTATCACCACTTTGTAATTCTCTCATCTCTCATACTATGACCTATGGTGTTTTGCAAGCATAAAAATTATAACAGTTACAATGTTATAACAACTCCTTCTCTCCCAGGGCTAGCTACTTACCAATAAATAAATCCACTCCTGAATTCCTGTGTTTCATTGTTTCTTCTAGTTCAAATGACTTGAGGAAAAAAAAATGATGAAATGGTACATCAATTGACCACTAACCAACAACAGTAAAGTGGGAAACTCAGGGAAATAAAAGTGATCACAATAATGTAAAACTTTGTCAGGGTTTTTTTTTCTTGGCACAGAAAGTTCCTGAGGGAGTCCGAGTTTAGAGTATAGTAATGATTAAAACTGCCAACAATATAGACTAAGCATCTAGCAGGTCTCATCCTAGATGTCCCAGACTGACTGACTGACCATTCATCTAACCATCGATCCATCAGTTGATCCATCCAATGATCCATCAATCCATTCATTGATTATATATCTGTCTCTCAGTCTGTCTATCTGTCTGTCTATCTGTCTAGCTAGCTAGCTAGCTATCATCTATCTCACACTATTTTTCCTGTTTACTTGCCTTTTTCCACAGTTTTGTTTTACTCCTTGTTCTAGAACCAGACATTAGGTCTGTAGAAAGCATTTCGAAGGGGAGCATCACATATCGCATTAGCACAAACAAAAGAGCTGTCCTCAAAGCCTTAAAGCAGGGTGTGTCTTCCAAAGGTCTACTTGATTGTTTGAAATCCTCTCCCTGATTTTCTGCCTGTGGATATGCAGACCAAGCTACTTTTCAGGTTGTCACAGCAGGAAAAAAAATGCTGGTTTGCATACATGTTCATACACACTGTCTTCAAAGTAGAATAGAATAGAGTTGGAAGGGACCGTGGAGGTCTTTCTAGTCCAGCCCCCCCCACCTTAAGCAGAAGAACCTACGCTATCCCAGACAGGTGATTGTCTAGTCTTTTCTTAAAGATCTTCAGTGAAAGATGTGTGAAAGCTTCAGAGAATGTACATTTTGACAGACAAGCTTTTCAAAGTTCCCTTATTACATGCTTCCGTAGAAACAAATAAAGCCCCACTATCTCTAAATAGGTAGGTCATGCACAGAGGTGCCAAGCTTATGAATGTCAAGATGTCAAGATATTCCAGGAAGAACAAATGACCAGGTAACATTTTAAAAGAACTTAAAACGAACAAGGTGCCTCTGTATGTGTAGAAATTTATAATTTATTTATTATAATTTATTTATTATTTATTATTTAAATTTATATACCGCCCTATTCCCATAGGACTCAGGGCAGTTTACAGGGAGAATTAAAATACATAGCATACAAAAATTAAAACAATTAAAAACTATAATTAAATCACAGTCCCTGAAATTAACTAAAACCCAATTAAATTAAATTAGTTAAAACCCCTCAGTCTGGGCCAAACAGCTCGAAGAACCAGGTTTTCAAGTCCCAGCGAAATGAGCGAAGGTCGGGGGAAGTCCTGAGTTCCGTGGGAAGTTGGTTCCATAGGGCCGGCACGCCCACAGAGAACGCCCTTCCCCTGGGAATAACCCACCGGCATTCCTTAACCGGCAGTACCCTGAGAAGGCCCTCCCTGTGGGAGCGCACAGGACGATGGGAGGTTGATGCGGGCAGAAGGTGTTCCCTTAGATATTCCAGACCCAAGCCATTTAGAGCTTTATAGGTCATTACCAGCACCTTGAATCTCACCTGGAGGGCAACCCGAAGCCAATGCAGCTCACGGAGGAGAGGTGTTATACGGGAGTATCTGGAAACTCCCATAACAACTTGCGCGGCTGCATTCTGCACCAGTTGAAGCCTCCGAGTGCTTCAACAATTTAATCCTATAAAGTTGTTTTTTTAAAAAAAATCAATGGATATGAAATGGACCTATTGTGCTGTATGTGTTTATAAATACTACAACACTGGGATCTGCTTCTGTGGGACCAATTCAACCACTGTTGCTGAAGAAACCTTTCCCTTTAATTTCTTAGCATCTTTTATTTATTGCCTGCAAAATTATAATTCCTCGACAATTTGCACCGTTTACAAATACTGTTCTATTTGTAGAGGAAGATCAGTAGAGAAATACACAGGCTTTGTATTAGGAGGAGAGGAATGGTTAATACAAGGGCACTTACAGTATGCTGTTTAGTTCTGGTATCAGAAGCAAGTTTTATTGGAATGTCTTTGAAACAATTGGTGGAAACTAATCAAGGAGAGAAGCAACCTGGAATTAAGGACAAACTTTCTAACAGTGAGGACAATTAACCAGTGGAACAGCTTGCCATCTGATGTTGTGGATGCTTCATCACTGGAGGTTTTTAAGAAGAGACTGGACAGCCACCTATCTGAAATGGTATAAGGTCTTCTGCTTGAACAAGGGGTTGGATTAGAGAAGACCTCCAAGGTCCCTTCCAGCTCCATTCTGATTGATGTCCCAGGTTTCTGGCTGATGAGTAGCATTTCACCATGTAAACTCAATACATTTATAAGGAAATATCAGTGATATGGAGAACCAATTGGCTTGTATAACACTAGAGTGTTACATATCCAAGATGGCTGATCATACAAATCTACTATATAAATGATAAGTATTTCTCCATTTTGGGTCCTATATATTGGGAATATATGGAGGTTTTCTTACATTTTTTAAAAAAATTAGAAGATCTGAAGAGGAAGCTAGTGAGCAAATTCAATATCACAAACTAGTGTCACTTCAAAGATGAATCCCTTAGATTAATATATTGCTTTGATTAAATTCCTGAACATAATGTTTGCTTGTAGCAAAATCTGGTGGATTTCTGCTGATGTTTCCAAACTGAGCTGATTAATTCTGGAAGTTCAGTGATTCAATGATTGCTCCAGGGAAGATATCTTGCATCATTTCTTTTGGAGCTCTGTGCTGGCTCTTTGTCCATTAGATCAGCCAATGTCCACTTCTATGGTAGTGTAATGTGCACCTTGGCATTATCTCCCTTCTCCCAATTAACCCCAAAGGTTAAAACACTGAACAGTGACTAAGTGTGGGTTTTTTTTCCCTCTCAAAATAAATCTGATGAACAGATAAAGAGGCTGGAGAAGCAGTATAGCACTAACCAAAGTCCTAATATTTGAATTTCATTTGGGCTATCTATGATAGTTTATGAACTAGAGCAGTGATGGTGAACCTTTTAGAGAATGATGGCGAACCTTTTAGAGAACGAATGCCCCCAAAATACCCCCCTTGCCCCCCGCCACCTGCTTCCACTCCATCGCAGCTCCACCCCCTGTCCTGCCTGCCTGGCCACTCACCACCTCCACAGCCTGCCATAGATTGCCCAGGTGGCCCAGTAGCATTATGGTAGCTACGCCCTCCACCCATGGCCCGCAGCATCAACTGTGCAATGGGGTGTGAGGGCGAAGTCTTGTCCCCACTGCCTGGCTGCTATGTCCTTGGCTGCACTGCTCTATGCAGGCTGTGCTCAGGGGTGACTCTCCTCCAGGGGGGCTGCTGGTGAGGAGGGGGCTGTGGGAGGAGGCGGGGCTGAGGTGACGGCACACTTGCTCACAGGGAGGGCTCTGAGTGCCACCTCTGGCATGCATGCCATAGGTTCGCCACAACTGGACTACAGAGTATTTTCATCCACAGACCTTCACTAATTTTGTGTCATTGGGAACAGAACCCTAAGCATGTTCTTCCAGTTTGAATGGTCTAGTAGTTAAGGCATTAGGCAAGAAACCTGGGGACTAAGTTCTAGTCCAACTTTACACATGAATGCCAGTGGGGTGACTTTGGGCCAGTT
This sequence comes from Vipera berus, assembly GCF_964194415.1. Taxonomy (NCBI): domain Eukaryota; kingdom Metazoa; phylum Chordata; class Lepidosauria; order Squamata; family Viperidae; genus Vipera; species Vipera berus. The sequence goes on from NC_138206.1 coordinate 104,962,135, forward strand.
ATTCTCTCTTGGCCCAACTCACCTCATAGGGTTGTTGTGGTGGTGAAAATAAGAGGAGGAATTATTAAGTATGTACACTGCCTTGAGTTATGTATAAAAATAATGAAGGTGGGATATAAATAAATAAAAAGAATTTTTTTAAAAAAAATAAGCGATGAATGACAGACTTGACATCCTCAGCAGTCAAGAGGGAAGGACATCCATAGGAACAGAAGAAATACTTATGCTGGTCCTTCATAAAAACACTACTAATAATAAAATGATTGGTTGATCAATAGCACAAATCTAATTATAAGGTGGTGGGGTGTCATTTTCAAGTAGCAAATTTGGAATGTAGTGTGAAAGTGTTCTCAATCTGGATCTAATCCAGTTTCTGTTGGTCTTGTCTACATAGTTCTTGCTAGTGGGGGTAAAAGCTAAAGCTTTTAAATTGCCTGACTCATGTGTTTCTTGATTATTCACTGGTTCTTTAAGAATTACAGATGGTCTGCAAACAAAACAGCATTAACTTTTTTGACAGCTATTCATAGTACTGGCATTTTATAATTACTGTATTCAGCAGTAAATGACTTTTTTTAAAGTAAGAAATATTTTAGTCCCAGAGACTTCACATGTATTTCAGGTTGTCTTATTTTGGTAAGCTGCTTCTTCAGACATCCATTCATTTTTGGCAATTTTTCCCATAATTTAAAATCAATGTCAAACATTTTGAGTGACGTCACTCTTTAGTTGCCATCTAGGAGCACACTGTTAAATAACTGAATTAGTAAATTGCATACCAATAATTACTGTATTACACTTTATAGAGTATTCTCAGCTATGAGGTCATTAGGCTGCTTGGAAAATTATATTTCCTTTCTTGTGAAAATTTCAATTTTTTAGCAACTGGGCTTTGAGGTAAGTTTGTTAGAACTTATTTTATTGCTTATTTTGTGGGAAAGAAAGTCAGTTGGTTTGGAAATCAACACCGTAAAATCAGTATGACTTATTTCAAGCTCCATTATACATGATCTGTGTCAGATTTCAACAAACTTTTTAACTCTTAATGGTGCGTTTCAAAATCTGAGAAAATGCCTGATGCTCCATCATAAAATGGTTGTCCATGGCGGGAGGCGGGGGATCAGCGGGGAAAGGTCATGAACACTCACAAAATGGATGTCATGAGATGGTTGACTGCCAGTTTAACCTTTAATGAAAAGAGAAAAATTTTAGGAATAAGAGAAAAATGGGAAAAAGTTGCTTGCTTTAGAAATATATCCAGTTTTTTTTTCTTGATTAGGACTGAATGATAAGACTTAAAAGATCTGCTTATAGAGAAGCAGAGATATTTTTGTTGTGTTGTTAAAAAAATGATATGTTATGGTGTTAAAACTGAAGGAAAGTGTTAAACTTGCGAAGGAGTTTCTGAGAGGTGATGAAGTGAAAATGGTAAGAAAGTAATTTGTGGAACATTATTTAAAGGAATTAAAGATCAAGATTTTCCATTGTTATTCTGATAACTTTTAATGGATTCTTCTTGATTAAGTTTAAATGATGAGGCTTTAAAAATATGTTGATAGATGAGATATTTGTTGTATTTTTTTCAGAAGAATACGAGTTACTTTATGATTTACTTTTTTCCTTTATGAATTACTTTTTAATGTATAGAATTCTGTTTACTCTTAAAGGGCCCTTGCTGATTAAAATTGATTGATGAGGCTTTATTATTTGTTAATAGATAAAAATGAGGTATGGGATGAATAATGTTTATAAAAGTTACTGAAATTATTTGCATGATAAAGGAGAAGTCATATATATATATATATATATGACATATATATATATATAAAAAATTACACAAATATGAGCTGTCACTGTTGTGACTACTGCCTGTCGATGGCCTTCGGTTAGGCTGAAACAGGAAATAAAGATTTGTCCCATGTTTGGGGCCTAGCAAGGTAATCTAAATAGTTAACAAGCATTTAACATATATATATATATATATATATATATATATATATATATATATATATATATATATATATATATATATATATATATATATATATATATATATATATATATATATATAAATTTTCAGTTATAATTTCATAGACCGCTATATTCATAGTAACAAATAACTATTTAACAATATTAGTAAATAAGAATTTATGTACATAAATATTTACATAAACAAAACACCATCATTATAGGTATAGATTTGATCTGATGGGAGATTTATGTCAACCACAAATGTATAACCTTGGTGAACTTGACTAGGTGCAGACCAATCAGCTGTAGTTCATGCTTAGATTGAGTAAAATTCATAGATAAGAAAAGTGACTGACAAAAATTAAAAACTCCCTCCCCCCAAAGTTTTATCATTGGAGCAACCTCACTTAATAGAGTTTTTCAGAATTAGCATTTTTCTTAAGTTGTGTATATTTTTAGCACAGTGTCAATCTCCTGCTCTACTTTGTCAAGATCAGCCTGACAATTTTGCAAGGGACAGTGAAGCTTCTGTGATGAAATTGGAAGGAATGGATTTGCTATGAATTGTACTACTAGTTCAACTTCAACAATGATTGAAACTTGGCAGAGAATTGATCTGCGGGTATCGAAATATGTTTCACAAGTGATATACCATTGAAATCACCTTCACGTACACACTGTTCCATTGCAGGAAAAAAAAAGATGGTGATTTCCAAAAATTCAAGTCCACTTGAAAGTGCTGACTGTGGAGATCCTCTGTGTAATATCCTTATTCTTTCCTTGAAGGTCAAAGTTAAAAAAAATGTAATTACATCTAAAAAGAACTGCAAGTTCAGTAATCAAATATTTTCTCCTACTTGTTTAACCTTCTCACTAGATTTTAAAAACTGTTCCATTTCTTCAATCATATCTAAAGATCAAGTTAGAACTTTTTTCCCCTTACTCAGTCAATTATCTTTAAACTATAAAAAATAGATCTGCTTCCTTTATAAATGTTTATGCTTATGCTAGAAGAATGCATGTCAGATTGTTCCTTCGTTCAGAGCACTTTAGCTTACAGAATTCCTTAGTGAATAATACCATGAAATGCAATGGAATTCGGGGAATTGTTTTTTTTTTTTAAAAAATGTTTCCTTATTTGCTTACTAAGTGTACAGTATATGTTGTTTCAATCATTATAGACCTTGGAATTAGATAGTTAAAAATATACAGGCAAGAAACTTTCCCTGCCAAGAAACAATACAAAACTCAATTTGTAGCAATATCCCAAATTGCAAAATTGAAAAAAATATTCAAACTAATTCCATTTCTGAGGCATTCGGGAAAAGCCAGGGTTATTAGCCTTTCTAATGCCCAGCAGGATTGGAGCCATTTCAATCATGGTGGATACTGTTCCATGGAAAGAGTGCAGCAATTAACATAGACCAACCAATGCGATTCCTGCATCCTCTGAAAGAAAGGACCCAAAATGATCCCCTTCTAGAACAGAATTACAGAGTTGAAAGGGACCTTGGAAGTCTTCTATTCCAACCCCCTGCTCATGCAGGAGACCCTATATTATTTCTGACAAGTGGCTGTCTAGTCTTTTCTTAAAAGGTCTCAGTGATGGGGTACCCATAACTCCAAGCTGTTCTACTGGTTGATTGTTCTCACATTCAGGAAATTTTCTCCTTAGTTCTAAGTTGAATCTCTCCTGACGTTCTATCTGACATTATCAAATGAGCAGAATCAGCTGAGAGAATGCAGCCCTGAAGGTATGCAGTTCCTGCACCATGAAGAAGCAGGCAGATGTTATATAGGCAAACTGAGATGTTCCCACAACTCTTTCAGCTAAAATGAATTGATTTCTTTGTTATTGTGTCTATTTGAGTACTTTGATTATATTCAGTACTTTCTTAGAGTTAATATTTTTTTAAAACAAATATATGCTTAAACTAAAAATAATAATCTAGTTAGATCAAGAAGAATGAATGGGCTTGGAATGGGTGGTTTAACCCTGCCAAAAATTAAAGGTAGACTATTCTTGGAATTGGATGGCTTTGTGACCCTCAGCTATTCCATCTTCTTCAATTTAAAACTTGTTCTTTTCTACCTAGATACTAACAACTTTCAGACTTTAGAAAGGAATTTGATCACATTACATATTTGGCCCTAAGTTGAAATGTAGAACCTATATCATAATAGAAGGCTGTCAACCATTCTTGCATTCCATTTGGAGTGACTACTGTTTGTTGCATGATTTATAATAGCCTGAAATTGTATGCCGTCTTGTTCTTTCTTACAGAGGTAGCAGTTTCAGTAGGTATTTTTAAACTGAGAATTCTGGAAGTCTTAAATAGGAAATAATTGAAAGCTGAAACCTATCACACACTAAGAGGTGGGGGATAAACAGATTTCAACATATCTCCTTACATATAATTTTCAATGTCAGCTGCAATATTTTTACTTTTCAAGTCACTTTTCCTGAACACCAATGCAGGCTTTGAAAAAAAAAAGAAAGGCAACATTCTTTGAATGGATAAATGTGTTAGTAATGCAGAGACAAATTTCCTTCTCCAGTTATGCATCTTTGATTTCCTCCCTCCTACCTCCACTTGGACAAATAATAATTTGAAATAATAATAATTGTTGATAAGAAAGACAAATTCTGGATAATGGACATGGCAGTACCCAGAAATGGCAGAACATAAGAGAAATAACTGGATAAAATCATAAAATGCAAAGAAATGCAAGTAGAAGTAGAACAACTGTGGCAAAAGAAAGCAAAGATAGTACCCATAATAATAGTCACCTTGAATGCAATCTCAAAACATTTGAAGTAGTGCTTGGGCATCATCAGCATTGACAAAACCACCATCAGTCAATTCTGAATGACAGTTTTACTTAGAAAAGCTTACAACCTGTAGATATTATGCTTTACACCAGGGGTCAGCAACCTGAAACAGTGAAAGAGCCACTCGGAACCGGTTCCCTCACAAAAGGAAAAACTGGGAGCCGCAAAAAAATATGTGTGCATGTGCGTACATGCGCGCATGCAAAGAACAGGGTTTGACTGAAGAGTGGAGCCAAGGCGAGATATGCACCTACCCTGCATATTTGAATTGATTGGTTGATTTTTTTTATTCCCACTTTTTTTTTGGACTGCACATGGCAGAGGACTGGGAGCCGCAGGAGATGGCTGAAAGAGCCGCATGCGGTTCCGGAGCCGCGGGTTGCAGACCTGTGCTTTACACCATCAAGCACCATCTGCCCATCTACCCCATGTTCTTGGGAAGTACTTTATAGAAGGATAAAAATACTAAATCCAAGCTAAACATCTGGCTGACTATGAAAACAACAACAACAACAACAACAACAACAACAACAACAACAACAACAATAATAATAATAATAATAATAATAATAATAATAATAATAATAATAATAATAATAATAATAATAATAATAATTGCTCTTACAGACTGAGGATATAGCCAACAGAGTGAATATTGCTAAATTAAATCTATTCTTGCCAGATTTAGGAGCAATGAATCAAACTGATAATTCTTATCATTCTCCTATGTGTTGTCTGGTGTCTCATGATGATATGGCTCCTTTTTGGGAGGGAGGGCATGCCATTATAGCACAGCATATTGGACAGGCACATTGTCCATCTGACTAAGATAGAAATGTAACAATCCTACTCATTGTTGGGGACATGTGCTTGAAACCTTTTCACAGGCAGCCTCGCTTATTGTGACAACTGCTAACTGGGGGAAAAAAGAGAATCCAATTTATTTTTTTAATTACTGCTAAATTTAAGGTTAGGATTCTGCTTTAGACTCTGAATACCAACTACATTATGTGGCCATGAAATTGTAGGGATATTAATGAATAATCCCAGAAAACATCCAAGCAAGTAACTCCTGCCATAATCATTGCATGACAATATAAGAACCTTCACTACCAGCAGTAGTAACCAACAGAATATATCACAGGAAATGACAGGGAACATCACCTTTGTCCATTAACATCTAGCAAATACATTTTGTAGAAATATTGCAAGTTATATACAACACAAAACACCTTCACAACTGCTGCTTTCGATACTGCAGTATTATACTACACTAGTAAAAGGGTTTTCATGATGTCCTGTAAGAGGATTCCTTGTTACCACTCTCACAGTTCTCCAAATTTCCAATGAGTTAAAATGGACTCCCTTTGGTTCATCAATGGGGCAGCCCCCAAACTAGCTTTAAGCCACACCTTGTACATGTCCTCATTATTGCTTCAGTGGATTTGTGGCAAAATGGTGGGTAGGCACCAAGGCACCTTGACTTCAGTAGGAAACAGGACAGTCAATGGATAGTCATGGTGCCTATACTTCAAATGGTGGTGGTGTGGGGAGGAACTAAGGATTAGGAACCATACCAGTTTAACACTAATTCTGCAGACCTCTTCTTGTATCCTTTGTTCCTGTATTCAGCTGCTCTTAATTTTAATTAGTTCAAATATATATTCTATATCTATCTGAATAATATTGTGGGAATACATGTCAGGAAAACCAAGGTTCAAAGCTTCACTTTGAAGAATACTAATAATTCTGACCCATAGTTTCTTTCTTTCACACACACTGATCTGCAGAAAACCCTCTTATATCTAAATGGTTCTTAATATAAAAGATATTCATCAGATCACAGAACAGATTTTTCATGGACTTGACTAGCAAGCTAAAAGTCCAACTCTTGTGTAGTTTGAAAATAGCAACGAATAGTAGGTTTTGGCCCCAAGCACCATTATATTCACAGGGAGAGGATAAAAATGTCTTGGAACACATAACGCAGTGTAATACATAAATTGCTGGACTGGGATTGGGGGGACCCAGATTTAAGTCTTCCCCTAGGCAGGAGAGCCAGTTGGATTGAAAATATTTTCCTCAACTTTGTAGAAGAGTACACAGTTGTTTCAGGCTCACCCATAGTTAAGTGCAGCTACAATTCTTGTGTTGGGAGTGTTATGTGCTCTTAGCTACTTTCCTTCATGACCAAAGGCAAGCTCGCCTGACCAATAACCAGCCAAGATACAGTGAAGGTATTTGGTTTTGTTTATATCAATAATGGAAAAGAAGCTTTCAAAGCTTGGTTGTCTTCAAAGTTCCAACCCAAAATATTCTCTTCTTTATGCAACCCTGTCCTGGCCACCACATCCCTCCTCATTCCCCATTGGCTAAGATACTATGAGGTTACACTCTTTCTGACCACTTCCTACATATTTCCTGCTATGTTCCTTAAACATACTAAATCATTTGCACATGTACACTAATAATATAAAATATTAGACATATTCAAATGGTTGTTTTGAGCTCTGTGGATATTTTATAGACTCAGTACAATAGGTTCTTTCCTGTTTTTCAGTTCAGTATGCCTTTCCTATTATCTCATTCAGCTAGTTTTCCTGTTATTCCATTCAGCTAATTTTCCCTGGCTAGCCATTTCCTCTTACAGCTATTTTTATAGCTTGTATTCTTCCTTTTCCCACTGTAAGACTCAGCTAATTTTTGCCTCCATGTTTATCTTACATCTGCACTTTATGTTATCCTTTCCTGGTTCTCAGCCATTTCAGTTTCTTTGGCAAGCTTGTTTGTCTACTCTGTAAGTTTTCATTGCACAATAGATTTGACTGTCTCTGAAGATTCATCATATTCGTACATATTTATCAGGAAGCTGGGGCTTCAACTGCTAGGGAAAAAGCAGAGCACCTATTGCGAGTTCTATTTTTGTTTCAGAACCAGCTCCATTCATTGCAACCTTCAAATCTGTCTGAACCTGTGCTTGGTGTGTTTTCTCTATTGGTGTACGTATATAGCCAAGTTTCCTGTGCAGTGGATCAACCATATTATCTCACCATGTTAAGAAATCTATGGTTACTTAACAAGATATGTTAAATCTTTCTAAATATGTCTGAAAGTTATTTTAATTCTTTCTGAATAGATCCTTCCTAATAGAACTTTCATTTGATTATGGTTTTCCTTTTTTAATTAACATATCATCTCCTCTCCTTAGGAGAGAGGCTGTTAAGACTTGTGTCTGATTAGTAGCTATGAGCTCAACTCTTTTTTTCCCCTCCCAAATATGTCCAAGTCTCTTCATGTCCATTTTAACGATTAACTCTTCTCTTTGCAAATATGCACACCACATGCCCTTGTGAGATATTGCTTCATTATGTTTATCTTCTGATTATGCAAGACAATGGGGAAGTTGGTAACAATTACCATGGGACAACAACTGTAGGAGATGAACACAGCTCACAATGAGCTCAGATGAACTTCTGAACATGACTTTGTGGCAGCAGAAGAGGAATGGAAGAACTTAAATGAGAAACTTGCATTTTTGGCGTTTTCTATTGTTATGGTGTTGAATACAGGGTTAAAATACCATACTGGGGACATTAAAGAAGCTAAAGTTCATGGATTCTTACTTTAGACCATTTCAGTTAAAATGGCCAACTGAATGTACACTTAGTCTCTTAAAACTGTCTGTTTCTATACTATAAATAACTGAATTCACACCTGCAGTACTTTTCCAGGTAAACAAAATGCTTTTCTTCTATGTTATAAGCAACTGGATTTGTATGTACCGTGCTCTGTCTCCTTTATAAAATAGACGGTTTGTATTAAATACATAGTAAAATAACATAGAGTAGGGCTTTTTAAAAGTAGAATATCTGCTTGACTTATCTACAATGACCATCTTTTCAATAGTAGGCTTGTATGTGCACCAAGAAAGAGGAAGGGAAAGAGCCAAAACTGTTGATTTGCAATTGTTGCTCTTGCTCTTAGTAGTTATTGATCATCCCTCCCTCCCACCATTTTCAAAACCTCCTTGTCCTTTTCCTCTTGCTGGGGACACAGCAGGCAGAAAGGTTCATGGTAGCAAAACAGCTAAGGATGTTACTGTGGATGTGAGATAGCTAGCTTGTTACATTTTGCAAATAAGTAGGGCTTCAGGGAACATTCTGATATGAGCTTTCCAACAAGTTCCCTCTTTTTACTTACCATTGCTGTAGTAGGATCTGTCTTTGACTCTATCTCTCGTATTTTCCACCTGATCACAACTGTTGTCTTAAATCTTTAGGTCTGAATGCTTCTGAATACGTATTCCTTCTGTTATAGCTGATATTGCTTATCTGGATCCAAAGCTGAAATTCATGTACTCAACTCTTAATATATGAAACCACTTCAAACTCAGTGAACAGGGTAATCTAAAATGAATTCACTGAGCCTTTCACTTCAAATGTTTCTCCATTGGTTGCCATGCTGTATGGTTATATGGCATTACAAAAGAACATAAAGAATTCCCCCAAAATGCCAAAATCTAGAAAATTCACTGGAAACTGGATTTTTCAAAACACAGGTATACTGTTTATTTATAACAACAACAACAACAACAACAACAATAATAATAATAATAATAATAATAATAATAATAATAATAATAATAAATTTTATATAAGGATATAATAACTATATTATAATAATTATATTATTATATGATAATGATAATTCAGTCTACGTTATCATAGTAGTATGTTCCAAGACTTGAACCCATTAAATATTTCAAGAGTCTGTGATGGTCAAATCATTCCATGCATGTACAGAAAAATATTGGTAATATTAGAAATATTCACATTTGTCTGAAATGACAGTTGCACCTTCTAGTAAACTGGAAGATAGCTTAGAAGTACATTAAAACAAATAGTTAAACAAAAGCTGTAAGAAAAAGAAGCTAGCTTACCTGTCACCCATTGGAAATGTCAAATTAATTTCCTTTCATATCTTCTTTGAGATTTCTTAATTCCCTGAATTAATAATCATTAAAACAGCATTTTGCTGAAGTCAATCAAATGCTACACCAATTTCCACACTAGTGTGATCTGATTGGAGGTTGATAATTACCTGACCTTGGCAGTAAACCAAAACCAAAAGACTTTGACAGATAACACTTCTTAGAGCTGAGTTGAAACAGTGGTGTTTGAATGTACCTGGAAGTGTACGATAACCTCACTGATAAATGCAATAGACCAGCTTTTCTTTGAAGATTAGCCCATTTTTGTTTCTCTTTAGGCCCATTTTATTTTTACTCAAGACATGTGAGCTAAGAAAAAAGAATCAAGCAAGGCCAAATATGAAAGCCTGTGTTATTCATTGCCGAAGTAATCACTCTGACAATGTTTCAATATTCTATATTTTATAGCCTTTGCTGTACCATATTAATAGTTATAATGATACTGTATTAATAAGGGAACATGATGGCTCAATGGTTAAAGATGCTGAGCTTATCCCAGCCCAGGTTCAGGACCCAAGAGCCATGCAACAAGGCAAGCTCCTGTTACTTTCTCCAGTTCCTGCCACCTAATAGTTCAAAAGCATGCAAAATGTGAGTAGGTAAATAGGTACCACTTCAGTGGGAGGGTAACAGCATTATGTGTTGACTGCACAAACATCTTCAGACAATGCTGGTTCCCTCAGCTAAGAAATGGAGACGACCGCTGCCCCCAAGAGCTGGATACAACTGGACAGGGGAAACCTTTACCTTTACTTTATATTAATGCAAACAGCATCCTACTTTAATAATTGCAGAATATTAGGATGTTGACCATGGATGGTAAAAATAGATGTATATTTTGATGATGTATGTTACATACTTTCTACAAGGTCCTCTCTCTTGTCCCCTGCAACAGCAAATGACACTTGTTTTGTTAACTAGCTACCAGTTGTCAGGTGACAGCTGGTGAAGGGACATCTAGTGACAAGATGGAGATCAAGCAGTGTCTCTAAGAATCTCTCTGCCCTGCCCGAGTCCACGCACATACACACACACAGTACAAGTAGAATAAGTGTTTATTTCACACAACCAACTCCAAAGTTGTTCTCCAGGTCGCAGCTTCAGTGGGCAGTATTTTAAATTCCCCTCAAAGTGATTGAGACAGAAGAAAGGCAGCAGGAACAAAACATGCCACAGTCTCTTCTGCACCTTCGTCCCAGGAACAATACTGGCAAGTAGACAGCCCCCACAATGCTCTGGGTTCAAAGTGTGGCAAATGCAAATATGGTTTCAGCTGCTTCAAAGCACAGCAAGGTGACATGACTCCAGCAGGTTCAAGGCAAGATGAAGGCAACTTGGCTTCAATGAATTCAAGGCATGATGAAGGCAACATGACTCCAGCAAGTCCAAGGCAAGAGAAAGGCAACCACCTTCCTTCTCACTGTCCCCCTCCTCTCTCATTCCCTATCTCCTCCTTCCCCACTTTCCTCAAATTTGGCTTCACCCTTCTCCTCCCCTCTTTCCCCTTTCTACCCCATCCCCACCCATCTACCCCTCCTTCTCCCGCTCCCTTTCCATCCCTCTTTTCTTCCCCCTCCCCCTCACTGTCCCCCTCCCTTTTCATCCCCTCTCCCCTCCTTCCTGAACATCCCCCAGTATGGCTGTAACATGTGTCACCCCATTGATTGCCAGGGTTGATTCGGCTGATCTGGATGGCTAGGGTGGTGTCTCCTTCCTCCCTCCCGCTCCATTCTGTCCCTTCCAAAGCTGCATGCTCAGTGGAAGACGTTCATCCCAGATAGGAGTTTGGCGATCTTCAGTCAAGGGTCAAGGGTATATGATAGCTGCGCTCCTCTGATAGAACATCCAGAAAAACATGCCTCTTGGAAGGGATATTTACTTTGATAATTGTCTCCCTCCCTCTCCTTCCCATCTCCCATCCTTCCTCATCATCCCAAATATGGCTGCAACATTTGTCATCCCATTGATCAACTAGGTTGTTTCATTGATTGGGCTGGCTAGGTGGGTGCCCTCTTCCTCCTGCTTCACCTTTGTCCCTCCCAAAGCTGCATGCTCAGTTGAAGAGATCCATCAATCTTCGGTCAAGAGTCAAGGGTATATGGTAGCTGTATATCTCTGCTAGGACCTCCAGACAAACATGCCTCTTGGAAGGCATCTTCACTCTGATAATTGTCCCCTCCCTCTCCTTCCCCTCTCCCCTTCTTTCCCTCTCCCCTCCTTTCCCATCATTTCCCAATATGGCTACAACATCTGTCATCTCATGGATCACCAGGGTTGATTCAGCTGATCTGGCTGGCCAAATGGGTGTCCCCTTCCTCCCTCCTGCTCCACTTTTGTCCCTTCCAAAGCTGCATGCTCAGTGGAAGAGATCCATCCCAGATAGAAGTATAGCGATTGTTGTGTCTGGTCGGTTGGTGAGTGAACACGCTGAGACGGATTGCTGTTATCTTGTTTATTCAAGTACACGTGGCCGAACTGGCCCTACCTGCCCCGTCGCTGGTATTTATATGCCCGGCGTGCCCGGCACTGTCCAACCCGCAGGCTCAGGTTTCCCGCGCTGCCCCTGGCCACCCAACCCGGTGTCCAGGACTTCCCGCCGTGCGGCTTGGCCAATCAGGTGGCCGGGCAGGTGTGTACCTTACACCCCTTTCCCCCCAATTGAAGCTGTTATTGTCTTATGTAATCTTTTAAGTAAGCTGGGGCCTTGTGCACCCTGGTAGGGTATCTCCCCGTTGATCTGGCTGGCTCAGCCCCCCCTTCCTGGGTAGGTTCGGATGCCCCTAACTGGTCCCTGCCCTGATCCAGCCCCGTTGGCAGTAAGGATTCCGTGTGCTCCCCTTCCCCTCCGTTGGTGTTGGCCTCAGGTGTCCCTGGCTCGGTTGTGGCATCCCTGACTCTCCCCGTCCCATGCGTCCTGGACGTGGGTCCTGTGTTGGCCTGGTGTGAGGTGACTGGGAGTGTGGCTATTCCCCCGTGAGTGGTGTTGGGTGGATGCTGGGTCTGCTTATGTGGGGTGATTTCTGGGGCCCTTTTCCTTAGTTGGTCTATGTGTCTCCTGACCTGGCGATCCCCTTCCCCCTCAATGATGTAAGACAGCGGGCCTAGCTTGTCCACCACTACCCCCGGCAACCACTTGTCCCCTTGGCTGTAGTTCCTGGCCCACACTAAGTCCCCAATGTCCAGAGTCTGGGCTGTGCATTCTTGCTCCACCTCTGGTGTTGTCCTGTCGGGATGGAGCCTGTCATGTTTGGTGGTGAGTTTCTTGCCCCACCTCATTTCTGCTAGACTCTTCCCAGTGGCTGTGCACTGGGTGGTGTGTTGTGCCAGTAGGAACTGAGCCAGTCTCTGTGGCCAATCACCAGTGATGATTCGGCGTAGTGCATCTTTCATGGTCCTTACGTTCCTTTCTGCCAAGCCGTTGCTGGATGGGTGGAAGGGAGTCGACGTCGCGTGCCTAATCCAATTGGCCTTGAGGAAGTCCTGAAATTCATTGGATGTGAATTGGGGCCCGTTGTCAGACACAATCACGTCAGGTAACCCATGGGTGGCAAAGAGTCCCCTCAGGACTTGTATGGTTTTTGCTGATGTTGTGTGTTTGACTGGCACTACCTCTAACCACCGGGAGTAGCTGTCTACCACTATTAGGAATGTTTTTCCCTGGAAAGGCCCTGCGTAATCAATATGTATGCGTGACCATGGGTTGTGTGTGGCCTCCCACCTATGAACCGGTGCATGGGCTTGTTCTGGTCTAGACCTCTGGCAGAGGTAACATCCTGCTACCCTCTCTTCAATGGCCTTGTCTAGCCCTGGCCACCAAAGGTGACTTCTGGCCAGGGCTTTCATGCGTACTATCCCCTGGTGTCCCTCATGTAAGTAACTGATGACTCTTTCCCTTAGCTCCTCTGGAATTATTACCCTGTTCCCCCACAAGAGACACCCTCGGTGAGTTGATATTTCGTCCCTCCTCCGTAGGTAGGCCTGGAACTGTGATTCCTGGCTCCCTTGGCTCCACCCACCTAGGACCCATGTCGTCACCCTCCTTAGCACCGGGTCCCTACTGGTGGCTATGGCGATGTCTTTGGCCGTCACTGGGCATTCTGGTAGCTCTTCTATTGTTAGGATCTGACTGGCTGGGGCTGGGTCGGTGTCAGTGTCTGGTAGTGGTAATCTGCTTAATGCATCCGCGTGGCCCATGTCCTTCCCCGGTCTGTATTGTAAGGAAAATGTGTAGGCTGACAGAAATATGGACCACCTCAGCATCCTAGGTGACATTATTTGCGGGGTTTGTTTGTCCGTGGTGAATAATCCTAGGAGGGGTTTATGGTTAGTGAGTATTGTGAATTCCCTACCGTATAGGTAATCGTGGAATTTCCTTACCCCTGCCACTATTGCTAGTGTCACCTGATCTATTTGGGCATAGTTGCGCTCAGCCTTGGTTAGAGTTCTTGAATAATATGCTATGGGCCTTTGATGCCCGTTGTCATCCCAGTGGCTGATCACTGCTCCTACCCCATATGGTGAAGCATCGCATGCTAAACAGATTGGCTTCCCCTCAATGAAGTGTGTCACCGCAGGTTTGCTGGCTAGTATGTCCTTAAGGGTTTGGAAGCTTTTTTTATGTTGTTCCTGCCAGTGCCATGGTGTTTTGCTGTCCAAAAGCCTGTGTAGTGGTTCAGCTATGACAGCCTTGAGGGGGATGAATGTGTGATAAAAATTTATCAGGCCTAAGAATGCCTGTAATTCTGCCTTGTTTTTTGGTTCTGGGGCTGCCTTGATTGCTTTTATCTTCCCCTCTGTGGGATGTATGCCCTGTGCATCTATCCTGTATCCCAAAAACTCTGTGGAAGGTACTCCTATGGAGCACTTCCCCTTCTTTAATTTGAGTCCAGCCTTCCTAAACCTTTCTAGGACCCTTTCTAATCTTTCAGCTAGTGTCCCCTCATTTTTTCCTGCAATAAGCACGTCATCAAAATAGGGGCACACCCCAGGTATACCTTTAAGTGTCTTCTCCATCACTTCTTGGAAGATACCTGTGGCTGTAGCTATTCCAAATTGCAGCCTGTTGACTCGGAACGCCCCCTTGTGGGTAACAATCGTCTGAGCATCTGCCGCCTCCCTGGTGACTGTGAGTTGCAAATACGCCTGCGCCAAATCGAGTTTAGCGAAGATGGCACCGTCCTGGATGGTAGCGAGGACTTGCTTCACCGTTGGGACCGGGTAAGCATGCTGCTTTAATCCGCGGTTGAGCGTGGCTTTATAGTCCACACAAATTCTCACGTCCCCGTTAGGTTTAAGGGGGGTGACGATAGGTGTTTCCCAGGGTCCCACATCTACCGGTTCTAGCACCCCCTGGCCTACTAGTTTGTCTAGTTCGGCTTCTATCTTTTGCTTGAGTGCGAATGGCACTCGCCTGGCTTTAATTCGGATGGGCTGTACTGTGGGGTCTAGTTTAAAACTGATCGGTGGCCCCTTGTATTTCCCTAAGGTGTCGTCGAAAACGTCCGCGGATTTGTCGCAGACGGCCTGCAGGGTCTGTGTTTGGATGGAGTTTATTCCCCCGACCCATATGCCTAGCGGCTCGAACCAGTTGAGACCGATTAGGCTGGTCCTCCGGCCCTCTGTAACTAGAAGTTCGAGGGGTCCTTTGAACCCCTTGAAACTGACATCTATTGTGATGGACCCGCAAACCTTGATGGGTGATTTTTGGAAGTCTGCCAGTTGTATGTGTGACTGTTTGATTGGGACCCGGCACCTGCAGTTGGCCTCGATGCGGGCCAGTGTCTCTCTGGAGATTATAGACACTGCCGCTCCCGAATCTACCTCCATTTTGCAGGGGGTGCCCTGTAACTGGACCTCGACTTGTAGTTTGGGCCTAAGCACTTGGTTGATGGCCCTTGCCCCCCCCGGTCCTGTGTGTGTGTGCGTGGCCTAAGGGGCCCTTTGCCACCGTTCCGGGGGGTTACCTTACCTGCGGCCCAGGCGTCGATGTCGTTCAGGTTCTCCCGTGGCTTGCTCCTGCAGATGCTCTGAATGTGACCGGTTTTTCCGCAATTCCTGCATTTGGCGTTCCTAAACCGGCAACTTGCGCGTGGATGGTTGCCGCCGCAGCTACCACACTTGGGTTCTGAGTCCCTGTGCCTGTTCAGGCCTTCCCTCAGTGGTCTTGCTTGCGGGGGAGGTGGCCTCCTGTTCCGATCGCAGTCGTCCGCTCGCTGGGGCTTCATTGTGGCCTTACCAAACCGGCGGGTGACTTCGTTGATGTCTGTCTCCCATTGGTAGTCCTCCACCCCACCGTCCACAAGGCACTCTTGGTGGATGGACCCGGTCGCACCATTGCTGTTGGGGGGGTCGCATTGGCCGGTGCTCTTGTAGGTGAGCAGCTCATCGAGGACTTCTTGTAAGTTCCCCGTGGGCTTGGATATGATTCTGTTCTGGAGTTGTTCGCCGCGTAAGCCCAGAACCACTCGGTCTCGAATGCGCACCTCCAGGTTATCATACTTGCAGCGGAGCGCGGCTTCTTTCACTGCTGCCACAAACTGTGTTATTGATTCCCCTGGTTTCTGGTTCCGTTTTTCAAAGATCCTCCTCCAGAACAGTTCAGATCTTTTCGGGGTGAAATGCTCATGCAGTTTCCCCAGGAGTTCGGCATAAGAGATGCTGGCTACCGCTGCTGGCTGGCATAGTCCCACGGCGACCCGGTAGACCGGCGTCCCACTAATCGTTAGCAACGTGGCGGCTTTCTTCCAATCCTCCGTGATTCCGTTCACCAGCATGTACCCCTCGACCTGTCCCACATATTCCTCCCAGTCCTCTGGGTACTGGGGGTCGAATTCCCGGATTGAGCCGACTTGCGCCATTCTCTTCCGCTGGGTTCAGGGTTTTTGCTACTGACGTCTCTTTGAATTTCCCGCTCCACGTCTGCTCGTCTCGCGCTCTAACTCTGCCGCTGCCGATCCCACCTTCGTCGCCACTGTTGTGCCTGGTCGGTTGGCGAGTGAACACGCTGAGACGGATTGCTGTTATCTTGTTTATTCAAGTACACGTGGCCGAACTGGCCCTACCTGCCCCGTCGCTGGTATTTATATGCCCGGCGTGCCCGGCGCTGTCCAACCCGCAGGCTCAGGTTTCCCGCACTGCCTCTGGCCACCCAACCCGGTGTCCAGGACTTCCCGCCGTGCAGCTTGGCCAATCAGGTGGCCGGGCAGGTGTGTACCTTACAGCGATCTTCAGTGAAGGGTCAAGAGTATATGATATCTGTGCTGCTCTGCTAGAACCTCCCTCTCCTTGCCCTCTCCCTTCCTTCCCCATCATCCTCCTTCAATGGAAATGGTCCATCCCATATACTGTAGCAGTATGACTATTTTCAGTCAAGGGTCAAGAGTGTACAATAGCTGTGCTCCTCTGTTAGAACCTCCCGGCTGGCTAGGTGGATGTTCCCTTCTTCCCTCACAGCTCCACTTTCATCCCTCCCAAATCTGTGAAGTCAGTGGAAGAGGAGGACCATCCCAGATAGGAGTATAGTGATCTTCGGTCAAGGGTCAATGGTATATGATAGCTGCGCTTCTCTGCTAGAACGTCCAGACATCTCTGCTAGAATGTCCAGACAAACTTGCCTCTTGAAAGGAATCTTCACTCTGATAAGTGATAACTGACAGTAACTGACAGTTTAACTGTATGGATGAAGTCATAAAGGCAATAGAATTCCCAAGCTGATGAAAAGCCATCCTTCCCCTCCCCTCCCCTCCCCTTCCAATCTCTCTCCTTCTCCCTCTCCTACTCCTACCCCCTAACATACACACACACACACACACACACACACACACACACACACACCTTTCCTTCCCTCTCTTCCCTCATCCCTTTTCCTTGCACCTTCCCTCAATTTCCTTCTAATTGCAGTTCCCCACCCTCAGTTCTCTCCTCCACCATGTAGTCATGCTCTTCCAATTCCCCTCTTCTCTTCTCTTCTCTTCTCTTCTCTTCTCTTCTCTTCTCTTCTCTTCTCTTCTCTTCTCTTCTCTCCTCTCCTCTCCCCTCCCCTCCCCTCCCCTCCCCTCTCCTCTCCTCTCCTCCTCTCCTCTCTTCCCCTCCCCTCCCCTCCCCTCTTCTCTTCTCTTCTCTTCTCTTCTCTTCTCTTCTCTTCTCTTCTCTTCTCTTCTCTTCTCTTCTCTTCTCTTCTCTTCTCTTCTCTTCTCTTCTCTTCTCTTCTCTTCTCTTCTCTTCTCTTCTCCTTCCCTTTCCTATCCCTCTCCTTTTTTAACTTAACCCTTTCCCTTCATCTTCCTGAACCCAGTCTATCTTCCCCTTTCCAGTCCTGTTTTCGATTTCTATCCACCTCCCCCCTCTCACATATTTCACTCTCTGTCTCCCCTAATCCCTAATGCCAACCCTCACCTTCTTCCTAAACTAACCCTCACTCTAAACCTAAACCTTACCCTCAGTAAATCTAACTGTAATCCTAACCCTCCCCTTCAGCCTCATTTCCTCTCTGATAGTTTCCTACAAAACGAGGGAAAGTTTCCCAGAGTCCAGGAGCCCCTTTCAAGGCCAACTTACCTCTCTTAAAGCATCTTCACTCTGATAACTGATAAGTGACAGTACAAGACAGTTTAACTTGCATGGGTGAAGTAATAAAGCCATTAGAATTCTCAAGCTGATGAAAGTCCATCCTTCCTCCCCTTTCAACTCCTCTTCTTCTCCCTCCCTTTCTCCCTCCCCGTAGCACATGCACTGCACGCACGCGCGCACACACACACACCTTGCTTTCCCCCTCTCCCCTCTCCTCCCTTTTGCCTCCCCTTCCCCTCAGTTGCCTCCTCCACCTACTTATCTCTCTTCTCCTTACCTTCCCTATCCCAATTCTTTCTTAACTTAACCCCTGCCTCTCCCTGTCCCCCTGCTCCACTCTCCCCCTCTTCCTGTACCCACAGTCCATCTCCCCTTATCCGCTCCATACCCATTCCCTCCTCTTGCTCCTCTCAATCCTGCTCTTTCTACTACCCTACTCACTCTTTCTTCTCTCCCTAATTCCAACCATCACCCTCATTCTAAACTAACCCTTCTACGCTTAAGCCTAAACCTTACCCTTAACCTCACTTTTAAACCTAATTCTAGCCCTCATTTGTAATCCTAACCCTCACCCTCATTTACCTCTCTGATAACCCTCACTCTAAATCTAAACCTTACCTTCAGTAAATCTAACTGTAATCCTAACCCTCACCTTCAGCCTCATTTCTTCTCTAATAGTTGATGACAAAGAGAGGGAAGGCTTCCCATAGTCCAGGAGCCCCTTTGAAGACCAACTTACCTCTTTGAAGGCTTCTTCACTCTGATAACTGGCAGTAACTGTCATTTTAGCCTGCAGGGATGAAGTCATAAAGGTATTAGAATTCCAAATTAAATGGGAATTCTCTCCCATTTCTACCAAAGGTCACTTGTTCAAACTTTCTACACAAAATGCCTGGCAAACGTCCCTAGGAAGTTAGCAAACCAATCACTGCATATTTCTCAGTTTTAGCACAGAAATCATAGCTCTTTGGATGTAGATTGCCATTTTTTTTTAAAAAAAAATTGAAGCTCCACTAAGCCAGCTGGCTGAGAAAGACTCATTGAGGCTGATACCGTATTTTTACAAGAAATAGTGATATGGAGGATAGAGATTAAGTCAAAATAAGGGATAGATAACAGTTAAGAAGAGTTTAAGTTGGTGATTGTAGAGAAAAGGAAAGAGGGATAATCATGCTAAGATATAATAGTCTCCCCCCCCCCCGCTTCTATAAGTAATAGCAACGTTTTACCCAGATAGAGTGATTCTGTCCTTTGGGGGAAAATGTTTAAATACTTATTTGCTATTATAAATTTAAGCCCTTTCATTTCAGTAGCAAATTGCCAGTGAGAGCATAAAAAAATTGTTCAGTCAAGAAGAAAGAAAATTGTTTCAATATTTGCCAATATTAGGAAACTATATTTTCAAGTTTGTTCTCATTAGAAATATAAAACAATATTGATTATTATTCTAAACACATCACATCTGTACTTACTATCTATAGATTTCAAAACATCAACCAACTGATAGAATGTGTGGGGGAAAGAGTCTATTGCTTTTACAGAAAGACATGCTAGCCTGTGAAGAAATACATTGCATATATTTTAATTTCATGAGCCTAGCTGAATCTTGAGAATTTTATCTAGGAAGGTCTCTGCTATGCTGAAAACCGGTCTTAACCAGAATTTGCTGATATGATAGTTACTCTAGAGACAACCCTTAGGAACTAGTAGCCATAAAAGATAATTTGTAAATAAGGGCAGGGGCGATAGAATTATTTTATTTATTTATTTTTTATTTTAATTCCATTTATATCCTGCCCTTCTCCGAAGACTCAGGGCGGCTTACAAGCTTAGCAGTAGCCTTCATTCTATGTATATGCCTGCTTATTAGGGCTTTCACACACACACCAAGCGGCATTATTACAAAGTCAGCTTAATTGCCCCCAACAATCTGGGTCCTCATTTTACCTACCTCGGAAGGATGGAAGGCTGAGTCAACCTTGAGCCTGGTGGGATGCGAACCTGCACTAATTGTAGGCAGCTGGTGTTACTTAAGGAGGCATTAGCCCACTGCTCCACCAAGGCTCTTGAATTAGAGTAGTGGGAGATGTAATCAGGGGCAGAGATAATGTATTCACTTCAGGAGCTTCTGATAGGTTGTTATGATGTGATTACTAAGCCAATGAAGAAAAGGTGGGAGGTATCTTTGTAACAGCAATTGAGAATATAAATAAAGAATATTGATGATTTAAAGTGTGTTCACTGTGCCTGGCTTTTCTATTGGAAGTTCTGGCTGGTGATTGTTTATTTCAACTAGACAACGAATCCCACAACTGGAAGCTAAATACTGTAAGATAGGAGAGACAGGGGGAATAAGAGCGCCCTCTTTCTCCTCTTGTTCCTGATAATTAATATCTTCTGGGCAAAGCCTCTCTGAATAACCTTTTTTCTATATCCCACAAATAAATGAGATTATGCAAAATGGCATTAGGACTGTAGCAGTTCACATGATGGATTTAGCCAACAAGCTTACGCTTAATATTGATACACTATTAATCTGATCTGATTAATTAATGAGGTAAGGGCTGCCATTATGAAATATCTAGAGGAGATTTAGTGATTCAATAATAAATGCTTTAAAATACCAGACATAATGATTAGCCAATTAAAAAAAACTATGATATTATTAATGCAACTGCTTTAAAGGCTATTGTTTTCATGATCAGATTTGGTTAAGAAATTGGTTAAGGTACCAGGCCACAAACCAGAAGACTGGAAGTTTTAGTACCACCTTACTCATGAAAGCTGGCTAAGTGACTTTGAGCCAGTCACTTTCTCTTAGCCAAACCTACCTCACAGGGTAGTTGTTCTGGCAAAAATAAGAGAAGGAATACAGAATACATATTTGACCCCTTGTGTTATTTATAAAATAATAATAAAAACAGAATAAAAAATAAAAGTGATTTAAAATATATCTGCTAAGTCGAATTAACTCTGCATCTAATGCAACACAAACAAACTGCAACCAGCAGATACATTTGAAAAGTCACAATTCATTCATTTTTTATAATCCATTAATTCTATCTCAACATCTTTGAGCCTTTAAGCATCACAGGAGAGCAAATGATTATAATTTAGAACAAGAAAACAACAACAACAACAAGAATAGCATTAGAGTACTAGCCAGGCAGTTAGAAAAAGCACAGAAGATTAATCCCACAAGTATTGGGGGGGGGGGGAATGCACGCTTCCTCTGTTATTTATAGAGTGGTTATTAAAATCTACAAGTGCATTTATGATTAAATATTTTTATTATTTTCATGACTCAGGAACTGATGAGATATAGCAAAAATAATTTTAAGTGTGTTTACGGTGAAAACCATTTCCCAAAACAGTTGAAAATCACCCATACGGAAGGATTTAGAGTCCCTAAATATGCAGGCAAGAAAGAGGTACTCTGGCTGAATACTTGTAAGAGCTAATGGGTTTTCCCTTCAAGACCCAAACCTACTTCATTGGCCTGTTTTGCATAATAATAAAAATATTATTAGTATCCTGAATTGTTTTCCAAATGTTTATCTTTATTATTCAGCATAATTCAGTACAAAGGCATATTCATTTACGTTTCCATGTTTGTATTATGTGAAACTGATTATACCTTTGCTTCCTATCTTACAAGACCAAGTCTTCACTAAAACTCTCAGAATTCCCAACTATTGATTAAGTCCTTTTGTTAGGTGAGGATGATCAAGGTTTCTAATTAGAGAGGTTGCTACTCTTCTCCTGGTGTCCTCATCCCCAAGGAGAAGCTCAGAGAGAATATTTATTCCTCCTCTTGTCATCCCATTGTCCAAGACTGATTGTTCTACCAAAAATTGGTGGGGAAGGCAGGGAGCAGCAGAGGTGATTCTCTGATCTAGTGATGATTCAGTTCAAGAAGGACCTGACAAAAATTAGGATCAATTTTTTTTTCCTGAAGTTGGATTTCAGATGCCACCTCAATACTCTTCCACTACAGTTCAAGAACTTCTTTTGGTGCTTGTCTGCCATAGACTGTGGGGGCCAGATGGGAGGGGAATATATTTTGGGGGAATTAAAGTTCACCGTTCTGTAGGAAGAAAAGTCTTCATCATGGTTCCATCCAAGCTGGGGATAAACAACATGGAGACTGCTTTGGGAAGAGGGTTACAGTTTATTGCAGAGGAAAGCCAGACAGAAGTATGGATACAACAGAAAAAGGGGCTGACCACATGTGGGTAGTGGGTTTTTATACCCCCTGGACTCTATTGTTCCTGTTTGAGGCTATTTTCTGTTTCAAGTATTGTCCAGGTGTGCCTTTCTAGGAATCTTGCTGGTCATGGATATGTCCCAGCCCCTGCTTCCCTGGGGCTGGAGTATGTAGATGTTAAGCCTTTGTCTACCTAAGCTCCTGGCTCCAAACTTCTTGATGGCTCACATCTGCATGTCTTGTTGTTGTTAGTTGTGAAGTCGTGTCCAACCCATCATGACCCCATGGACAACGTTCCTCCAGGCCTTCCTGTCCTTTGCCATCTTCTGGAGTCCATTTAGGCATATGCCTACTGCTTCAGTGACTCCATCCAGCCACCTCATTCTCTGTCGTCCCCTTCTTCTCTTGCCCTCAACCTTTCCCAGCATTAGGCTCTTCTCCAGTGAGTCCTTCCTTCTCATTAGGTGGCCAAAGTATATGAGTTTCAACTTCAGGATCTGGCCTTCTAAAGAGCAGTCAGGGTTGATCTCCTCTAGGATCACCTTTTGTTGGCAGGGTGATGTCTCTGCTTTTTAGTGTGCTGTCTAGATTTGTCATGGCTTTCCTCCCCAGGAGCAAGTGTCTTTTAATTTCTTAAAAGTCAAATATTGAAACAAAAGTCCCCATCTGTGGTGATCTTGGAGCCCAGGAAAATAAAATCTGTCACTACCTCCATTTCTTCCCCATCTATTTGCCAGGAATTGAGAAGGCCGGATGCCATGATCTTGGTTTTCTTAATGTTTAGTTTCAACCCAACTTTTGTACTCTCCTTCACTCACAAGAAGAGGCTCTTTAGTTCCTCTTCACTTTCTGCCATTAGAGTGGTATCATCTGCATATCTTTTGCATGTCTATAGAAGTGGTTTTCTGCTTGTGGGGAAGGAGACCTGAGACTATTAAGAAAACTGGGCACGCTTTCCTGGTTCTTCAATTTCTTTTTAGGAAATATATTTTTCTGCCCTTTTAATATTTCCTTCTCTGGGGAGCTGACTTTCCTCAATAGGGAGAATATTTATTCCTCATCTTGTCATCCCATTGCCTAAGACTGATTGTTCTACCAAAAAATTGGTGGGGAAGGCAGGGAGCAGCAGAGGTGATGGTCTGATCCAGTGATCATTCAGTTCAAGAAGGACCTGATAAAAATTAGGATCTATTCTTTTTTTTTTCTTCTGAAGTTGGATGTCAGATGCCACCTCAATACTCTGCCACTACGCTTCAAGAACTTCTTT
Organism: Vipera berus; assembly: GCF_964194415.1. NCBI lineage: Eukaryota > Metazoa > Chordata > Lepidosauria > Squamata > Viperidae > Vipera > Vipera berus. Next base: position 104,985,971 of record NC_138206.1, read on the forward strand.
CGGTGCTGGTCTGCCATAGACTCTGGGGGCCAGATGGGAGGGGAATATATTTTGGGGAAATTAAATTTCACCATTCCTTTCCAAGCGCAGTCTCAGAGTCAACTGCTTGGGAATGGACTGCAGCTGCATTCCTCAGGAGACTGTTCTAAAAGCATCTCTCTCTCTCTTTTATTTTTTATTTTTTGTTAATTGAAAAGTTTTACAATACATTTTATCTTTAACAATACCCCCCTCCCTCCACCCACCCCTACCTAACCCTCCCTATCCCTCCCCCCATTCCCCCCTCCCCCCCGACTTCCCAGAGCTAGGTACAAGGTATAAAAACAAAGAACAATCATAAACATCCATATGCTAACAGCAATAAACTATTAAGTCTATCGCACTCTAGCTCATATGAAATGACTACAAGCAATACTAATATTACATAAAAAAGAGAAGAAGAAAAAGAAAAGAAAACTTATTCAAATGCTAAGTGAAACTTTTTAGTCCCATATTTGTTCTGGATATAATCAATCCACTTTTTCCACTCCATAATATAACGTTCTTGCGAATGATCCTTCAAATAAGCCGAAATCTTTGCCATTTCCGCCAGGTCAGAAACTTTAAGAGTCCATTCTTCTATAGTCGGCAGTTCCTCCTTCTTCCAATATTGACCTATTAAGAGTCTTGCTGCTGTGATTAAATTCAACATCAACTTAATGTCCACAACAGTAGCATCTGTAATTATGCCCAATAAAAACAATTGCGGACAAAACTTTATCCTTTGCTTGAAGATCTTCTGCATATTCCACCAAATTTTTATCCAAAAAGCCTTAATCTTTTTGCAGGTCCACCATATATTAAAATACGTTGCATCTTCGCCACCACATCTCCAACATCTAGGTTGATAGTTCGAATACATACTTGCAAGCTTTTTAGGATCTAAATGCCATCTATAAAACATTTTATAAAAGTTCTCTCTTAGGTTTTGGGCTTGCGTAAATTTTACGTTCCTCACCCAGATCTTTTCCCACGTGTCCATTGTAATAACTTCTTGAATATTCTGAGCCCATTTTATCATACAGTCTTTAACAAGTTCTGTTTCTGAGTCAATATCTATCAATGCAAGATAAATCCGTTTGATATGTGCTGGACCCTGGTTTCTAATTTGCTTTATCAAATTTTCATCAGTCATTGAGAAACCAATTTTCTGATCTTCTTTCCACCTGGCACGTAATTGACTATATTGAAACCAAGTTTGAACGATCTTCTCATCTCGCAAGAGATTGTACGGCTTCAAACACCAGACATTCCTCTCCAAGCTTAAGATCTCCTTGTACGTAGTCACATCATGTTTGAAGCCAACATTTATGTTTTCTATTGCATGTTTCGGGATTGCCCACAACGGCATCTTGTAGTCTAACTTATGTCTATACTTCTTCCAGACTCTCAACAATGCCTGTCTTAAAATATGCACTTTAAACACATTATCTACCTTCTTATCATACAACAAATATGCATGCCAGCCAAATAACAAGTCGTGGCCCTCAAGATTTAATAATCTCCCTTGTGTCAAATTAATCCAGTCACTTATTCCTGACAACGCAGCAGCTTCATAATATAATTTAAGATTAGACATTTTAAGACCACCTCTTTCACGAGTATCCTGCATAATCTTAAGTTTAACTCGTGGCCTTTTCCCTGCCCACACAAATTTATTGATACCCCGTTGCCATTCTTCCAGATTAGAGTCTTTTTTAAGAATCGGTATCATTTGGAATAAAAATAAAAATTTAGGCAGGACATTCATTTTCACTGCTGCAATTCTTCCCAGTAAAGACAATTGCAATTTTTCCCAGCTCTCCAATTCTTTTTGAATTTTCCCCCATAACTTTTCATAATTATTTTTATATAACTTTGCATTTGAGGGTGACAAATACACCCCCAAATATTTAACCCTTTTAACAATCTCAAATCCAGTTAATCCTTCTAAAAGGGCCTTTTGCGATGCTGTCATGTTTTTGGCTAGAATTTTTGTTTTTTGTACATTAACCTTAAATCCAGAAACCTTCCCTTCTTTTATTTTTTTTAAATCCCATTTATATCCCGCCCTTCTCCAAAGACTCAGGGCGTCTTACAATTTTAAGCACAAACCAATGTGCTTAGCAATAGCCTTCATTCTATGTATATGCCTGCTTATTAGGGCTTTCGCCCCCCCCAAGCGGCATTATTGCAAAGTCAGCTTATTGCCCCCAACAATCTGGGTCCTTTTAAACTTGATTGGACATGAAGGGACCAACTATGGGAGGCATCTTTGAGAGGGAAAAAGTTAGACTTGGGATTTTGGTGCATGGATTTCAGTTCTGGCTTTCGATTATTGTATTTCACTTGGCTTCTAGTAAAAAATACCTTTCTCAACCCAAGGGTGCTAAGGATCATTCTTACTTAGAGACTCAAGCTGACATTGAAGGCAGTTTCAAAAGCAATACCATTTACACTGATATACTGCTTCCTAATGCTTTGTAGCATTCTTTAAGCAGACTACAGAGTCAGCATATTTCCCCCAACAATCTGTCTCTTCATTTTACCAACCTTGGAAAGATGGAAGGCTGAGGTCAACTTTGACCCAGTCAGGACTGAACTCCTGACAGTGAGCAGAGGTAGTCTGCAAGACTCATTTTATCCACTGGACCACCAGGGCTCTAAATAGATTAGATTAGATTAGATTTATTGAATTTATATGCCGCCCTTCTCCCTAAGGACTCAGGGCGGCTCACAACAAAAAATTTAAGAAACATGGAATACAAAATTTTTAAAAAGAATTAAACAATAAATGTAATAGATACATGACAATTTAACTCAATAAAAGCCAATTTTTTTAAAAAAAAACATAGTCAGTCCAGACCTGCTTGTTGGAATAACCAAGTCTTCAGGTCACGGCAGAAAAACCGAAGGTCAGGGGCTGTCCACAGCTCCAGAGGCAGTTCATTCCAGAGGGTCGGCGTGCCCACAGAGAAGGCTCTCCCCCTGGGGGTCATCAGCCGGCATTGCCTGGCCGACGGCACCCTGAGGAGGCCGACTCTGTGGGAGCAAACCGGGCAATGGGAGGCTGATAATGGCAGCAGGTGGTCTCACAAGTACCCCGGGCCTAAGCCATGTAGGGCTTTAAAGGTTATTACCAGCACCTTGAATTGCACCCGGAGGGTAACCGGAAGCCAATGCAGCTCGTGGAGGAATGGTGTAACATGGGAGTATCGAGATACTCCCATAAGCACCCACACGGCCGCATTTTGCACCAGCTGAAGCCTCTGGGTGCAATTCAAGGGCAGCCCCATGTAAAGAGCATTGCAGTAATCAAGACGAGAAGTGACGAGGGCATGGGTAACCATGCATAGGGCATCTCGGTCCAGAAAGGGGCGCAACTGGCGCACTAGGTGAACCTGTGCAAAGGCCCCCCTGGTCACGGCCATTAGATGATCTTCCAAATTAAGCCATGAATCCAGGAGGACACCCAAGTTGCGGGCCCTTTCTAAGGGGGGCAGTGCCTCCCCCCCATCAAAAGAGATGGGACTTGTTGAACCATATGAGATGCCAGTATCCACAGCCACTCAGTCTTGGAGGGGTTAAGCCTGAGCCTGTTCCTTCCCATCCAGACCCGCACTGCCTCCAGGCACCGGGACATCACGTCAAGGGCATCACTGGGTTGGCTAGGGGTGGAGATGAACAGCTGGGTATCATCCGCATATTGGTGATACCTCACCCCAAAGCCACGGATGATCTCACCCAGCGGCTTCATATAGACATTAAACAGGAGGGGGGAGAGAACTGACCCCTGAGGTACCCCACAAGAGAGGGGCCTCGGTGTAGATCTCTGTCCCCCTGCTGTTACAAACTGCGAAAAGCCCAAGAGGTAGGAGGAGAACCACTGTAAAACAGTGCCTCCCACTCCCAACCCCTCAAGCCATTGCAGCAAGATACCATGGTTGATAGTATCAAAAGCCGCTGAGAGGTCAAGTAGGACCAGGACAGAGGAACAGCCCCTGTCCCGGGCCTGCCAGAGATCATCAACCAGTGTGACCAATTCCGTTTCCGTGCTGTAGACGGGCCTGAAACCGGACAGGTATGGGTCCAGATAGTCCGCTTCATTCAAATAATAAACGAAGAAACTCTTTTTAGGTCTATTCTCATTGTAGATCAATGGTTCTTCATTTTCCAATTTTCTTTATTTTATTTTTCTCTTTTACAAAGACAAGAGGGTTGTCTCCAAAGCACCTTTACTCCCCAAAGCACCTGAGGGCAGCACAAGAAGCAATGGGTGGAAGCTTGTGAAAGAGAGATCAGGAAAAATTTCCTGATAGTGCAAGTAATTGATCATTGGAACAGCTTGCTTCCCAGAGTTGTGACTGCTCCATTGCTGGAAATCTTCAAGAAAAGTTGGACATTCATTTGTCTGGGATGTTATAAGGACTCCTGTCTTGCACACAGGGCTAGACTAGAAGCCCTCCAAGGTCCCTTGCAGCCCTGTAATTCTATAATTCTATGATATTAGTTCTTAATGGTACAAGTCGGGCTGCAAAGACTAGAGGCCAGCAACAATCATAGGGAAGCCACGAGAGCAGGGGTGTCAAACTCGCAACGTCATGTGACATGTTGTGACGTATCACGACTTTTTTTCCATTGCCAGCAATGGGCACGGTTTCGCCATGACATACCTGGCCTGCGGGCCGGTGGTTTGACACCATGCACTAGAGCCTCTGTGGGTTTCATTTCCACCAATGCTTCTTCTTCTGAGATGATGGTTGATTCAGGACAGGATTACGAGGAGGAGGATGCAGTAGTAGCATGGTTTATTTCACTTTCTATGTTTTGTTCTACTGAAAGTTCACACTTGAAGTACTATATCTGAGCTGCAAACTCTGGACAATAACTAGATGTGATGGGAAAGAAATAGAGGAGGAAAAGTGATGTTTCCTGTTCTCTAGTCATCAACTGGATCATTCACCAAAGGTCATTCACCAATGAAAGTAAGCTTTCCTTCCTGGTTATTCTGAGATATCCCTTATGTGAGAGTCAAAGAGTGGAAGGAAGGAGCCTAAGAGAGCTCATATGTTGTCAGCCCCTAAATTCCGTCTTCCCTGTATTTATGCCTCTAGTTTAGTGGTTCAGTAAAAAGACAAATATTCAGAATGACTGTGAACAGCTTCTTAGTGAGCAAACTAAACATATATGTGATAGGATCTCCACCTGAATTGCTAGGGGATATTTGGCTCCTACTTTTTCTGTAGGCTTGGTATAATCCCTTTCCACTCTGTTCCAATAACACTAACCTAGCTTGTAGATTATGAAATTGAGAAGAGAAAGGTGACAATTGAAATTCAGCTCCATCAACAGGGCTGAATATAAAAAGGTAAAGGTTCCCCCGCACATGCGTGCTAGTCGTTTCCGACTCTAGGGGCCGGTGCTCATCTCCGTTTCAAAGCCGAAGAGCCAGCGCTTGTCCGAGGACGTCTCCGTGGTCATGTGGCCGGCATGACTAAATGCCAAAGGCGCACGGAACGGTGTTACCTATTTTTCTACTTGCATTTTTACATGCTTTCGAACTGCTAGGTTGGCAGAAGCTGGGACGAGTAACAGGCGCTCACTCTGTTATGTGGCACTCGGGATTCGACCCACCAAACTGTCGACCATCTGATTGACAAGCTCAGCGTCCTAACAGGGACTCATATCCAGGCTTTTAAGAGCAAAATTCACCAAGCCACACTCTTGAGTGGAAAAATGTGTTGTATTTACTTTCTCTTGTCTTTTGAATGTTGCTAAATTTCAAATGTATTTTGTTGACCTTTTAATGAAGAGGTTGCCTTGTTGGTCTGCATTATTACTATTGTTGCTGTTGTTGCTGCTACCGGTATTATTTCTGGTTTTTAGTTTCATTTATTTTCTGTCTGTTTGTTTAATAATTGTTATTATTGTTTAAGGGTTTCCATTCTGAGCTTCAATTTTGTAAGAGTGGTGCTTTCAGCTGGGGGGAAAAAAGAACATCAATGAAAAAATTCAGAAATAAAGTAACTCAAAACATGAAGGAAGAGCATAAATGTCAGAAGTAACCTTGCTTTCTCTCTAAAGCGACTATACTGCCTACTGTTCTCCAGTAACATAAGGCGAACTCAAATGCCATCATAATGTATCTTTGTTTTGTGCCCAACAAAGAAGGAAACACTGTAGAGTCTTTTCATATTTAGTCAAGGTTGTTTTTTTTAAAAAAGTATCCTAGTTCATTTCTCAGAATATGTTCATTCAGCCTTGTACACCCTGCTGTGTCAAGCAGACAACAAGCACTTCATAAACCTTTATGGAGTTATGCTTTATAAAATATTATTCTTTTTCATCTATGTGCTGTTATTGCAATAGCACCAAAAAGGACAAAGGTAAGATACAGGTAGTCCTCGACTTAAAACATTTATTTCACTGACCATTCAAAGTTTCAATGGCACTGACAAAAGTGACTTATAATTGTTTTTCACACTTACAACCCTTGGTCTTGTGATTCAAATTTGGAGACTTAGCAACTGGTTCAGATGTTTGAGATTTGCAGAGTCCCGGAGTCATGTGATCCCCTTTTGCGAACTTCTGACAAGCAAAGTCAATAGAGAAGCCAGATTCACTTAACAACCATGTCACTAACTTAACAACTGCAGTGATCCACTTAGCAGCTGTGGCAAGGAAGGTCATAAAATGGGGCAAAATTCACTTAACAAATGTCTCACTTAGCAACAGAAAGTTCAGGTTCAATTGTGGTCGTACATTGAGGACTACCTGTATTCATTTTATTTCTCCACATATTGTATATAATTCTCTAACTCAATTCTTTATAACCATATTTTTTATTTGCTTGTTCTGCCTGTAAGATGGACCTGCAGTCCTGCCCAACATTTTTTTTTTTAAAAAAATAGTAAGCTGTACCAAAAGTGGTTTTCAGAAGGCAACTGGACTTTCTTGGATTTTTTTCTTGAAAACATTTTGCTTCTCAACCAAGAAGCTTCTTCAGTTCAGAAGGTTCTCAGGTGAGAAGCAAAACATTTTCAAGAAACCCCCCCCCCACAAAAATCCAGTTGTCTTCTGAAAAGCACCTTTGGGACAATAATGACCTGGGTGATTGAGAAACTCCATAGATATTGTAGCTGTAGTACAGATAATAGTGGAAATCATCAAAATATAGGCTAAACTTGAACCATAGGTAGGATGATACAACAGATGGTAGAATCAGTCATACAGAGAAGCCTTAAGTCTACCTAACTGATGTTTGTCCATAGTTTTGCAGACAGCCTAGTAGCCTATGGCTTTCTCGTTGGAATATAGGAGTTTGTAATGTGTTCAGGTTTAGCTGGATTGGCCTTCACCTATAAATGTATGGCTTCAATGAAAAATAATACATTATGTTCCATGTTCTCATTCCCCCCAGTGGTATGAACAATCTTGACATTCCTATGCTTTAAACCAGACTTGAAACTCCCAGGTCAGATCCAGATGTCTACCCACTTAGAATGAATTATGTCTGGTATGCTATTGTATATTATATATTATATACAATTATATACTGTATACTACTGTATATTCTCTTACTATGGCCATCTTTAGTTTGCTTGTTTGTTTGTGTTCTGTTTTTAATTTGTGGCCTGCTCACAATTGCTATGCTTTGGTAACTGTACAAATCTACATTATAAATGAAAGATAAATAAATATGTAAGATATTTATTTGGGATATGGCACACGGAAAAATAAAAGGTAAAGATCCTGTCTCAGGCTTAAGTGTGAATGAGGAGAGAAGGGCAATTAAACTGTTCATTTGTTTTGTTTTGTTTTTCCAGAGAAAAAGAATATAAAATGAATTGGGAACCCAGGATAATTCATTAGGTTATCAGAATATGACCACATGTTTTATCTTACAGTATTGACACTGTGAAGAAAATAAGTTCATGGTTGCAATCATTATGAAAACAAACTGGATTTTAAATTAGCTTTACTAATATCCATTGCAATCAATGTATGATTATAATTGTTATTACTGTTTACACCTCTCTTGGATTTGTGGTTATATGTGATTATAGTTACAAGCTATCGCTAACCATTTGCTCTATGCAAATATGGAAATAACGTGCAAGCGACATCATACATAAAGCATATGACTGTGCAATTTCCCAGTGGCTTTTCTTTATTACATAGTGGTCTAATCTGGATCACGACTACTGTATATAGAATTGGCAAACTTAATTCTTCTCAGAGTCTTGTTTTTTGTTTCACTTGAATTAGGTAATTAAAAAAAAAATTGTACTGATGCTCACAGAAAACTCAAAGGGAAGAAAAATTTGTTAGGAAACCTGTAGGCGAGATTTCCTTCCTTCCTTCCTTCCTTCCTTCCTTCCTTCCTTCCTTCCTTCCTTCCTTCCTTCCTTCCTTCCTTCCTTCCTTCCTTTCTTCCTTCCTTCCTTCTCTCCTAGATAATTCATCCGTTTCATCCCCATCTTTCCAGCCAATCTGAAAATACAACATTGAGTCCAAGATTTCTGATACTATAGATAAGAAGTGACAGGAATAGTACTATGCGTGTTGCAAATTTTTTAAAATCAACTCACCAGCATGATCAATGTAAATCAAGCAAAATATATTTATTTGACTAGCCAATTTCCCTGCTCTCCACTGTTAACACTTAGCGGATCATCAGGTTACAATACATTGTCCCATCATATTTTATAAACACTAGTAAAGGTAAAGGTAAAGGTTCCCCCGCACATGCGTGCTAGTTGTTTCCAACTCTAGGGGTCGGTGCTCATCTCTGTTTCAAAGCCGAAGAGCCAGCGCTTGTCTGAGGACAACTCCGTGGTCATGTGGCTGGCATGACTAGATGCCAAAGGCGCATGGAACGCTGTTACCTTCCCACCCTAGTGTTCCCAATTTTTCTACTTGCATTTTTACATGCTTTCGAACTGCTAGGTTGGCAGAAGCTGGGATGAGTAACAGGCGCTCACTCTGTTACGCGGCACTCGGGATTCGACCCACCAAACTGCCAACCTTCTGATCGGCAAGCTCAGTGTCCTAACCCACTGAGCCACTGCGTCCCTTCTTATAAACACTAGCTTATTTCTATTTTCTATTGTCATCTTTAGCAGTCTGGCCAGCTAAGTCTGTAATTATTTATTCATGAGGTTACTGGAATTATCAGTACAAAATACAGGTAGTCTTCAACTTACAACAGTTCATTTAGTGTCCATTCAAAGTTATAACCCCACATTGAAAAAAAGTGCTTGGCAATTGGTTCAGATTTTTGACAATTGCATTGCCCCAGAATTATGTGATCCCCTTTTGTGACCTTCTGACAAGCAAGATCAATGGGAAAACTGGATTCACTTAACAACCATGTTACTAATTTAAGAATTGCAGTGATTCACTAAAGAAATGTAGTGAGAAAAGTCATAGAATGGGGCAAAACTCAAATTTCTCACTTAGTAACATAAATTTTGGGCTCAGTTGAAGTCATAAGTAGAGGACTACCTGTAATGGTATTTAAAAATGGGAGATATGAAAACTTACGTGCCCATTCACAAATCTACTAAAATATGTTGTTGCTTTTAACCATTCAGTCATATCCGACTCTCGGCGAATTTATATGAAAATGCTGTCCGTGCTACTCTGCTTCTTTCAGTTGTTGGATATTCTTCTTTGTATATACACGAATATATACATGAACACAAAAACACAAAATTATTTTTTTTACAGTTAATAATTGTGAGTTCTTATACAGACACACACAGATAGAGAACAGCAAGCATTTGAAAGATGATAACCTGCATAATTGTTTCTCTGAATCACATCAAGAAAAAATTATTTGAAACATAAACAATAAGAAGGAAAATGATGGCTGAATAGCCTTCACCTCTTGTCAAATGTTAGATTGTTGGTACTATTAAGGACATCTGTATGAATCAGCCCAGCTTTTAAGATAGAGACAATGGAAAAACACAATGCTAAGAATTGGGAGCTATAAAACATTATTGGCCCTGCGTTCATTCTGCATTGTTCAGTGAATAAGCTCAGGACTGCCATAAAAGACAGCAGGGATCAGTCCATTCAAGAAAAAGTTTACACTGGATATTTCAAAGTATATTCAGAAAAAGGGAAGGTAGAGGCATTAAGTAATAACAGCAGGGCAGCAAAAACTTGCATGGCTGCAAAGTAATTTAACCTTAATAAATACATTTAGCCAGTATATCAAGTAGTTATTAATATTTTAGAAGTTGTTCATGTAAGAAAATAATAATTTCTCAATAATCAATAGATACTTTTTGTAATAAATAGATAAATAAAGAAGACATAATTTAATAGTTTGTAAGTGCTTATGTTTTTATTCAATTTTCCACTAGAAGTCACGCAGGAAGTCCTTGACTTATGACCACATTTGAGTCCAAAATTTCTGTTGCTAAGTGAGACTGCTATTAAGTGAATCTGCCCCATTTCACAATTTTTCTTGCCACAATTGTTAAGTGAATCACTGTGGTGGTTAAGTTAGTGACACGGTTGTTAAGTGAATCTTACTTCCCCATTGACTTTGGTTGTCAGATGGTCGCAAAAGGGAATCACGTGACCCCGGGACATTGCAGCCATCATAAACACATGATCATGGGAATGCTATGCCATCGTGAGAAAAACAGCCATGAGCTGGGTTTTTTTTTAGTATCGTCGTAACTTTGAAGGATGACTAAATGAATTGTTGTAAATTGAGGACTACCCTCTAAACACGATTGCTTGACAAATATTACCTCATGTACGGGTACAGTTTGCAGCCTTTTGACAGAGAAGGCAAAGTAATGATGATTAATTAATTTTCTTTTCTGCTTATTGGCAGTGGAACCTCAAGGTGGAAAATATGACATATCTGCAATAGCTTTTCCATTATGAAAATCCATTCAACAGTTGAGTTATGTTTTTTTTTTCCCTGTTCAGCTCTGTAATTGTTATTAGTGCTTGAGCTGAAACTTTTTTTCAAGCAATAACTTCAGGAGAATAAGTGTAACTTTTATTGACTTACTTCATTTATGGAAACATTATTTTTAATGTCATTCATTATTTCATTTAGTGATTCATTTCATTACTTCAATAAGCTTTTGCAATACAATATCACACAATAATGACACTGGGTCTTCTGAGAAGAAGTCACATCCATGAGGAAATTCTGACTGAGCGCTTTTTTTTTTCCTGTTCAACTATTCCTCACTGCATGTTATCCATCAAATGTTACAAATATGAATTGTTGATAGATTTTGCTTGCTGCGCTTTCTAAATGCAGTTTTAAATTTTGTAGGTTTGGAACCTTTCAGAGAGATTTATACATATATTATTTTATGGAAAATCACATATGAAAGTGTGCAGTTGGTCCTACAATATCACAAAAATAATGGTTGTGTCCTGGAAGAATTTTTTTTTAAATGATGCACTCTCCATTTTAGCAGTCCTTATGTTCATCCCTTTGGAGAAAGGCATTTTAAGAATCATGAAATATTTTGTAGTTTGTGTCTGTGTTTGTCTTAGGATTGTCAAGCCTTTGAATTCACTGCCTTTAGGTATTTTTCCAGCACTTTGGTATCTGACTTCACCAAAGCGAATTCCGCTGAAGATTTTTAACTGCACCTATATCATTCATTAAATATCATTAACATAAAAGAGGAATTGTGACAAGCGGCAGGATAGGAAGAGAACTCAATCATTATTTGAGAAGAAAGAATTACTTCTAGTAACAGAAGTATAATAATAGTAACAGGAAAAAATAATAAGTTCAGCATCTGAAGTACCAGAATCTGGACATGATGGTAATGAGATGGTGATGAGTCTGCATACAGATGGGAGGTTGAACAACTGGCCCTGTGGTGCAGCTGGAACAATCTGGAGCTGAACACACTTAAAACTACCATCTCTTATAATATTAGACAATACAGTATCAACAGTAGAGATCTTCATTTTTTCTGGGTTCTGCAATTGAAATGGACACCTAACCATCCTTAGAAAGGCACGACAGAGAATGTACTTCCTGCGTCAACTCAGAAAGCTCAGGCTGCCCAAGGAGCTGCTGGTACAGTTCTACAGAGGAATTATTGTCATTTGTACTTCTATAACAGCTAGGGACGCAGTGGCTCAGTGGGTTAGGACGCTGAGCTTGTCAATCAGAAGGTTGGCAGTTTGGTGGGTCGAATCCCGAGTGAGCACCTGTTACTCGTCCCAGCTTCTGCCAACCTAGCAGTTCGAAAGCACGTAAAAATGCAAGTAGAAAAATAGGGACCACTACGGTGGGAAGGTAACAGCGTTCCGTGCGCCTTTGGCATCTAGTCATGCCGGCCACATGAGATGTCCTCGGACAAGCACTGGCTCTTCAGCTTTGAAATGGAGATGAGCACTGGCCCCTAGACTCGGAAATGACTAGCACGCATGTGCGTGGGAACCTTTACCTTTACCTTTACCTTACTTCTATAACTGTCTGATTTGTTACAACAACCAAACAGGACAGATGTAAACTTCAACAGCTATTAGGGACTGCAGAAAAAAACAACTGCAACCACCTGCATTCCATTAGGGACGTATATACTGCATGAGCTAGAAAGAGGGCTGAGAAAATCTCTACACACACCTCACATCCTGGATATAAAATGTTTCAACTCTTCTCTTCAGGATGATGCAATAAAGCATTGCATGCCAAAACAGCTAGACACAAAGACAGTTTTTCCCCCTCTCATGCCATCACTTTGATGAACACCTAATTCCCACAACGCTTTCTTATATCTAAGGATATTTACCCATGGGCTGCATTACTATTATCCTTCTCATCTTTCCTATTACCTTCTACTATTGGTATCTTATGATTATATTACT